>NW_023603184.1:82154133-82650563 GCF_014898055.3 Talpa occidentalis | reverse complement strand
ATATCAGAAAAGGGAAGCTGACTTCAGACAGTTACATTTTTATTTCTACATTCTTTTTCCATTCTTCTTTCCTTTTTCTTTCTTTTTTTTTTTTCTTACCACTGCTTGAGCAATGTAAGATGAGCACCGGTATAAAAGCATGAGTATATGGAAGGCATAGATTTTTAAAGAAGGGACTGCAACCTAAGCAAAACTTGACACTGTTACTTGTGCTCTTCCTTCCATTTTAATGATCTTCAGGATATAGTCTTTAGATAACAACAGATAGATAAACAGAAACCTTTAGCCAGTTATTCATCAAAACCTTCCATAGATACATTATATTTTATTTAGCACACATGTGTACATGCACTATTTTTCCAGGTTATTTTTTCTCATTTCTTTGTCATTATTTATGTTAGTAATTTATTGGTATATTTAAGAAATAACAGGTTATTTAGGTACTGGGGGAAAGTCTTCAATAAAATTGTATGTCTTCATTATAAGAAGAACAAACTGATTCACTCCTAGATACCAATGAAATATTTAAATCAGTTTCAATTGTCATTAATAGGCATTTTCAATTGAAGTATTTCACAAAATGCATGTCATAATACATAATATATTAAATACTGCAATTCCTTACTTCAATTACTACAATTTATACTTCCATGAAGTTTTTTATATTTTCTGTATGCCACTGCCATAGCATGTTCTTACCATATATCATATTTATTTCTCTAAAATTTTTGATGAATAATTTCATTAATGATTGCAAAGATTCCCATATAAATGACTGTGCTGATATGATGTGTGTCTATCCATCCACATATCCATCTACTCATCTTCTATTTATACATCCAATTATGTACTGGGAAATGTGCTAATGTGTGGAAAAGCAAGAACAGAAACAACTTATTAATCTCAGTGAACTCACCAAACCAATAAAAAGAGACAGGTACATAGACAATTAGTGTGAAGTGATCAGGCCGTCAGTTTATAATAGGATGATCACTGAAGACTTTTTTGTAGGAGAGGAAGAAGATGCTAGAAGTAGGGAGAAGGGATTTGGGGGAACAGTAAGTTACAGTTGAAGTGTAGTGTAACTGGATGTTATCCAAATAAATGAGAAGATGGAGAACAGAGACTGAAACTGATGCAAAGGCAAGAAGATATGAGTTGCCATGTCATATTTGGGGAGGTGTAATGTCCATTTTTAATATATGTAGAACCTAGGATCTAGGTGAGAGCCATAAATGGTGGGTCCATAATAATAGGCACTAGATCATAATTCTCTTACGATGTGGAAGAGTTCACCTTTTTTTTTTTTTTTTTTTGCAAAACTCATTTGCAAGCCACTGATAGGTATTAAGCAAAATGGAGTGATCCAGTGTGTGTTTTAGAATAATTACTCTCATGGTTTTAGAAAATGAATGAACAGGGCGAGAATTATGTATTGATCACATACCCTCATATTAGGGTATATGTGAATGAGAGTAGGGACCAAGTCTATTTATTCAGCACCATATCTCCAGAACCTTACCAGTGTCTGACAGATAATAATTCCTCTACAAATACTTGTCAAATAAAGAATAAACACAGAGATCATCTAGTAAATGTTTGAGGCAATCCTGATAAGAAATCAAGGTGTGAAGTAAGATACTAGTAATGGATAAAGGGAAAAGGCAAATGGTTTACATCAGCATTTTCTAAACTTTTAAAATTACAACCTAGGGCCTCCCTGGTGGTACAAGGGTTACGTCTCAGCACTATGTAGCACTGTAGCAGCCAATGTAGCATGAGTTCTATTCTTGGCCAGCTAACCCAGGACCTTTCCTGTCTTGCCTGCTGCTCCCCTCAGCAGTGTATTTCAGTAAATCCGCCTGTTCTGCTCCCCACTCTGTCTCTGGTAAATCCTGTCACCCCTCCATGAATCTCTGGCCATACCCCAGCTCTTGCATGCATAAATAAATAAATCTTAAAAAAATAAAATTATAACCTTTAATAGGAAACACACAGACATAATTTAGTATATATACACGTGTGAGCACACATGCACCGCATGTGAAACTCATGTTTTACTAAAATATATTTACTCCACCTATCCGTGATGTACATTATTTTTTATTCTATGGTATGCCATGCTACACTGCTAAGACTGCTATAACAGAAACCACAAACTGGGTGGCTTTATCAAAATGTATTTTCTTACCGTTCTGGAGACAAGAAGTCTGAGATCAAGATGTCAGCAGGTATAGTTTCTTTAGAGGGCCTTGAGGGATCTGGTCCAGGCCTTCCTCTGCGGCTTGTAGATGCTATCATCTCCCTGTGTCTTCACTCAACTTTAACCCCTTGCATGTCTACATCCTAATCTTATAAGGACACCAGTTATACTGAATTAAGGTCCATCCATGTAACTTCATTTTGTTCTAATTACCTCTTACTAGGCCTTATCTCCACATTCAGTTAAAATCTAGGGTACTGGAGGTTAGGACTTCATGAATTTTGGGGGGACATAATACTATTCTTTTTTTTTTAACCTACCGAAGCCTATAGTGTACATTGGCACATTGGTAATGTACAGTCTTATGTTGCACATTCACTTTTTTAAAATTCTGTAATTATGTGTGTATGCATTTATAGCATTATGGAAAAGAATTTCAATATCCTAAAACCTCCTTTGTTCTACCTACTTATCCCTCCTCCTTTCCAATCCCTGTCAACCATTATCTTTCTACTGTGTCCATAGTTTTGCCATTTTTAGAATGTCATATAGTTGGAATCATATAGTGTGCTATCTTTTCAAATTGACTTCTTTTATTTAGTAATATTTTCCTTTAACAACTCAATTCATAACCATTAGTCAATTCATGACCAACTAAAGGATTGCTGTCTCCTTTTTGAAAACACTGGTTTAAGACACTATGAAAGTAAAATTTCAGGACTCCTTGACTGTTAAGATAGGGGAAATGAGAAAAGCAGGGGTCTGGAATTTTGGACGTAATATATTATGAATATTTGACCAGCAGATAGGTGTTAATTGAAGACTTAGTTGTATTTGAGTCCATCTAGAAAGTGAAGAGAGGGTGAGAATTGGATGAGTAATGTAGTCTAGAGAAGTTATTTCTATATTATCAAAATTTGTCTTAGGTTTAATTTTGAGTGGAAAATCTTTATGTTGCTCTACCAATTTTCCCTATGAATTCTTTGTCCATATCTTTATATAAACATTTTCATTATTTTGTTGATCTCTTCAGCAACCAGAGAGGTCTTTCTCCATTAAAGGAAATAGTCCATTGCCATATATTTTCAATTAGGTTTCCCAGTCATTTTGCCTTTGTGTATTTTTTTTGTTTTGTCTGCATTACTTGTTATGCATAAAATGTAGATTTATATGTAGCCGATTTTTCCAAGGTGTAACTTTATATCTTCTGAATTTTATGGCATGCTTAGCAAGACCTTCTTCATGGTAATATTACATAAAGAACATTCTCTTAAGTTTTCTTATAGTATTTTTATTCATTTATTTGTTAAAGTTTCACATTTGGAAATTTGATTATCCTGAAATAATGTTTATGCATGAGATAATGTAGGGATTAATTTTGTATTTTCCCATATGACTGGGAAAATATCTTCATACTTTTATTAGATCAACTCTCCTTTCCTCTCTCACTTTAAATGCTATATTTATCACATGCCAATATTAAACATATATTTGTTATTTCTGAAGTATCCATTCTGTTTCATTGATCTGCCTGTCTACTCCTAATCAATGATATGCTGTTTTAATTCATTTTATTATGTATCTTTGGAATACAGAAGAGAGATAGTCTTGTATCATCATTTTCCACTACCACATATCATTGCCACCTTGTTCCTGGGAGCCATAGACTTTCAGGTGGAGAAAATTGTGAGGAAGATGAGAGGAAGGAAAGCAATGGATTGTAATGGTTATTTGGAAGGCATATCAAAATATCTATCTTAAATCTAGAAAAAAAAAGCAAAATCCAAACCCTGGGAAAGTGAATATCTGTGCAAGAACTGCAGGACAGAGATTTCAGCGCTCCTATGATTTTAAAGGGGTAGATCTGATTTAAAAGGAGAGATATAACTAAATAGATGGACTTGATATAAATGGGTAGTCTTCAAAATACTCAGCTTCTGCAGGGAGGAAAAAAGGAAAAGGAATGAGCTATGCTCCTTTGTAGTCAGTTGGTTAAGGAGAAATAGAATAAAAGAGGGGAAGTAGGATTTAGGGTTCTGCAAGAATACAGAGAACTATAAAATCAGAGAACTCCACAACCATTCCCTCAATATCAAAACAAGTAAATACACCCTGCTAATATACCTTGATTGTGTTATATGTATAGAAGAGAGTGGTATTAATAATGGGAAAAAAGAAAATACACCAATATTACAAAAATGAGCAAAGGAAACATCAAGTCCATATGGAGATAATGTAGAAAATCAGGAGATGAATTTTCATACAAAACAACACATTAACTATCTGCTGCCTTGAAAAATGACACAAAACAGAAGAAAAGTATAAGCCAATACTCTGAGCAGAAATATGCTCAAGCAGGCATTTGACAATCTGAGAAACTATCTTTAATCAGAAATTTAAATTTAAAACTATTAAGAAAATAGCTTTCAACATAGGAGATTGTTGGGGCTTCTACATTCTTCAGCTTTTTCTTGAGGAATTTGCTAAAAGATGACCTTCTTCCAAGTAAGTAATAATTGGAAACCTCAACGAAAGTTTTCTGCATATTAAATATATATATAAATATATATAAATGTTCATCTGAGACTAACTCTAAGGTGAAGATGAGGATTAAAGGCCTCTGTACAATATAAAAAAATAGCAACAACTCAATGTCCAAGATGAACAAAATAATAAAACTAAAAAATGTAGGTAAAAAAATGGGGAAGAGGAAATAGAAAGAACTTACTGCTCTTTAGTCAATTGGTGAATATTCAAGAATATAATACAATAACTGATAAATCAGAGTAAAAAGGTAAAATAAGAAAAAGGTAAGTAAGGACATTAAACAGTGTATAAATAGGTAACCACGGAATGAAAAACAATCTTGGTTTTTAAAAGTCTCTCATACCATAACAGAAGATTAATGCAAACTGAAATGAACACTAAGGGCTTTTTTGTTCAGTGGTATCAGATACGAGATTTCTATTGACACTAATGGAACTTCAGTGGGTTTATATCAGGAAATGGATCACAAGGATTGCAAACGTCAAGTTTTTCAAAATTGTTTTACTGAGATTGCTAAAATTTCTTCTCCTGGATGGTAGATTTAAATAAATGTGTGAAAGGGCAAATGATAAATTCCTAAACATTTAGAGGTGAATCTTGATCATTTTTCCTACTTCTGAAATGAACATTCTACTAATTTACCTGTTCATTTAAACTGTAACGTTTTTGGGGTGGCAGTGAATTGATTATCTTAGATCATTTTTAAGCGTTTAAAATATCTGTTTTATCCTATTTGGACAGAGTGGGAGACCGAGGACAGCTTTGGTGGTTATTAGCAATGTTTTCCAGGTGAGAAATGCCTTTGAAAAGACAGTTATACATTCTAGTTACTACATTCCTGTTTTGAAAACAACATATTCTATTATAGGCAGATATTTTCCACCTCTGGTTTAAGTGTATAATTTCACACATTTTTGAGGTTGGTAAATATCCATGAAGCGATATATTTATCTAATAAATGTGCACATTTACTTTACTACATTTACTTTAGAATCAAACATAGTATATTATCATGCAGAGTTCATTTTACTTTTTTGTTAGGAGACATTAAACATTTCACTTAAATTATGTATGCCGCTACACTTAGCAACATCTTGAACTACTTCCTGATTTATCTAGAACTTTTATCTCTGCTCATAGTCTATATATTCAAGAAGGGGGAGAATCTTTTTTGTGGTCATTAAAAAACGTAAAGATCTGAATATACAAATAGAAATGAGATCTTAATATAGATGTCAGATAGTAATAAAAAACAGAGATATTTATAATTTAAAGGGATATTAGAATCAAATATAGAATACAACAAAGCTACCTTGTTGCAAAACCAATAGGAACAAATCTTTCCAGAGGTTAGCCTTTAGTCATTAACAAAGCTATGAAAAGAAACATTTGGCACCTTGTGGTTTTAACAGAAGAAAACAGTTGATCCAAGAGTGGAAATATTAAATATTTTAAATTATTAATTATTTATACATTAGAAAGGACATTGAATAATAAATAATCTTTCATTATTTAGCTTCTTTCTCTTTGGTTTATTGACATTTTCATATTTGCCACAATTTCTTAAGGAAATTGCCAAGCACTTTCTTTAGCTGGGCTAACTTGACTTTAATTGATCTGTTTTCTGGTTTTCCCAATTTATAATTAATAGCATAAAAAGAAAAAAAATTAATATACCGCCCATCCCTGAGTAGCCATGGCTATATAATGGAGAAGAGTGGATAAATATATCTTTACATTTCCATCTAGCCGTCCAGCAATAATGACTTAAGTCTGTTGTCTGGCGGAACTCCCAAGTGCTTATAAAGAGACCAAGATCTCTGAAAATGATAGGTCCTTTCCAACACACTGTGTTGAAATTCTTGTCAATTGTAAAACAATTGTTAGCCATTGTGGGGTTTGAGGTAATAGGGATTTACATGACTGCAGAGATCATTTTTTTTATAACTATGTAGGGTCTAGCCAACTGTTCTTGGCAGCATTTTAGACACCATTAAGTTTCCCGGCAATGCCAAGGAGGAGGTCCAGGGAAACTGACTTCGTCACTGTAATTATTTCTAAGCTTATTTTGTTCAAAACAAAGCAACTTGAGGACAGGTCTGCTGTAAAATTTCTAAAGGTGCTTCACATGTAAAATTCTTGGATGTCTCCTTATGACATGTGTTTGGGCCAATTCAGATATATTTTCTTTGACTTTTGCTTATTTTTACTATAGCTACACTCTTGGTGAAAGTCTAGATTTCTAAGATTCAATAGTCTTAAGGGAACTGTGGCCTCAAATTCACTGTTCAATTGTGTAAGAGATATCAATATATGAGTCGTCCTAAGAATGAGTAACAGCATTGTGAACAAGAATTGATTCATATCAGCTCCAAACAGTTACAAATGGTTTAAATTTTATGTATGTATGCATGAGTGAAAGGAGGAAGTTCAGTTTCCATGGATCCTAACCTAAATGGGAAGAGTGACGATTCAGTGAACTTCACAATATGCTTAATAACTTGATGCGTTTTGAAATGAAAGTGAATATGTAAATCACTGCAAATCCACTGCTTATGCTCAATGTTTTTATCAGATGAAGATGCCAGACCCTGGAACAAGTAACCATAGGGACTATGTAGTATCTCACTTTTATAGGGTCAACTCTAAATGAATCACATCCATGGATTCCACTGACCCCAGTGGAATAGAATGTGTAAAGGAATCCAGATATTTGACAATAAGTCATGGATTAGAGTCTACGCTTTATGTGATTTTCAAGTTTTACACAAAAGTGGATGTGACTTATCTTTTACATAACATCTCATGCAGACTTTATGCTTAAGTATTATAGGTATAGCTGTTTGGTTTGTAGAACCTGATTAGCCTTTTAATGATTTCTGCCTGATAGGACAGAGAGGCACTTACTGGATACCTGGAATGTCAGAGATGGAAGCAATTTTAGACAAGTAAGTGGAGGAACAGAGAAATTATGAGACTTGGTTGGGTTAGAACTGCCCTGATGATCTTAGCCAAAGGGCCGAGAAGCTATTGTACAGTTACAACTGCTTAACTCTACAAAGATCCAAGTTTTTATGTACTTAAGGCTTCTTTATATACTACTTCCTCTTTCTGAAGGTCACTGCAGAGGCCATATCTCTAAGGATATTCAGGATTAGTTTCCTGCTGAGTGTATGTCCTGTAGATTTGGGAATCAGACTATATTTCAGGTAGTTTTTTTCCGGTTCATATTGATGGTTTCACTTTGTTTCTTTTTAGTACTTTAATATGGAAGGTGATCTTTCAAAACTTTTATTTCTTTAGCACTATAGAAATAACTCTTATGATGTAGCTAACTCAAATTCTGAGTCGTCTTATGACAAAGTGGTTTGTTCAGAATAGAGTTTATAGTCTTTTAAATAATAATCTATTTTATTTTTTTCAAAGTTACAAGATCTTTTTGTATCACTGTTAAAAAGTAGTTATTTACATTGCCCTGGCATGTTAATCTGTATGTGTATATATTTATATGTTTTTAATTTATTTATTGTTATTGAAGCACATTGTTTTACATTCTTGCTAGTGTTTTTACAGTACAGTATTTCCCCCTCAGGTGACGTCACCATAGCTCTCCCAGCACTGAAGCACCCATAGTCTCCCACCGAAGTTCTTTGTGCACTTTCCCTCTCCATGCGCCCATTCTCTCCCCTCCTTAGCCCCCCCAAAAGCCACAGATCAGTGGTCAACTTTTAAGGTTTGGTTTTAAAGTTTGTCTTTTTTTTTTTTTTTTTTTTTGGTTTTCTATATTTCACCTGTAAGTGACACCATCCAGTATTTATCTTTACCTTTCTGACTTATTTCACTTAGCAAATTCCTGCAAATGGCGTGAGTTTATTTTATTGATCACTGAGTAGTATTCCATTGTGTATAGATACCACATTATCTTGATCCACTCATCTGTTTTGGTGCACTATGTTGGCTATAAGGTTGTTGCTCTATGTTAGTTATAAATACAGGATTATAGATTTCCTTTTGAGTTAATGTTTTTTTGTGTTCTTTGGGTAGATATCTAGGAGTGGAATTTGTGAGTTATAAGGTAGATCCATTTTTAGTCTTTTGAGAAACCTTCACACTGCTTTCCATAGGGGCTGGACCAGTTTATAGTCTCACCAACAATGTAAGAGGGTTCCTTTCTCTCCACACCCTGGCAAGCATTTGTTGTTTCTGGTAATTTTGATATAGGCCATTCTCATAGGTGCTAGGTGGTATCTCATTGTGGTTTTGATTTGCATTCCCTGATGATAAGTGATGATGAACATTATAATCCCGTTATTTGTATCTGATAGGTCATAAAATTTTCATTGTTTAGTGATATTGTCATCATAGTTTCTTAATATCTAAGTACTTTAAAATGTATTATTCACTATGGTAGTAACTAGCTATATGTAACTATTTTTCAATTTAAATAAAAATTTTAAATTCATTTTCTCAATCCCACTAGCTACATTTCAAGTGCTTAAGTGCCATATATGATTGTTAGTCCTGTATTGTATGGCATCAATATGGGACCTTCCATTATCTCTGAAAGTTCTGTTAGACCACTCTGCTCTTATGTCTAGTATAACTAAAGAATTATGTGTCAGTTAGTAAATGTATTAAGCATGTAATTTTCTTAAATATTTCTAATTGAAACTACAAAACAATAACATTTTTATGCTATTTTGTTGATGATATCACTTTTTAGCTGTGCAGGCTTGACAAATTTACTCTCCTTGCTTCAATTTCTATTTTTTAAAATAGAGAACATAATATTTTATAGGATTCTGATGAGAATGAAATGTTATAATTTAGATGAAATGCTTAGCATACTGTCTGGTGTACTTAACAATCAGGAGGTCCTCAATTTACTGCCCTCCTCCAATATGCACAAATACTTACAATTACTAATCAAAATATTTATATTACAATATCATTTTTTAAAAAACTCAGAGGCTAAAAGAAAAGCATTGCGGGATTCTCAGTAACAGGTAATGGTTATAATCTACATCTTAAAGAATTTATCATTCCTATTAGATTTTAGAATAACTTGATAGTTTCAATTTTCTGTTTGTATATTGTTTAGCTATTGAACCTAGTGATAGCCTATATTTGTAGAGGAGAGAGAAATGTGTGTGTGTGTGTGTGTGTGTGTGTTCCACAGGGAATAAATATCAACAATGTAGATTGAAGTGTCCAAAAGCAATAAATCTTTGTTGAATTATCTGTATCAGTCAATTCCATGAAAATACTTGCTATATATTGAAATTTTGTGTTCCCACCCAAATTCATATGTTGAAATTCCAACTCCCAGTGTGAATGGTATTAGAAAGTGGCACCACTGAATGGTGATTAGGAAATGTGGATAGAATAGAACCCTCATGAATTAAATTATAGTCCCAGAGAACTTTCTTACTTTTTCTGTCATGTGAGTACTGGCTGTACTCACAGAAGATGGCTGTCTATAAACAGGAAGTGGATCCTGACCATATCCTGAATTTGCTGGTGCCTTGTTCTTAGACTCATCAGCCTCCAGAATTATAACAAACAAATGTTGGGGGTCACACAGTCTATGATATTTTTGTGATAGCAGCTCAGATGAACTAAGACAAGAGAGTGTTTTTTTTTTTTATAATTTCGTATGTTCTTTGTCAAATACCTACTTTTATTTCTGAAGGTACTTCTTTGTGAGAGAGTTGGTCTATAGCAAGGTTCTAATCTGCAATTATCTAGGAGAGCAAAGCTAGCCCAGAAGATAGTGAACTTACAGCTGCCATCTACAATCATATTTTCTAAATAGAGATTTTAAAGGTCAGCATCTAATTGCTTTCCTTTCTTAGTATTTTTCTATAATACTTTGACTTTCATTAAGTGCCTTTAGTTTTTATGTACCTTCACTTTTGACATATAATTCTACATTGGCAGCTTCATCTCTCCCTGGAGACTTGACCCCTTAAATCCTGAATGCCTTGATTGCCTGATGACCCCTTAGAAGAATTATATTTTTCATTTATCCAATTGTGTAATTGTTCCTATTAAAATAGTTTGATACAAACTACTGCATCATGACTGTAAGGAGAAGCCCAGGATTCTGCATTACCTTTGATTTTCATAAAATTTGTGAAATAAATGACATGAAACTGAGTGGAAGGAAAGTTAGGTAACTTGCCATGCCATCAGCCAAATAAGATAGATAAATGGTAGAGTTCAGGATGGGGTATTTTGAGTCTCTTCTTCACCATTAGCCAGAATGTGGAATATATTTAATTTTCAGTTTTGAATTATGAGAATCATTAAACTATTACTTTTTAAATTCTACTGGTTTAAATATTAATTTTCTTTCCTTATTAATATCTTCTGGGGTTAGTAGAAAATTCATTGCATTTTAAAATGGTACAATACCCAACTTATATTCCTTAAATCCATACACATTTGCATACACTTGCACCTTTTTCATTTTACTTTGGTTGAACAGCATAAAAACCTGCTGACTCGTTTTCTATAGGAACATCGTAGATGGGTTTTTTTATAAATAGATACTAGATAATCATTTATCAAGGAAGCTGAAGCTCTGCTCTGAGTCTATACTGTTACTCTTTCTCTTCTTAGGAACTTTATAGTAACTCTGGGTGATTAGGAGACCATGCCCCACCTTTCTAAGTTGTCCTCTGACTGGAAGAGTAAATCAATTAACATCAGACATATTAGTAGGATAAAAGACCAATTAATTACATACATAATTACATACTTAACTATAAGTTCTAAAGTAAATGGGACAAACTAGAGATTTCTATTCTGTGATACAGAAAGGAATAGCGGCCTGGAGTATCAAGGAGAGTAGAGGGAGTCTCACAGGACAAGGAAGGGATGACTTTATATGCCAAAGCCTTGCCTATAGATTGATATTTGCCCTGCCTTTAGATAGGTTTCTCCTATAAAAAGGTTTTTTCTGGAAATGACCCTGATTCTGGGTAACCATTTCTCCTGAGGTCCTTAGGGGCCTCTGCTGACCTTAGTTCCACATACTGAATTGGCATGTATTGGAAAAGCCTGATGAACACTTTTAGGGGGCCAATACTATATAACAGTGCTACAGATAGGTTAAAAAATTTTCAATCTATTAATTTTTAGCTTTCAATGTTTCTAAAATCTTTAAATAATCTTCCAGAAACTATTTTGAAAGATGAATGGAAGGGGGATGCTTGTTAGACATTCCTATACTCTGGCAAACGTTATGCTCTCTTTAGATATATATTTAAAATAAAGACAGAAGGCATCAGAAGAGTTCAACTTTTCAGATTCCACAAAATGGATATATAGGTTGGTATGATGTTATAAATCCATGGCATCTCTGGGGTGGGGCAATGATAATTCTTACTTTCAGACTTTAAGAGATCATTTCCACTGGGTAATTTTATTAGGATACTTCTTCTTAGGTAGGAGAAAAGATTTTGGTTTTGGGAACTTCTCCATGCCACTCAAATTGTACCACACACCTGATTCTTTTGTGCCTTCCTATATTTCCATTCCTTATTCCATTAGTGGGAGTTCCTGGGAAAAAATGTCTGTGTCAGACTTTTTATTTGAACAAATCTTTTCCCTGAGGGAAATATTCAGAACAATCATCTGCCTTCTTGGAGCAAGTAGCAGTAAGATTCTTAAAAATTCTGATTTCTCCCAGAGATGGGTCCCTGCAACTACCGGTGTTCTGTGGGAGAATAATAGTGAACAGGGTGAGGGAAATACAGCTTGTGAGTCATAAATATTTACATTTCCTGGAGGCTTTGGGTAAGATTAAGAGGGTTGAACAGCACGACTTTATGTGAGGAGGTGGCAGCACATTCTCTGAAATAGCCGAGGTGATACTGCTCAGGCCTCCAGCAATAATATAAATAAAGTTTCTGAAAGGTATTTTTTCAAGTCTCAGTGGGTCCACTTAAATCTCCACCTTTTCTGCTTTGATTGATTCTGCTTTTTTCACTTAAGGACCATGATTCAACCCACTTCTAACATTTAGCAAATTTCTACAGCATAGCCTTCAATATAAAAAAAAAAAATTAGAAATATCAAGCAAATCATTCACTCATCTATTTCTCTTTGGCTTACAACTGATAACAAACACAAAATAACAATTACTGGAATTTCAGATCCTTTAAGAGCACTTTTGGGGGCTACTGTGTTTGATTAGGGTTCAATTAGAATTTTAATTTATCTTTGTTTTATTTGCATAATAAGGTTATGAATGATGAGGCAACTAGAGCCAGACCATTTGGCTCCAAGGTTTGCAATTTAAGTAGGGAGTATTTTGCAAGAGAGAAAGGGAGGGAGAATTCACTTTCATAATATGCATAGCTTGCTGAAACTTGAGTTTCCCAGATTGTCTTCCTTGAGCTCCCATATCTGCAAGAATAAAGGAAAAGCAGGAGGTGGCACAGCAGACTTGGAGAGCCGATTAGCTTTCTTAGTGGGGTGAATACATCCCCAAAGCAGGAACATTCCCATGATACCCAGCTGCTGCCCTGTGTTTCCCGGTGCTGCATGCTCTCTGTAGGAAAGAGAACTACTGATGCAGAGGAATAATATTTTCTGACACTGTATTCATTCAGAAATAGATAATAGTTGGAAATTTTGCTGTTACCATGGCTATTGCCTCAAAGAAACAGACAAATTTTTATAAAGTAGGGAAGATTTCTCCTCAGAAGTCCTTTATTCTCATTTACGTCTCCTGCCTACATTCTAACAAGGGGTCTCTGCCCCTATCGTGGTACCCTCTAGCCTGTCTTCCCAGATCTACAGAGTCAAAATAGCTGGCACTGGATTATTGGGCATAAATATTTTGAAAAAACTTTTGAGTGATTTTAATATGTTCCTAGTCATTATTTTTGGTTAAATTTGCCTTTCTGAATTCCGTGGCTTTAAGCCCTACTCTTAAGTGACTAGATGTCTCATCCCAACATGTAACTTGTGGTTGCTGCTATGAGTTGGACCTGCCTTAATGGGCTGCCTTATGGGTCAGTGTTTATGCTTTAATTAGTGACCTTTGTAGCTTTGTTCCCCAAAAAATTATCAAGAGTAATTTTGATTCAAGAATATGGTAAGACCATGAGGGGGTATATACTTGGAGTAGGGGTCATTTGGGAACTATTACAAGAGGTTGCCACCTATTCCAAATAGGGCTTAGCACATAAACTTTGTGCTGAGATGGGCTTACCACATAAACTTTGTGAAGCCAAATGTATTGATAACATTATTGAAAGAGCACACTGAAATGTGATTGCCTTGGTTTAATACAGCCTGAGGCAAAAGACTTAGCTGGAAATTGCCATTTGGCTTTCCAATCCATTAAATGCCTCTGGATTTGCCCTTTGCTGCCAGTTTCACTTTCAGTTTCACCTTGACACTTCCCCGTTAATTTTGTTTAGAAAACTCAGTTACTAAGCAGCAGATGAGACGGAGTTAGAAGTAGATATGTTTAAGCTGTACTGAGCCTTAGAAAAAGAAAAGCTATTGTTCTTCAGGAACTCTGGGGACTGACTGGTCTGACTTTTTTTGCTGTTTCCCAATCAGTTGCCACAGTGAGGAGTCCAGGAGTCCGAGTAGTCCTGACTTCTGCTCCTAGCATCTCCTCTTTCCCCTGTGGCTAAGGCAGCTCTCTTATAAAACATCTCAGATACCAAGCTATGATAGCTCAGGTATCAGCAGGAAAGGAAGGGGAACAATTCCTTTGGGCTATCAAAGCACTGTTATTTTTTCCCCACCTTGGTGAACATGTGAAAGTCATGCCTAAGTTTTCACTTTTGGGAAAGTGATCCTCTGTACCCATCTCACTTGAGATAAGGGAAGACATGGGCCCCTGTTCCATCTATGTCGTCTTGTTTTCTGGAGATAGTTCTGGAGGAACAAGGAAAGTGTAGAGTAAGATCCATGTTTACTGAAATGTGATACACAAGCAACTGTGGCCTGTAAGATGACCTGAGTTTTTTGGTATATTTTTAACAGAAATTATGCTTTTATTTTTATAGCATCCTCCAATTTCAGGCAAATGAAATTAATTTGTCACAATAATCACAATGGAAAATTTTCTTCTCATATAACTTAAACTTTAAAAGGGGAATCACTTTAAAGTATTAGAAATAATGATGAGGTTGGTATGTTGATAGGACAATGTTCAAAAAGTTTAATATGTGAATGACTGAAGTTTAGAAAACATTGCATTGACTCACACAGGTCATGACAGAGTGGATCCAGTTAAAAACAATCATTGGAAACATCTTTTTTCCTATTTTAAAAAATTAAATCCATAGACCATGAATATTATGTAGAGGTTAGCAGTTTGATCCTTTGTGGGATGAAATTTTAGATCTTAAATGATGCTGTTATTAGAAATAGTGTTACAACCTTAAACCCACAATGTGAATTTTAAAAGGAACAAGAGGTCATGCCTACTTGCAGCTTTCAATGTTGGTTCTTGATTTGTCTGTTGAGTACTTAAAGCTCATTCTAAAGCGTTTAGCTGTGAGAATCCTTTTGGTTTCCTGATTTAGTGCCTCTAAATCTTTTCATCTGTATGTCTAGATCTAATACTGCTTTCCTACCCCCAATTCAACTGTCTAATTCCCTGGGAGTCTTTCTGAAATCACAAATAATGAAATGCAAGTACTATTATTCATTAATTAGAAGAGAAGATTTATATAGAAGAAAAAGAAATTCAAGTTTTGCTTTTATTCACTTAAAGATATTCTCAAAGATTTTTACTCTTTTGAAAATGCTCATATTGAGGACAACATTCAGGATTTGAGGTACAGTCACCATCTTAATTGTGAAGAACCCATTATTAATAGCATCCAACTACATTATTATGATTTGGTGAAGAGAACTTTGGAGTTAGATATGTGGATGTGAGTCTTAACTTTCCCTACTTATGGCTAAGTGATAGTGTATATATTCCCTATAAGCCATGCTTTCCTAAACTATAAAGTGGGAAAAGGCATTATTTGTCTTATGAGGTTATTGTGGGATTAATTTAGAAAAGATAAATTGGACTTAGCATGTAAGTGCTATGCTTTTGCCGTCCCCTTTTCTAATAAGAGGAATCACCTAACTTGGTGATTTATACTTATCTATTATTATTATTATTTTTTAGAGGCATGTTTTTATTTATTTGTTTGTTTTGTTTGTTTTGTTTATACATGCACTGGGTACAGTCAGAAGCGCGGGAGGGTGAGAGAATTCACCAGAGCCAGAGCAGGGAGCAGAGCAGGCAGAAGGACTGAAGTACACTGCTGAGGGGAGCAGTGGGCGGCAGGAGAGGTCTGCGCGCCATGTGGGACCCTCCTCCGGGGGCCGGGGAGCAGCCGGGGATCGAACCGGCGCCGCAGACACCGCGCGCAGCTTCGCAATCCAGCGCTCAACCACTGCGCCACCGGGGCGGCCCTATTATTATTTTTTAATTGCTTCTTAGGTCTGCTTCCATAAATCCATTGTGATAGGGACACTGTCTTCTAATTGATTTACCTGCAGTGCTGAGTTCAGGATTCACAAGCTGATGAAAGGAGAAGAAAGTGCCTAGTGTAGGGGGGCCTCCCGGGTGGCGCAATGGGTTGAGCGTTGTGCTGTGAAGCTGTCTGCAGCCTCTATAGCATAGCCAGGAAGATACCCACATGGTGCGGTAGACCTCTCCTGTCTTGCCCGCTGCTCCCCTCAGCAGTGTATACTAGTCACGCTGCCTGTTCTGCTCCCCACTCTGTCTCACCAACATTTCTTTGTGCAGTACTCAAAGGTTTGCCATCCCCAACAACTGGATATTTCTTTCTGGTATCTAACTTCAATCATGGCTGCTTAAAATTTGAAGCTACCTTCTCTTATTCTGACTTCTGTGGAGACAGGGAGCTTTAATTCACTGTCCTATGCAAAACAGTTCTTTCACATTTCAATTTACTCTTTCCCTTTATTTTCTATGCACTGGAATTCTAGAAAAACCAGGAATGGTGTATGTTTTCCAGCAATTCATCACTTGATTCTGAATTTGGTTCTTGTTAGTAATGGCTGCAGTGAAATCTGCAGTTCCAATACAAGGAAATATTCAAAACCATGTACCCTTTGAGCATTAGTTGGATAGAGAAGCAACATCACTAGGCAATTGTAATAGTCTGTTTCTGTTGTGAACCTGAAGAACTAAAACCCCATCTTGTAATTAAACCTTAATTCACTGCACTTTAAAAAATATGAAACATTACTGAAATGGGTTTAGATAAAACTTTCCGGATTTGCTAATTTTATATGAACCTGAAATCAGTTGTAGGATCTAGTAGTTCATAAAAGTCATGTGCTTGTTCTAAAATTACCACATTCTCATTGTTATGCATTTAGACTTATTATTTTATCCTCTCTGTAGTGGTTTACCTATTAGAAGTATCTGGAACAGGTATAGCTATCACATTTTAACAAATAAATTACCTTAAAATATTTCTTGCATCCTGCAAGTAGATGTGAATAATAAGCATTTACAAAAAAATTAAAAAATAAAATTCCATTGGTATATATCATCTGTCATTGTTTTTCCTAATAGACCATACTCTCCAAGAGGGTAGAGACTGTCAACTGTTTTAACAGCAGGGATTTATACAATCAATGCCTGGCATTCAGTAGGTGCTAAATATTGTTTGAGCAAATAAATAATGAAATGAAGAGGTGCTGAAGCATTAACAGTGAGTAGCTCTTGGCAGATATTTTCCTGACTGGGAAATGTATATTTCCCATGCATACAGACTTGTTATATATGTGTCCAGAGTAGAATTACTTGTATCTTAAGGATATGAGTTGATTCTGGCACACAGTGATGAAATCATGGCAAGTAATTAAAATTTCTGATTAACCCATTATCTTTCTTGCAATAAATATTTATGAATTACTTTGGGTAATTTAGGATCTTTGGGAGGAACTATGAATTGGTTGTTCCACATTGAATAATGCATAGTCAGCATGCAATATGTAGTAGATGCTAACGCCACTTGTTTTACTGTCTGATGATACGGACTGAGAGCAAACACATATGTGTCCCCTGGTGGTTTGAAGATCACAGATGTGGTATATTTTTTTGGAGTCTAGTTATCCTGTCATATGTTTCTAGGCAAGATTTGGTTCAAATGGATCATGCCTTTAATAGCATTTTTGGGTGCCGTATGGAAAAATTCCACTTGTGCCCCGGTTCAAATTCTGACTTTATCATTCCGAGACAGAGGATTTTGGTCAATTACTTACGCATTTTCTGGGGCCTCCTGTATTATATTTTAAAAATTGTGACCAATTCTAATATTTTTTGTCTTCATATACTTATTGTAAAGAAAAAATGAAATAATTCATATAAAACATTATTGGTCTATGTGGCATATAATTACTACTCAGCTTAGTAAATATTAGAAGTTATTATTATTATTACTACATTAATATTATTTCTGCCTCATTGACGGATGAAAATAGCCAGGTTGTTAAGTTATTGTACAAAATGTAAAGTTTCAGATTTCTTTAGAAACCAAGGGTCTAGTACTGTTCCATGATTAATGGGTTGGTGGTCATTCTGTTTTATTTGAGCATAGGATCTGTATAGACTCAGCAGATTTAAACTGCCTTTGATTTCCTGTCACCTGGTATAGTGATTGTCACATTCTTGGTTTTCAAATGTTTAGTGAATAAGGAGTGAAAGTTACACAGACTTGCAGAGTGTTAGTGCACCATCAAAAATATGATCTTATTTAAAGTTGAGTTTCAGAGGTCTTAAAAATTTTCGTTAAAATGGATAAAAGACTTGGATATAAAACCTGATACCATAAAAGACATGGAAGAAAACATGGACATAGAAGAAAACATACTCCATAACATAAGCTTCAGAGGTATCTTAGTGAATTTATCCTAGAAGCAAGAAAAACAAAAGAGAATATAAACAATTGGGACTACATCAAACTAAAAATCTTCTGCACAGCAAAGCAGACTGTAGCCAATATGAAGAGACACCCTACTGAATGAGAGAAAATATTTGCACACCATACATCTGACAAGGGATTGATATCAAAGATCTACAAAGAGCTCATACAACTCAGCAGAAAGAAAACAACCCAATTAAAAAATGGGCAGCAGAGCTAAATAGGCACTTCTCCAAAGAAGACATACAGATGGTCAACAGGCACATGAAAAAATATTCATCATCATTATCAGAGAAATGAAATCAAAACCACAATGAGATATCACCTCACCAGTATGGCCTACACTAAAAAAACAATAAACAACAAATGCTGGTGAGTGTGGGAAGAAAAAAGAAAGCCCTTACATTGATAGTGGGAATGTAGCAGTGTGGAGGTTCCCCAAAAGACTAAAAATGGATTTGCCATATGATCCAGCAATTCCATTCTTAGGTAACTACCCAAGGAACACAAAAACACTAATTTGAAAGGAAACCTGTAATTCTATGTTCATTGTAACACAATGTACAATAGCCACAATATGGCAACGACCTACCCCGAAAAAGATGAGTGGATCAAGAAGAGATGGTATATATACACAATGGAATACTACTCAGTGATCAAAAAAGATAAAGCTCATGCCATTTGCAGCAGCATGTATAAAGCTGGAAGGGCCTATGCTAAACTGAATTAGTGAGAAGTAGAAAGATAAATGCTGGCCGGTGTCACTAGTATGTGGCATATAGTGAATCCAAACAAGGTGTTTGTCAAAACAAATATTAAAATCAATTATTGAAAGTTGACTATAGATCTGAAGCATCCAGAGGGGCAGAGGAAGGCTGAAGACAGGAATAAGGGAGGGAGCGCAATGGACTATGGTGGAGGACTATGGGTGCTTTGGTGGTAGGAGGGCAACAGTGACCACCCTTGAGGGGAGAAATCCTATAGTATCAAAATATTAACAAAGATGTAGAACAATCGTAATTCATTTAATAAAAAAAAAAGTTTTTGTTTAAAATTAAAACAAAGGAAAATTATCTCCCTAAAATACAATTGACCATGTTTCTTTCTAGAAAAGAAATCAATACTGTGTTTGCGTAGGAACAACCCGTACTTTTCCAAAAGCATCTCACATTTTTTAACTATAAGAAAAAATAATAAGGGGCTTCCCCTGGTGGCGCAGTGGTTGAGCGCTGGACTGCGAAGCTGCCCGGGGCCTGTGCAGCACCGCTTCAATCTCTGGCCAGCAGGCGAGGGTCCCACATGGCACACAGGCCTCTCCTGCCACACCCGCTGCTCCCCTCAGCAGTGTACTTCGGTCCTTCTGCCTGTTCTGCAACCCGCTCTGGCTCTGGTGAATTCTCTCACCCTCCCGCACTTCTGACTGTACCCAGTGCTTGTATAAGTAAATAAATAAATCTTTAAAAAAAAAGAAAAAGAAAAAAAAATAATAGGAAGAAAAAGTCAATATCCTGAGTATTGTTTCAAACTCCATCCAATGTAGAGAAATTTTACCACTCCTGCAAGTGTTGATTGAGACTTGGTGCCATGTGGTGTCAGCTGGATGCACTTCTAGTTAGTGTGTGATACCCTGCAGTTGCTCATTGCACTTAGCTCTCCATCTTTTACAACTCTACTTGTGCCTGGTGGTTTAAATGTGAAAAATTATGGAACCAAACAAATCCCATTTCCCCTGAGTTATCTACATTTAATAGCAGGTTCACATATAGCTGCACATATTTTCTCTAAACCCTCAGGGATAATAGTTTCAGACAATCCCTTAGCATGCCTTTGAGTTTCTCTCACATTCTGTCACAAGTGGAGCCACCTGATTTCTTTTCAGGGTTTGGATAGATTTTATCTCTTCTATCCCATCCAATTGCTCTCTCTGCTGCTCAGATGTCTTCTTTTCTTTTCTGTGTTCCTGCAGCTGCCATTTTTGGGTTACTTTCTCTGCTTCTGCTTTCACTAGATTTCAGGATTAAGGAAGTTGTCACAGTGCAAACCTTACACTCATCTAACTGGCATTTGAGATCATTTTCCCACCTCTACAACATAACAGGAAAATAATAAAGAAAATTCCCATAAGCTGATTAAAGTGAAAATGAATATAGGACAAGTAATACGTTACATTCAAGTAAATAGTTAAAACAGAAAAGAGAAAAATATAAAAATTCCATGGTTTCTGTTTCTCCTGAGTCTATGAGCAAGTTGTGGATCAGCATTTGTGGATCTAAACACATTTAAATTAAAGCTTTTATTTATCAGGAGTGTCAGTTAGGAATTGTGTGACTAGACAGTTAGGGCAACAGAAGCTCCTGTGTTAGTATTTGGGGAACACAAATGTTAGGTCATGTAGGGGCAGGACTGGCCACAGTGCAGGTTTTCTGATCCCATGCAGACCGGGTAAAGGAGGAGTCATAGTCCTCAGTGGATTTGCAGGTCTTTTATTGGGCTTCACCAGGCATATGGCAGGCAGGGGTGCTGGCTGGGGGGCTGGGAGGCCTCCCAGCCCCCCAGCAAGTCTTTACTCTATCTGGGCTCTCTGGCGTTCTCTGCTTCTGCTTCGGCTTCTCCTTCAGGTTCTGCTGCTGCTGGCTGGGGCTGCTGGCATCACCCCGTGACGCCGCCCTTAAAAGCACAGTCTTAGCTCAGCTGAATCCCATCTACCTATGCCCACACCCTATTCCAGGTGCCCGCCATCAGGCATGCATTCAGGACAAGGATCCATCATCTATCCTGATGGCGGAAGGGCAGAAAAGCCTGATATTTTCTTTACCCTACAGGTCAGTTCCCAATGTATCAGTAACTAAGTAAATAGAAAATTATTTGTTGTTCCTATAACAGTCCAATAGAGGTATTGCAGGTTCATGGGGTTTGACAGTTAAATCTCTACTAAAAGATGTTAATCATTTAACTCTGACATAGGTGCCATCTTCTATGTGTTTTCTATTAATTAAATACAAACATGGAGGAAAATGCATAGGATATTATTCTGAATCATGTTTGGAGTGGTAGATATCAGTCACTTCTCTTCACATTCTATTGTCTAGAACTCACTCACATGGCCATACCACTAAAACAGAAGCTGAGATGTATAGGAAGAGGAAATAAACATCTGTTGTCATCCAGGTTAGTTCTATGTGGCATTAACCATCACCAGTGCTCCTTCTTCTTAAACATAACTTTTAAGCCTGATTTATATCTTTACTTTATCATCTTTATGTTAAGCTGAGAATATAGGGAGAAGAGAATGCATCTTTAATTTATTTTTAATTCATTTTTCTATTTAAATATATAGTAACCCCCCTCCCCACAAAAGAAAATTGATAGTACTACTTAGTTAATGTCAGTAGGTTGAAGTCAATAATTTCGAGTGATAAACAATTCCCTTAATTCGGTACAGGTATGGTCCTATGAGGTCCAGCTACCTCTGCTAGAAAAAAGATAAATCTCCTCCCCACAGCAGCAAATACACAATATTGGACATAGAACAGGAAATCTTTAGGACAAACTCCCATTAGAACAGGGGAGAATTGGAGGTCCATTGGGTGGTCATTGATCCATTTCAAAAATGGAATTGTCAGGGTGCAGGGAAAATTTCCCTTCCCTCTCCCTTCTGGGTTCTTCTTTGACTAGAGAAGTAAATAAGTTAACATCAAACACATCCATAGGAGAAAAAGACCAAATTTCATTACAAATATGTGAAGAATTTGCCTGACTATGAAATCTAAAGTAAATGTGACACACCAAGGGGTTATATCTTGATTAAGGAATGGAATAGAGGCCTTGGATGTCAAGAGGAGAAGAGGGAGTCTCACATGATAAAGAGATGCTTTTCTCCCATTCACCTATAAACAGGTGTCTCACATCCCCAAATCTGGGTAATCTGCATTATTTAAGGCTATGGTAATTATTTTTCCTGATGCCCACAGGACTTCTATGGACCTTAGTTCCCTATAGCAAGATAACGTGTCTCGGGAAAAGCTTCCTCTGAACCTCTTGGAAAAAGCCTGTTGAACATTTGGGGGGAGGCTGATCCTCCAGAATATTGCTGGGCAAGCATTGTGAGGATCCTTTGCTTGGTAGAGTAGGAAGTTTCTGAATAGACTACGTGGATTTACTCTCAGGACAGATCTTCCTTTTCACCATTTTCTGATATTGCTGATATGCCTTTTCGGTCTCCTTCCTTGACCTGAAGTTCTTATTTTTTCTCTTTGTGTGAAATGGCTCATTTGTAAGTCAGTTTCCTTGGGGACAGTATAGTTTTTGCAGACTGTGCCGTTAGTGCAAGTTTGGAGTTCCATGATTTTTTTTTATAGCCAAAGGCTAGTTTTTCTTTTCTTGGTTATTTATTTTTCCCAAGTTCATTAATTTTTCTGGTAATACAAATCCTTAAAAATTTCATTAGACTTCTATATTACATGCCTCTAATTTTGTTTCATGGGCCAGTAATCATCACCCAAAGATCTTTCTCTGATATGGTTCTCAAATCTGCTTTATTTCATCCTATCTTCACCTTAATGTCCCTTTCAACTTAATAGAGGCTGTTGGAAGTTCTTTTGAAGCAACTTGTGTCCTTTGTTCAATGGCTAAGAATTAATGGGTCTTTTCTAGTCAAAGCCTTTCTCCATTTTATTTCTAACGTGGAGCCTTCAAATTTCTGGACTCACTTTAATCCTGGAATTTTACTCAAAACTTGTTAATTCTTGCCCTAACCTCAATCATCCTCAAAAGAACTTGGCCATACACTAAAGAGCAACTGATATACACTAATATCACTTTTTTCAACCACTTCTCCCTGGAGCTAGTCTCAGTAGACACCTGGTCTGCCTTCCAGATTGTTGCAGGCAGCTTTTTTTTGTCAACATTCTTGCAAAAATAAAATGGGATTCTCCAACTTTCTAGCCTTCCACTTTCTGAGTCTAACTCAGTGAAAATATTTGGACTTTTGTTCCAGTAATATCTCACTTCAAATAGAATAATCTTAGGATTTAGGATAATAATAATTTAGACTTCAGATTTTATTGACCTTATGTATTCTACATTTATTTTTTTCTTATGTAGGTGGGTTCTAATCTGTGTATTCATCAGTGGACCCATGCCAGTGTAGGCTTTGCTGTCACTTATTTTCAACGTGTATCTTCCCAATTTGCTTTGGATATTGGCTTTTAACTTGTAGAAATAGGAAGAGTGAGTAGATATACACAAAGGAAATTTATGTGGTCACAGCTATAGTAATCCTCATCCTTTATATTATACTTACATGACCACTTTTAATTGTAAGGAAATTTTAGGGGAAAAAAACAAAAGAGAAAAAGATATTTGAAGAGCAGCACCAGCAGTTTTCACTGTTGTGCCTTAAGCAAATGGTTTTTGTTATGTATAAGTCTCAGGTAGTTTGTCCAAAGCTGGCACATTGACCCTTTGATAATGGAGACTTTGTTTTTCTCCTGCACCCCCTTTTTATTCAAGGAATAAAAGTGCCCTCAATTGGGATTTCTAGCAATAACTTGATGGCTAGACCTGACTTAAATAATCATTGTTAGTAAAAGAGAGGGTGGAGCATTTGATATTTTAGCTAAATACATTTCCACTCTGTTCAAATTTTACTTTCACTAGTAAGGAAGAAGGGAAGAATGGACTATGGTTAGGTGATTATCAGTGTCTGCTGTAAAGGTTAATAAGTTTTTCATATTCCAGGGAGAAATCCTTCCCTGGTACAGTCTTCCTTTTCTTCACAAGATAGTGTATAACATATATTCTACAAATGTGCAGGAATATATATTTGAAATAAGTCTTTCAGTACCTTGCACAGTGCCTGGAACATAGTTATTTAAATAGTTAAGCAAATGAACAAATATATAGCAATATGCCTGTATGACTGGATGGAGGTGTCAAGAGATGTTTTTTGACAATTATGACTAGAAATGCACAAGTTTTGGGGGGCCTTCCTGTCTTGCCTGCTGCTCCCCTTAGTGTATTTCAGTAAGTCTGCCTGTTCTGCTCCCCACTCTGTCTCTGGTGAAGCCTCTCTGCCCTACACCTCTGGACTATACCCTCGTTCTTCTATTCAAAATGAAAAAAAAAAAAAAAAGAAATGCACAAGTTTAGATATATAATGAATAGGTTGAGATTGCTATAGTCTATATACAAATCATTTTCCTTAAATATTTACTTATAGGGTACCTTATGCCTTCTAAGCTCTTAACAATTTGTATTCAATTTTCTTCCTTTTTCCCTTTTGGGCTCTTAGAAAATATTAAGGTAACTCAAGAAATTCCAAAAGAAGACCTTAAAAACAGGTCACCCAGAGAGTAAAAAAAATATATCTACTAGCATTGAAAGCTTCTAGATGGTAGGGACTATTGTTTATATATAATAATACAGTTTAAAATGAATAAAATGAAAATGCAAGTGTTAATTATTGCATTGTCTGGAAATTATTCAAAAGAAGTATTCAATAATAGCAAATGCCATGACTATGTCCATGAGTTTCTTTTTAACTTTGGTGGTTAAACAGGAAGATCAGGTAAATGAGATATATGAAATTTGTGCCCCTGAAGTTGAGGTTGTCGCTGTGGAAAGGATGGAGCCAAAGCCACAAAAGACTTCCTGTGATGTCAAACAGCCTACAATAAACCAGTGGTAGTCCCAAAACACACATTTCTGACGTAAGCTGCCATTATCAACTAATAATTATTTCGTCTTTTGAGGAGTCAGCTTGCCAATCACTCTGACATGCTTTCAGTTTATTTCAATGGTACACATTTTTCTTTTGCTTTTCTGTGGAAAGAGACTTTGACAGAATTAGTTACTTCCAGTGCAAGTCACTGCCGTGCTGGAAGTCTGTCTGGATGTCCCTTACTGCAAAGCAGTTAAGTCCCTGCTGCATCAAAGTGAGAATAAAAATATCTTGACAAGCTCATCTCCTTTTTGAATCCCTTGGACACTGGTGTGCTCTGAATCCAGGATTGTGCTGGGAAGCAGTAGGCTGATGGCTATGGAATGTGCCGTTGGAAATGAGATGGCCCGGAGGTGGGAAATTTCATCCAGGTGCTGGCATCAAAAGAGATTTAAGCAAATTCCTCTTGGATTTGTGCAAAGATATGTTTTCCCTAAAATTAAAGGCTTGCATTGTGAGAATTCTTAAAAAACAAAACAAAACAAAACAGGAAAACATTTTGACTTTGCTTGTCAGGAAATACACAACTTATTTCAGGTTATTTCTTTTTGAAGGCTCAGATTTAAAAACATAACAGGAACAAAATAAAAACTAATTTTACCACTTGCTGAATAGGGATGTGAAAATGTTGTTTTGAGAATGGGACCTAGCTAAGGTTTCTTACGTTTCTCTTGCATTCACAAGCCCTCTACAATCTATTCCAGAAAATGCTTCATGAAGCTTTTCTTTGTTAAACTGTGTTTATGGGGTACCCTATGTATCTTCTATGGATATAATTTCTGATTTTTTGGTTCCTTTCAAAAATCACTATTTTAGTCAACATGACCTGCCTTTTTTCTCAAGGAGATTGTGTAAATCTCATATTTTCTTTTCTTTGCCCCAAGCTGCTGAGTATTTGAAGAGAGTAAAAAACATTGGTGATGTGTATTTTAGTATATTTCTTGTTGCCCAGGACTTTTTCAAAATATCTACATGTTCCTCTTCGTGTTGTTTCATGTTATGCAGGGTATCCATTGATCTGCCATTATGATCTGCCTCTCCAGTTTACTGAGGAAATTACCATGGACAAAAACTGGCAATTGGGAGAGATACCTCTTTCCTCTCCTCCAAATCCACATAATTATTAAGGATTTTTATGCCTAAAAGATCTTTCTGATCTATTCCTTTTTTCCATTGTTGCTACAATGTTCTTGGGCTAATCTAACATCATCTCTCTTCTAGACTATTGCAATAACCTTATTATCAGCTGTGTTCATACTTGCCTCCCCCAATATGTTACATTCCAGCCAAAGTGATCTTTCTCTAAAAGTAAATTGAGGATATCATTTCCATGCATGAAATTTCTCAACGGCTTTGTCTAAAGACATCGACCAAAATCCTTAACATGGCCTAACAGTGCTGTATGATCCACCCATTCTGATTCTACTTCTGAATTTCCATGTCTTTTTTGAAGACATCCTGCTCCTTCAACCCTCAATGCCTTCTAACTTGCTGTTCTATTTTTTCTAGATTCCTATTTTCCCTCTGCTTCACTGAGCTGATTTCTGTACGTACTTTAGAACACAGCTCAAATATTTCTTTAGGGAACACCTCCCATGACCTGCTTGACCAGGTAAAATCCTTTGTTTCATGTCCTCATAGTACCATTCACAGGCCATTATTCTTTTTGATTTCAGTACTCATCATAGCTGTGATTAGATAGCTAATTTTGTTTTATTAATAATATCTGTCTGTCAAATGAACATAAACCCTATGAGTATACAGCTTGTTTCTGTCTTGTTAACTTCTGTGTCCCTGACATAGGGCATACTGCTTTACAGATGCCTTACCAATCAGTAATTGCTAAAGGAATACATTTTGAAGAGGCTTGCAGTGGAATAAATAGCTGAATGACTGTGTCACCCAGTGACTATTAAAATGGACCTTGGGACACATAACTTTTTCTCAGGTAGTTCCCAAAATATATAGGGCATGAGAACTTGATAAAAGATTAGGTTCCTTGAAATCAAATAGACAGAAGCTTGAGTCGCTAACATTGCTCTTAAAAAAAGTAATGTGACTCATACAATGGTTGGAAAGTTGTGGGGCTTTGAGTCTTTGGGTTACTAATATCTTTAGGCCTTTTTGCTTTACTTCTCCTCTAACATGCTGGCAGTCCAGTTCCTCTGGATGAGTCAACACAAGTTTCTTTGATGCTCTTCCTTAAATCTTGCAAGCTGCCCAACCCCCATCTGCCCTGGCCTAAGAAACCTGAGCATGTTATTCCAGCTGATGACTTTTAATTGGAACAATCCAGCAAATGAGTCTCTGGAAGTGTCATTTTGGGGACTGTGTAACGTGTCTGCTGGAACTGGGTTTGTTTACACTTTGCCAGTGTCATCATTTACAAACTTCAAAAAACACATTGACAAATTCCCTAGCTGTTTTGGCAGTGCTTCCATCAATCACCCAACTAATAGCACCAACATTTCTCCTGGGCTATTATAGTCACTTCAATCGCTGCTGCTGCAGCTTCGGGAGAAGATAAATCAGAAAAGGTTCTTTTAGATGGTCTCAAGTACAACACCATTTTTTATTAAACAGTACTTCCCTCCTTACTCTTCTCTCTCTGCTCTTCCTCCAACCTCCCATAAACAATTCTTTCTGCTTTGTACCGCCTTAGATAGAGTAATCTGGTCTATGGCTTTCCTTTCGAGGCCCCTTTGCAACATCATTGGGTAGGGTCCATTTATTATTTTGAATTTTTGTGTGTCCTCTTTAGTTACTTTGTGCAACCCTCTCAAATCAATAAGTGCATTGTGTTCCTGATGGCAACAGGTGCGTAGCTTCCCAGGCTCAACACACCCTCAGAGAGCAGCTCACATGTCTCATGAGCACAGTATGAAAACCTGAAACCATTTTGCCTTTCAACCAGGTTCTTTGTACAGCAGCGTTAAGCAGCAGCTGTATCTCTAAGACCAAGTGGCTACAGGGGGTCCTGCTCCTGCATGTTTATTGGGTTCGTTCTGTTGCTGCAACTTCACACCCCTTTTCACAAGCAATATATATTGCAAATACTCAGCTGCTACATAACTGGTGAAGTTTTGCTTTCTTGGGGCTGCATTTCCTCATTTCCCATATTCAAAGCTTGTCTTCTTTTTTACTCACTAAATAACCCAGCTTAGACAACTGTATTAAAAAACAACAACAACAATGCAAACCTCTTCCAACTTCCTTACCACTAAGAAGCACAACCACATCTTCTCCCTTCAGTGCACACACATTCAGAATCTGGACAGTGAATGGGGAGCGCCTGCCAAACTTGGCAGATCAGGTGAGGAAGGCTGGCTGGGGTTCTGCTGCCCAGCTGGAGTGTTTGCTGGCTGTGGTGCCAACTGCAGGGCCAAACAAACCTAAGACTGCATTTCAAGTTGCTGCCTGAGAGATGCTGTTAACTCCATCACTGAGGGCTCTATTCATCCTAAATGATCCATGGTCCTGGACAAAGCACCAACTGCAGCCTATTGCAAATCTTGGCTCTGTACCTGACCAACCTATTAATCAGTATTTTAACTGGGCTTTGGAAGCGTTTTTCTTTCATGTGTAAGTCAGAGAACTGATCGAGGTAGAGACTTCATGTGAATGATGCCATCATCTTGATACATGGGGCTTTTGATGTCTGAGTCTGTGATCACAGGAACATTATTTACTCTAAAAAAGTCACCTTTTTCCTGGATGCCTTAACTGCTAGAGGCTGTCTTCACTATTAGCAATATCTTTGATTGCCAGCTCTATCTTGGAGCTGAAATGACCAAGTGGCAGTAATCGTTTTTGTGTTTGAAAGCATTTTCCTCTTTATTTGAAAGAGGAGCACCCTTAATTTTCATGTTTTTTAAAAGCAATTTCTAAGAATATTTTTGTAAAATATTTATTTATGCATACAAGGGCTGGAGTACAGGCCAGAGATGTGGGGGGAGGGGGTGAGAGGATTCACCAGAGACAGTGTGGGGAACAGAACAGGCAGAGTGACTGAAATACACTGCTGAGGGGAACAGTGGGCGAGTCAGAAGAGGTCTGCTGCGCCATGTGGGTTGCTCCCTGGCCGGCTGGGGATCGAACTCATACTGCAGAGGCTGCAGATTGCTTCATAGTGCAGTGCTTAACCTCTTGCGCCACCCGGGAGGCCCCTTAAAAGCAGTTTTTAAGGTAGATTTTTTTTTTGTTTGTTTAAAATCTAAATGGTAGTTAGCCTCTAAACTGTTTTCAGTTGTCCAGTAATTACTTAAAGTGATTTAAGTTTCAGTGAAAATATTCATAAAGACAACTGGCTGATTATAATTCACTGACCTCATAAGAAAGGAATATTTTTGAACTCTGTTTTAGTCCCAGTAACATGAGAAATTTCTAGTACAGAGAATCAGCATTTGTTCTTGTGTATATTGATGATTTTATTTATATCATATTAAAAACTGGGGTAATGAATGTAAATATTCTAACACATTTATAGTAGGCTGTTTTGAATTAATATTTTAAATAGAGTGTCAAATGAGTATTGTAGATTCCTTTTAAAAGCTGTATTCTTGTGATCTTCTAGTGTTGATTTGAATTTATTAAGTAATATCCTTCTTATGCATGTAATTTTTTCTGCTACTATAAAACCTGAACAAATTAACAAATTGAATTAAAACAAAACCACAGAATCAGTAAAATGTAAAGTAACAACAAGAATTAAATTTGAAAGAAAATGCTGATTGCTGAAGGTAAATTGGTGAGTCCCAGTGGAATCATGAACTCACGATGCACTAAGAAGGCATACATAGTGCATTCAGGCCAGCGTGTTTTGTGACTCTAGTGCACTGTGGTGCCATTTGACTTTCTCTACTATGAACACATCTTTCATGTCATTTGCTTCTCTTGTACCATTGGCTCATAACAAATATGAGAGACTGGTTAGCCTCAACTTGATTATGAGATACATAGGGTAAAAATTGGTTTAGGAAGCAATCTTTCACATAATTCAGCAAATGTTCATAGTAACTTTGAAAATTATCATGAAAATGAAGACAAATTAAAAATTCTTTTAAGGAACTTCTTGAATTCTGAAATTATATCCTTTTTAGTCTTAGAAATACAGGTTTAAAAGAGAGCATGTCTTGAAAGTGTTCCCGTCTTCACTTTTCTATTAATTTATTGAAATGTTTATGTAAGCTTCTCAGGGTTTAGTACTTACCTTTTGGTAATTTAATACCAACCAAAAATGACACAATTCAGTTCAGCGGTATGTATTAATTATGCACTGTGTGCCAGTCATTGAGTGAAAGAACAGATCATATATTCAACAATGAAAATTGATTGGAGAAGTATTTGGTGATTCAAATATAAACTGTTCAAGTAAAGTCTCTTTGGAAAATTTGATAACCTTAAAGCTGGTAAAACTTAACTTTGTTTTATGTAAACTGACTTTGTGAATATTATATTTTTATTGACAAGGTTAAGAAACTAATGATTTCAGGGCCTGCCCGGTGGCACAGTGGTTGAGCGCTGGATTGCGAAGCTGCCCGCAGCCTCTGCAGCACCGGTTCGATCCCCGGCTGCTCCCCGGGCCACCGGAGGAGGGTCCCACATGGCGCGCAGACCTCTCCTGCCGCCCGCTGCTCCCCTTAGCAGTGTACTTCGGTCCTTCTGCCTGCTCTGCTCCCCGCTCTGGCTCTGGTGAATTTCTCACCCTCCCGCGCTTCTGACTGTACCCAGTGCATGTATAAACAAAACAAAACAAACAAACAAACAATAGATAAATAAATAAATAAAACATGCCTCTATTAAAAAAAAAAAGAAAGAAACTAATGATTTCAGCAAACAGCTTCCGAGAAATTTCTGTTGAAATAAATTGAAATAAGTTATATATACTTAAGAAAACAATAAACATCTATTTTTTGAAAGTGCATATTAGTTTCAAGTCTAAACCAAGCTACCCCAATTTGTCCTAATTATGGGAGTTTGACTGCATTTCTTTTGGATTCAGAATCTTGCATTTTCCTTTGTTAGTATATTAGGCATTAGTTGAATACATATAAATATGCATATAGTATGCCTTTCATTCACAATACATTTATATTGTAAACCAAATTTAATTGTATCTGATTACATGGTCAAATTAGCTAATATTGAAAGTCTTTCTTTCTACCATAAATGTATAGAATGCTGGTAACCAGATCAATTTTAATAGGTATCTGAACTTAAGGTAAGTCCCTATCAGGATTCCTTTTTTTTAAAAAGATTTATTTATTTATTTATACAAGAACCGGGGTACAGGCCAGATGTGCAGGAGGGTGATAGGATTCACCAGAGATGGAGTGGGGAGCAGAACAGGCAGACAGATGAAATACACTGCTCAGGGAAGCAGTGGGCACAACAGGAGAGGTCTGCTGCGCCATATGGGACCCTCGTCGGCCGGCCGGGGATCGAACCGGCATTGCAGAGGCTGCGAACAGCTTCACAGTGCTGCACTCAACCGCCTGCGTCACCAGAGGAGGCCCAGGATTCTTTTATAATCCAGAAAATGAAGGGAATCCCACAATGGGTGAACCATGTAGAGATTAGCCAATTTGTTCAGGATGGGCTAGCTTATTCTGCCTTACACTATGTATCCAGCTGGGTTTGGCAGAGGTCTCTGTCATCATAGTCCTTTAGTCCTCATAGGGACCCAGGTTGACTGAGGCTCCAGGTTAACACACAGGGTTACCAAGGCAGGAAAATAGGAGAGTGTAGTTATTATTAAAGTTCATGTTTTTAAACTGCTACAAGTAAATGACACAAGTAAATCCTCTTTAAACTGTATTGTCTGAAGAGTGTTATTTCAGCATAGCTAAGTTCAAAGAACTCACAGAACTATATTCCAGGCATCCATAAAAAGAGCAGAAATGAAATATTTGAGAATAGCCCCAATAAACTAAGAATCAAAAAAATATGTAAGCCACACATAGGAATTGTACTATAGCAAAAAAGATTCATGAGGTAAAAAAATAAGAACAATTAATATTTCAGTCACAATCCATACTATTTAAACATGTACACAAAAATGTAAAGTACACTTAGTATTATTAAGGACAGAGGAATCTGAAACCATGAGAAATAAGACAGAAAAGATAAAGCAAAAAGACAGATTTGAACAAAGAATTAAATCAAACTAGAAGTTGAATTTGAGGAAATCAAGCAGAATGTATTACAGAGTGATAAACAGATGGATGATATGAGATAAACAGATGGGAGATATCAAGGGAGGTAAAAAAAAAAACATCATGGAAGCTCTAATGAAACGGTCCTAAGGAAGTTTACTAGAAATTATAAAAAGAAAGAAAAGAGAGAATTGAGGACAACAATATTGGAAAAGATAGTGGCTGAAAATTCTAGTAGTTGAAAGGTAGGAGTCTTTTAGTCTAAAAAAAACACCAGGAATATCCAAGTAGGATAAATAAAATAAAGCCTTATCTGTCACACAAATACTGTATATTATGAATATATCAGTAGGATGATACACAATAGAATGACAGCAGAGATTTCATTAAATCCTCTAAGTGACCCAAATACAATCTCAGCTATAAAACTACCCTGGGCCAGCATTGAAATACCATGATAAGGTCATATACTTGAACTGTGGACTCCAGGAAATTTTGGCAGCAGGATAACAAACAAATATTTCTGGGAAATACCCTGTCTTCAAGTGAGAAATTTTATGTTACAAAAATACTGTCTTATGAAAACATTTTAAGATATGTATATTTTAAAATATTGCTTTATTATAAATATTTTCATTCTGTAAGCTAGTAATTGCTTCCTGTAGACAAGGTAATAATTATTAATTCCATTTTGAACATGACAATACTAAGAGTCTTGCAGGTCAAGTAGTGGTTATAAGTCATAAAGCTATTAGGTTTAAGAGGAGGGTTGAGAAACTTAGGTGCTCTGATCCCTGATTCATGCTCTAAGACAGGGCTTATATAAAAGAAATATTTGGTTACTGCATTTGCAAACTATGACATATTGAAATGGGGCATTGTTAGAATGGAAATTATCTGTCAGTTCCAAACAGTTGCCTCAGAGAGTAACACTAGAATTGCTACACTTAGTCTTTTTACAGCAATCATATTTGAGTACAGATACTCTTTTGAGAAAGCAATATGTTTCTCTAAATATTGCGCAGATACTAATTTCTTAAATGATTTTTGCTAAGAATATATTAGAGGGTCTTATAAATGTAAGTTCTAGAGTTAGAGAACAGTACATGTCTAGTTTGGATCAATTTGTGAGTAATTAAATCTAAACCAACACAATGATTTGCTTGTGTTGGATTTCCTTGCAAAGGATGATATGATTATTTGTATAGAAAGTAGACATAATATTTATTAGAAATAAGACTCTAAGGTAGATTATCAATGCAGACAATTGATAAATTACTGGAGCTGAAAATTTCTGAAGGTTTTCTGATATTCACTAAAAGCTCATATGTGTGTGTGTGTGTGTGTGTGTATATATATATATATATATATATATATATATATCAACCTTAACTGAAAAATTTTAGTGATGCTAATTTTCAAATATGGTCACCATGACCATGCATACAGTTCCTTAGCTCCTTCACCCTTCTCCTTGCCTTAGTTTTGCAGTTAACTAAGTTAACATCTCAGATGTTCAGAATTTATTATTGTTTTGGTTTTGACTGACCCTTTGTTGTGTTTATATCTCTGATGTAAGACCGTCTGATAGTTGTCTTTCTTCTTATGACCATCCATGTTGTTGCAAGTGGCAAGATTTCATCCTTTTTTACATCTGAGTAGTATTCCATTATATGCTATTATATAATATATATGTATATTTTCAGATTCATATGCAAAAGGAAAGGTGGCTCAGAAGGTAGAATCATGATGCATAGAGAAATATTCCAAGAATGCAAACTGTGATCAAATTCAACAGCATCCCTTGCTGTTGGATTAGTGAGCACAGAGAAAGTATGACTGCCTGTATTTCAGAATTGCTGTAGGACAATTAAATAGCTTTATGTATTCCCTTTTCCACTGGAATGTCTAATGGGGTTTTCCTGTTCTTGCCTCACCATTATTGGTTGGACCCTTGTGAGGCAAAGTAAGTAATTTTTAGTTAACTGGCCTCTGTAGCTGAGGGACTGCATCCAAGGAACCTCATCTACTCCTGGGTGTAGACCATATTTAGATGACAAGATACTGCATTTAAAACCTGAGTATTACACTAGAGTAGGAGGAATACTGGGATCTTGGGTGAAGGTGAAGGTGACTCTGTTTAGCTGTTGGGAATGACATGAATTGTTGTAGCCCAAAACCATCATGTATTACTTTCCTCTTTATATGAACACAACACTCTTTCAAATAAAAAAAAAATGAATTCTTTCTCTCTTTCCCTTGAAATTGGATGGAATTTGTAATTAGAATATAAGGGGAGAGTTGTTAGACTGTGCCAACCTCAGTTGTTAGACTGTGCCAACCCTTTAAGGGGCTTGAGGATTTCTTCCTTTCTCTTGAGAACCAGCATCATGTAAGAAGTTCAACTACTCTGAGGATATCATGTATGAGTCAATATAAGCATGGTATGTTGAAATAGCACTTGGAGAGGGAAAACATGATTTTCTAACTTCTAGTAGTTCCATACATCCCAGCAGAGACCACTGTCATTTGGGTGAAGAAGACTTCATGACCTTTCCATTTCTAGCAAACACCATGTAAAACAATGGAAACTTTTTGCCTGGTCCAGCCCAGATGGTGGAATTATGAAAAACAATTCATTGTTGTTTCTAAGCTACTAAGATTTAGGGTATAGTTATTTTATAATAATAGCTATGCAGAGCATTACTCTAAAAGTGTATTATTTATGTTACCACCTGTAACAAGGTTTTGAATTACTTTTATATAGAAAGTAGAACAAGGTTTTGTATGACTTTTATGTAGAAAGTAGTAAGAAAAATCAAACAGTATTGACAGTTACTAAAAAAGAACTGAATAGAGAAATGCAATATTTCCATAATTAAGATAACTTTTTCCCCCAAATTAATCTGTAAATTCAATGTTCTGTCAATAGGAATCACAATTTATTTTTTTTTTAAAGAAGCTTTCCAAATTTAAATTTATTTGGATATAAAAATTACCCTTAGTAGCAAAGACATTAATAAAGAAGAAGGATTTGGAGATGAGTTTGTCCTTTGGATAGTAAGAATAAGAATATAGTAATGATAACAGTTTAGAATCTCTGAAGACATAAACAAATTGAATGGCAAAAATGGTGAACACTAAAACAGACTTCAAATATTTGGAAGCTTAATTTATGACAGAGGTGGTAAGATAAGTAGAGAAAACAGAAAATTGAATAATTATGCCAGGAAAAATAGATTGTTTGTTTTGGAAAGAAAATGTAAATGGATCTCTATTCTCCCACAATTCCAGATGAATTGACTTTTAAAGTAGATGACAAAGCTTTGCAGCTTTTATTGACAATATAAGAGAATATTTTCATAACTCTGGGTACAGAAAGATTTCCTAATTGAAATTAAAAAAGTATAATTGTACAGGATAAAATTAATACATTCATCTGGATTAAAATTCAGACTTTATATTCATCAAAGACATAAAATATTGAAAAGACAAGATAGAAGAAGTTATTTATATGCGTTTAATGTAGTTATCATTTTGAATATACACAAATCAACTATTAATAGGAATCAACTTTAAAAATGGCAAAGAAACATGAAGGATTCATGGAGAAAACAGATAAGGACTAATATATGGAAATATTTGCTAACTTTACAATATAAAGATAATACAAATTAAAGCCACATTGAGATACTGTATTGCACTTCCCTAGCGGTAAGTTAGAGGTTTGATTATGTACAAAAATATCTTCCTCCTCTTATATGTAAACATGACTTGTGCTATTCCCTGTAGAATTTTCTACTTCAGTGGAAATTAATATGTAGCCATATATAGCAAGGTGGGTGAATACAAAAAAATATTTTGAGAAAAATAATACTGGAATGATACACTATAGTTACATTATATGAGTCCGAACCAACCAAAATTAAATAATGTATTAAGAAAGCATAATATATGTGGGTGTATATGCATGTGTGTATATATATATACATATCTATACATACACACATGCAACTTGCAGATATATGTAGTTACACATATATGTACTCAGACATACACAGTTATAAAGAAAAGCAAGAAATCAAATCAGGATAGGAGATCAGCTGGCTAGTACAGATATATTTCATTTATTATTCTCATCATCATTATTTAAAGTACATTTTTCATCATTTTTATATATAGGTTATATTACAGTTTAAAAAATAAAGTGTCACCATTGAGAAATTGAAGATATAGAGGAATAAGTGTTACATAGCAAGTGCTTTTAAAAGTCTTACAATGATATCCAGTTAAATTTGGCAGGTATTGTTACCAAGATGAAGATAATTATTTTAAAGTAAGAGCTACATTGTAAAATAATAACATGATGATGTCCGGGCATGAGAATCCCAGAAGAAGATAACGTAAGTGATAATGGGAGAAAATGGTAGAAAGGCATAACAGTTCAAATTTCAAATTATTAACTGTCAAAGAAAAGGGTTTTTATAGATCCAAACAAACAGAAAATCAAAATGAAACAAGTGACAAGCACACCCCTGATATTAAAGATATAAAACTGAAGTTTCACAAATATAAAATAAGATGGCAGAAATAAATCCATAGTTACCTGTTAAAATAGCAATTTAAATATAATTAAAAGTAAACATGTGCATTTCATGGGAAAAAGATAAAATGAAAGCAGCTTACTAGATTTGCTTTTAGAATAGAAAACAAAAAATAAAACTGAAACCCACCTGTACACTGACTTAGGTGATAGAAAATATGTGAAAGTGTATTCAAGTTGAATGAAACAAAAAAATTACAGTCAGAAAAATTCATGCCTTTAAATATTAAATGAAAGGCATTCAACATTGTATGGAAAAGAGGTTATTTAAATAAACCCTCCACAATAAATAACGGCACCATATACTTTTGTGTGTATGTATGTGGAAAAGTCAATATATTAATGTGCTGTCTTTTATGTAAAATGTTAAATTATCAAATGGGTTAAATTATAAAATAAACTTGTTTGCAGATTTTATGTAAGAGTGGATTTTTCTGTCTCAATCAACTTTAAGATTTACAATCTTCAAAGAAAGTATCTTCAGGATCTCGAAATTAAGGGAGTATCTTTTAAATTAAATGTAGTCATGTCTGCTGCCATTTTGATCTTTTTCTTTACCAACTATCTGCAATGTAAACTACCTATTTTTATTAGAAAAATTTTCATTGAGTTTCTATCACTTGAAATTAAAGGAATACTATCTAGCACATATGACATCTGCATATCATTAATCACCTGGACATGCAATTACTGGGGAAATGCCCTAGGGTGTTGCAGTATCTACAGTAGTTCTCATCAAAGACTAAAATTCACAATACAGCTGCTAAATAAATTTCAGGCAGTAGTGTATCCACTATTGGTAAAGATTTATTTGCCGTATAATATTTTGGTGCCAGTTTTTTTTTTTCCCCCAGAGTAAATGAGGCCACCTATAATCATTACCAAGTTAATACTTGAGGAATTGTGCTATGAATCACTTTGTCACCAAATATATCCTTTATTTGAAATGAAGTCAAACAAGAATTCATGGAAAGCATTTGCTTTACAGAACTTAAGGGAATTCTTGGAATTTATATCAATATAAAACTCCTTGGTCCAACAAGGGAACTACAGCTCCAAACACCATATATGTGTTCATAGAAAGAAACTATAAGGAGGATATTGTTAGCTCTTTCTGACTCTTTTTATCAGGAAGGAAAAAGTTTCCCAGGAACATATCCTTAAATATCACATGCTAGTGGTAGGTCACATGTTTGACACTAAGTGAAACTGAGAAAATTCCAGCGTGATCATGACGGACTTAAACACCTTGGGGAAGTAAGGAAAAGAAGGAGAAGGACAATGCATAGGATGGGCTAATGACTGACACAATAAAGACACTATCTGAGACGTTTCATCAGCTGATGATTGAACCAAAAATTATACCCTTTATAAAATAATCACCTAACAGTTATCGTTATAGGCAGTGATCATCACCTAATCTTAGCTTCGCTGCATTTCATATGTTTGAAAATGTTTACATGAAAGAATCTATATTAGGTTGAAACAGGTTTGACAGGAAAATAAATGGTGGAGCTAAAAATTTAACCATAATCTCTCAAAAGAATCATTTTTCTGTAAGAAGAGACCAAAACTATCTTGGTGGATAATGTGTATTTACTTTGCAAGATAATTTTTCAGAGACTACATCTCAAAATGTCTCAAGTACTTTTAGTTGAGATATTCAGTTTCAAACATCTGCTGCTACATTTGCAATTCTGTTATATATGCAACACAGACGTTTCATTTCACTATAAATTCTGATAGTGTTCTTCCCTTTCATTTCAGTTTAATGAATTTGTGAAAAGAAAGCATCTTTATCTCCACAGATAGTGTTTCCTCCCTAAAATTTCATATTCTTTATAATATAATAATCTATTTTGAGTTGATTTTCATGTCTGGTGTGAGATAATGGTCTAGTTTCATCCTTTCGCATGTGGCAGGCCAGTTTTCCCAGCCCCATTTATTGAAGAGGTTTTCCTTGTTCAGTGTATATGCATTGCTCCTTTGTTGTATATTAGTTGTCCAAAAGTGTGTGGTTTTATTTCCGGGCTCTCAGTTCAATTCCATTGGTCTCTGTATCTGCTTTTGTTCCTGTGCCATGCTGTTTTCATTATTATGGCTTTATAGCATATTTTGAAGTCCAGATATAGAGAAAAATGAACCCTATTACACTGTTGGTGGGAGTGTAGATTGGTTCAGCACCTGTGGAAAGAAGTGTGGTGATTCCTCAAATGACTGAAAATGGATCCACCATATGACCCAGCAGTTACATTCCTAGGTATCTAACCAAAGAGCACAAAAACACTATTTCAGAAGGAAAGCTGCACTGCTATGTTGTGTAGTAGCATATTTAGATTAGCCAAGATATGGAAAAACTTAAATGCCCCAGAACAGATGGATTGGATCAGCAGATGTGGTGTATATACTCAATTTACTATTACTCGGTGATCAAAAAAGAGAAACTTATGCCATTTATGGCAACATGGATGGAACTGGGATTATTCTAAGTGAGGTGAGCCAGAAGGAGAAAGGTAAATACAGAAAGGTTTCACTTACATGTTGAATCTAGAGAAACCAAAGGGTCAAAGAGAAACTGTTCAGACTGACATTGAAAGCTGACTATAGATCTAAGATATTCATGGGGTATGAGGTAGGAGGAAGAAGAGGAGAAGAATAGAGAACAGTGGTTGAGGAGAACACAGAAAACTATGGTGTTGTACATGGTGGTGTACTGTGGGCATTTTGGTGGTAGGAAAACTATGGTGACTACACCTGAGGAGAGAAATCCTATATTGTGTAAAAATAAATGATGATATTTAAAAATATAATAATAATACTATTATAATAATAATAAATACTACTCATTACTTTCCATATGCTGATCAGGGCATTGACTGATTTTATAGTCATAATAATTCCATGTGTCATTAGGTAACTGAGGCAAAGAGAGGTTGAGTCACATTCCTAATTTATACAGATAGTAAAATGTGACTATGGAACCCAAGTTTTTTATTACTGTTGCTTTTGTTATTATGTTTTTTTAAAAATGTTTTTTTTATTTTTTTAAGATTTATTTATACAAGAACTGGGGTACAGTTCAGAGGCACGGGGGTGGGGGTGAGAGAATTCACCAGAGACAGAGTGGGGAGCAGAACAGGCAGATGGACCAAAGACACTGCTGAAGGGAGCAGCGGGCGAGACCGGAGAGGTCTGCTGTGCCATATGGGTTTCTCCCTGGCCAGCTGGGAATTGAACCTGCACTGCAGAGACTGCAGACAGCTTCATAGCACTGCACTCAACCCGCTGCACCACCAGGGAGGCCCTGTGTTATTTTTTTAAATTGAGGTAACATTTTAAAACACTGTATATGATTCAGAGGTACAGTTTCATACCTCTTCAGATGTATAATTACTGCTCTACGTCCACTATCAAAGCACCCATAATCCTCCATTGTAGTCCATGGGGCCTTCTCTTCACTTTTGTTCCCCAGCCTGTTCTCCCCTCTGTTAGCCTCAGTTCTAGGGTTTGTTTGCTTTAGTTTTGCTTTTTGTTTTGTTTCTCTATATTCCATATATGAGTGAAATCATGCAGTGTTTATCTTTTTTCTTTTGACTTATTTCCCTTAGTATAATATCCCCTCCAGTGCCATCCATGTTGATGCACATAGTAAAATTTCATTTTGTTGATGCCTTAGAAGAATTCCATTGTGTATATGTACCACATCTCCTTAATTCCTTTGTCACTGGGCTCTTAGATTGTTTCTATAACTTTGTTAGTAGATAGTGCTACCACACCTATGTGTGGTATATATCTCTGGTGTGGATATAGGTGTGGATATATCTCTGGGAATTAGTGTTTTTGCATTCTTCAGGTAGATTCATCTGTACCACTACCTGAGAGAATTTTTTGCTTATTTGAGGGTAATCTAAGTTGTTCATTAGCATCACCATTTTTAATGAGCCTGACAGTGTTATCTTGCACCTAGCTTTCAGAAGTTATTAACTTGTCATTGGAATGCCTGTTATATTTATTTGCTATAACTTCAAACTTTGAAAAGGTTACAAGAATAGAGCAAAGAAATCCTACATACATTTACTCAGATTCCTCGCTCTTAACATTTTCCTACATTTGCTTATCCTTCTACCCCCCACTTTCCTTTCTTCCCTCCTTCCTCTTGTCTCTCCCTTCCTATCTATCAGCTACCTGCCTACCTACACACTTACCTACTTATCCACCTGTCCATATCATTGGCTAGAATTTAGTCATGTGATCACACCAGGAGGACAGGAAAATCTAATCTCCTTTCTGGGTGATCATGTGCTCTGTTAAATTTTGGATGTTTTGTAACTACAGGAAGAGAATAGGAAAATTGACTATTTGGTTTTTGGGTTTTATATTAGATGTGTCATGTTTTAAGCACACTGAACTTTTCACACATTATGTGTCTAATATATATTAGCTTTGTGTTAATACAGCACTGGTTTCTTGTATGCTCCCTGTTCTATTTCATGTCATAACTACCAATCTGGGGGCATGGTGTTGCTGTTTGAGGACCATAGAAATATATTGTGTTCTACACCAGAACAGTCACAATAACTTTATTAACACAGTTCTCAGTTGGTAAGACTAGAGATTTTTGGGTGTCACTGAACTTCCCAAAAAGGCAGTTTTAAAATCAGTCAGATCCTAATTAAATGTTACACATTCCATGCCCATTTCATTAATACATCAGATGCTACTTTTCAGTACAGTATGTCTTTATTTAACCTGCACATTTTTATTCATAATGCAAATTGTCCCTGTCATACCCTTTTTCCTCTAAAACTATTTCTTTTGGTTTGTGCAGTACAGTTGTAGTGCTGACCTCCAAATACCAAAGAGGAGTATGAGAATTCTAAAAACACTCATAAACTCAAAGGGGGCATAATTTTGATCTGATGAGGTTTATCTTTCTGGCAGTCAGCTTAAAAGATGGAGTTCATGGTATGTGAGTACTTGAAAGAGAGCACTTATACTTCATAAATGTGAAGAATTTACTCATCAATTTTCTTTATATTTTAAGAGCAGGTTTATTAGGGAAAGGGATGGAGGAATAAAGAAAACTTATATAGACACAAGCAGGCAGGTAGAGCTGCCCTGAAAAGGACAGGTTTGCTGAGAGAGGCCTGCATGGTTGCAGGTGGGTGGCCTTGACAGGTCACGGGCAGGTAGGAGGATGCTGCCCTGCAGAGGAGAGAGCTGGTGAAGAGGCACCTGCATAGTCACAGGTGGGCAGAGGGAGTGCTGCTATTCATCAATTTTTTAGGATACCTATGGATAGCTGGTCAACAAATTTCTACTAAATAAATTTTAGCAACTGGTTTCTAATAAAATATTTTCCATAGCTTTGTGTTCACTGGTATTCTAGTGGATTTGTTATGAAACAGTAAAATAAATTATATTGATACAATTTATGATTATAGAAACTGACTCAAATATAGACTCTGCTTTTTTCTTCATTTTTTTCACCTGTTTTAGCCTAGGGAAGTCATTTCATCTATTATGTATCTTGAGCCATTAGGTACTGGATCTTTATTGGTAAACAAAACAGACAAATTCTAATTTCTCACAGAGTTTATAGTCAGTTGCATATACAGACAAGCTACATACATTTATTCAGATGCTTCTAAATATTTACTAAGCACCCACTTTGCGAAAAGCCTTCTGGTATGCACTGTGAAAGGTACAGCCGTGGGACTCATATCCTTATTTCTTTCTCAGTCTAGCAGGGGAAATGGAATATGTACACTAGCAATTGTAGTAACATAATCAGAAAGATATTGTAAATTAAGATTAGATAAAGTGAGGGCGTGGCGCAGAGGTTGAGCGCTGGGTTGCGAAGCTGCCCGCGGCCTCTGAGGCACCAGTTCGATCCCCAGCTGCTCCCCAGACACCGGAGGAGGGTCCCACATGGCTCGCAGACCTCTCCTGCCGCCCGCTGCTCCCCTCAGCAGTGTACTTCGGTCCTTCTGCCTGCTCTGCTCCCCGCTCTGGCTCTGGTGAATTCTCTCACCCTCCTGCGCTTCTGACTGTACCCAGTGCTTGTATAAACCAAACAAACAAACAAATAAATAAAGCATGCCTCTATAAAAAGAAATAAAAAAAAAAAGATTAGATAAAGTGAGATCAGCGGTTAAGAAAATTAGTAACTGAATGGGTCACAAAAGACTTCATTAAATAAATAACATTGGAGTTGTTAGAAAGATTTGACTGCACAGTATCATGTGAAAATTCTTCCAAACAAAGTCATCAGAATGCCATATATTTTTGTAGTTCACAAAAAGAAAATTTATTCCACTTAGTTTTTCTAATAATCATATAATTTTTCATATTTTTTACATTGTCAATAGCATTTGATATTATATATTTTTTCTATAAAATATGAAATTATATATATAATTGAGACTTATGGGATGAAAATACAATGGAAAGTAGTTAGCAAATTCCATGATGATTTGGTTGTGTTAAAATCACAAAAAGCCTTGAATGCCAAGCCATCGGAGCTCAGATGTTTAGAGGCAGTAGAAAGATATATACAGGACTACACATTAGGAAAAGCAGTCTGTAATCAGTATCAAAAATAGATTAAAAGTAGATTTCCTAGAGACATGTCATCCTGCATAACAGCAGCTTTTGGCAGTGGTTATGAGCCTCTGATGTTGTGGTGATTTCATGAGGATGGAAAAAAGTGGTGCATTTAGTAATATCATGGGAGTAGAACTGACCACATTTGGGCAAACAATGAGAAATGTCAAAACTGAAGACAAGATTGTAAGCCTAAATGAGTATGACATTGATGTTGGAGAGAGTTACAGCACCATGGGCAAAAATGGGAGGAGTTATTATTATTATTATTATTATTATTATTTCTGTGAAAGCAAGTTTATATAGCAGGTTAATTTTTAAAATATTAGGTTTGCTGTATCAGTGAGCAAATGTGCATGGATAAAATGACAGATGAAAATATGGACCATAGCTCATGGGGGTGTGTGTTGGAGATTAAGTTAAATACTTGCAAATTTAACTGAGAGTGAAGATGAGTTAGATGATATTGCTAAAGAAGAGAGATTTGAGAAGAAAAGAAAAATTAAGGTCAGAATATTGAAAAATGAATTATTCTTATTGTATGATAAAGTCATGTGGCCAATTAACATCACCCTAGTCTGCCTGCCTTCATTTGTTCAGGCTGCTATATGAAAATGGGAACCTTATGAAAAACAAATTTATTTTTCACGGTTTGGAGACGAAGCCTGAGATTAGTGTGCCCACATAGTTGAGTGAGGATCCCCTTCCAGGTCATAGACTTCTTGTGTTTTCTCATAGAGAAGGGTAAGCTTGCTCACTGGGGCCTCATTTATAAGGTGACTAATCCTCTTCATAAGTGGTTCAGCCCTCATGTCCTAACCACCTCCCAAAGAACCCACTTGCTAATACCATCACCCAGGCAGTATATTTTCAATATGAATTTTGAAGGGGCATAGAATTTAGATCAGAGCAATGCATAAAGATGATGCAAAAATAAGAGCTGATTTATTTATTTGCTTGTATATTGTCTTAGTCTTTTATACAAACAACACCTCTCCCTTTTCTTCTAAATTTTGGGAAATGTGAGCCAATAAGTAAAGATGTATCAGTATCTTTGTGGCAGGACAGTTGAGGAGGATGAGTATGAGCACGAGGGACATTGCAGTGGGGGGACAGAAGGAAAAATATTTCTCACTGTAGGATATTAAGAATAATACATGCTATCTGTAATACTTGGAAAATGGTCAGATCTATATGTTTTTCACACCAGGAAGTTGTGTTGTGTATAAATTACTTCACATTGATTGATTTAACTCTTGGTTTGGAGTCACTGTTGTATTATGAGAAAAACATGAGTAGGAAGGCTAGATTTTAATTTCCAGCTCTATTTGAGTTAAATTAATTTGGAGAAGTTACCTAAACACCTAACTTTAGGGTCCTCATCTACAAAATGAGGCTGCTAATACCTCTTGTGTTGAAATGAGAAAAATAATGTATCTAAAGCACAAAGTAAAATACGGCACACTGTAGATGGTCAGTAAATTATCATTTTGATAATTACATTATTGATGTCAGCATGGGTTAAAAATGTATTTACTATTATCTTGTCTCAGAGGTTAAGAATTAGAGGGTCCCATCTATGTAGAAAGGTATGGAATTGGGTTTATTCCTTAAAGGACACTGACATCTGGAAATCCAGAAAACCCATAAGTTCTGACTATCTGATGATTAAATACCAGTAATTATGGTAAGAAACTTAGCAGAAATGAAAATTGTTATTATTTTTATCACTATTGTTATTCTAGTAACATTACTAAAAAATGTTCCTATTTTACTTTTTCTTATTTTTTATATATGTGTATATATGTTCATATATGTACTATAGGTGTGTAGGTATGTTTGTTCAGATATGATTATAGTAAAAATGGCAAGAACAGTGAATTTGTAAACCAAATCTTCAAGTTTGTTCTGCCATTTATTAGCTGCACAACATTATCTTTGAAATTCCTCATTTGTTTAATTAAAATAAAGCCCCTTCCTGGTGTTATTGTGAACTGCGATGCAAAGTATTTGAATGCCCTTTGTAAACTGGGCATTGTACATATATATTATCTCTCTCGTAACACATATAGTAATTGTTTGATTTATATATTGTTTGACTTATATATTCATACATATATAGTAATTGTTTAATCATAAAATTAATTTGCATTTATGACATAATATCAAACAGGATTTCACTTAGAGTGCCCATAGTACATCGTTGGCATTCTGCTACAGAAGAAATATGAGGCTAAATCTTTACTTAGTGGAAAAAAGTACCATGATTGCTTAGCAATGCTTGAAATGTTGTGGGAGGAAGCAATACCACACATTTTCTAGTCTTAATTTGTAGGTTGGCGTTTTCTGATTTTTTGCTTCTTTTGATTCTCGCTAACTAAAACATAAGGATCCAAAGTGTTTTATATACTTCTCATAGCAGGATATGAAGATACATGACTCACATATTGAAGTCCCATTCTGCTGGCAGGACCATTTGAGACTGACAATATGATCACAATAAGAGTAGATTTTTAAGGCAAAGCCTAGGAAATTGTTTAAGACTGAGATAATGAAATGTTTGGCTCTGAACTATTCTTCATTATGTATTCATGTTAAGTTCTGAAAATGAAGTTCGTGCTTCCTCTCATTCATGAACTAGCTATTTTTTAAATTTTTTTAGATTATTTTTTATTTATACAATAGCTGGGGTACAAGCTAGAGGAGTGGGAGGGTGAGAGAATTCACCAGAGACAGAGTGGGGAGCAGAACAGGCAGACGGACCAAAAGCACTGCTGAGGGGAGCAGCGGGCGCAACAGGAGAGGTCTGCCGCGCCATGTGGGAATCTCCTTGGCCAGCCAGGAATCGAACCTGCCCTGCAGAGGCTGTGGATAGCTTCAAAGCACTGTGCTCAACCCACTGCACCACCAGGGAGGCCCCTGAACTAGCTATTAATAATTAACTTTGGTCTGAAAAAAATACTTGAAAAAAAATTATGTTGACTGACTGTTTTGATCATAATTTAATGTTTGATTATTTAGATCATTAAAACTACCACTGTAAACCCAATCACGTTCAACATCAACTCACTTCTCTCTTCTCCTCAGTTTTATTTTCTGTAGCATTTTATGTGTTACATATTTTCTATAGAAATTACAGGAAATAAAATTGTATGCTCTTCTCCTCCCTTTATTATCTTCATATCTGAAACACTAGTGATCTGTGTACATGCATTGCACTAAATTCTCCATTGAATAACTTCTAATTTGCCATGATCACTTACCATTCCCCTTATATTCATAGTCTCACTAATTGCTTTCAGATTAAAACTCTTATATTATTATGTTATTCTAGAAACCACTTTATAGACTTGTATCTGTATTGGAATCAGAATCTATACTATACTATTTTCTTTTTACCACCATTCCATTGATTTTCCTATCTAAGTGAATGATGATAAGCATGTAGACTTTCTTCTTTGATAGAATTTCCCTTATGTTTTTATCTAATCTAATTTCACTTCAGATTGCCCTTTTTATATGTTTAAACTTCTTCAATGTCAATGTAAGCCATGGCTTGAGAAGCAGGAGATGCCAAGATAAGTCATTTGGATAGGAGTAGGTTTTTTTTTTTTTTTGTCTGTGTCTATTTTAGTATATGTGCTGCCGAAGCGAGCACTTTTGTCTGTGTCTAAATCCCAACATTATCCTAAAAACTTTGTGGCACAGCTGCTAATTCAGATTGTATTGTGATTGATAGTGTGATCTACTTTCGTTGTTTAAACAAACTTCCCACGTTACTCAATATTTTTCTGTCAGTTAAACTTTCTAAGATGTTTAATGTAATTTAAGTAATAATCACACAGTTTAAGACTGGTTTAATGTGTACAGTTAAATTATTGCAAGATAAGGTGAAACAACTGGCTGTTAAAACTCATGTCTTAATTTGAACCTGAACACAATTCACTGAAATACTGAAATATTCTGGCCTGTCAGATATGGGGTGAAAGTAAACTTTTCTCAGTAAATGTATACCCTGTGACTTAAAAAAAAGGTAATAGATCAAGTTAATGAATTAAATGCATGTGTGTTCCTTTCCAATCCCAATTTCATTGAAATGACTGCTGAAGAAACATATAGGTCTGTAAAATAACTTATATATCTATGCATGTATGAATCTACTCTAACATATGATGGAAAACAAGTAACGCTAGAATGGTTTGACAAAGAAGTTGAGGAGTTGCCTAATAAACAGAAAGTAGGTGAGATCAAATTGACAGAGAAAGAAGAGATGTGAAAATACATCTCAAAACGGGCTTAGGAAAAAAAGTCTATACACAATCCTGTACATTGGAGTGCTCCGTTCCCAGATGAAAAACACTCATATGTCAGCAATTAGAAGTCCTTGTCACTTGCTTCTTAATAAACTCTCATATTCCTTCAATAAATTCCTTTTAAAAAATAAATAAATAAACAAACAAATAAATACATGCATAGTCAGAGCTGATTCATGAAGAGGTTGAAAATAACATGAATAACAATTAAACATAGGAAAAATGGAAAATAGAGTCATTGCTTGTTACACTTAAAATGAGTAAAAGTGTTCACTTGCATGGTGATGGGTGAAAACTAGATTTTTGGTGTTGATGACAAAATACTTTTAACAATGTCAAATAGTAATGCTGTACCCTGAGACTTTTACAATGTTATAAGCCAATTTTGCCTCCATAAAAATATATTTTAAAAATATTCAAAAGAACTACCTTAGTGATCAATACATTATAGGCCCTCAAAACATGTTAGCTGTAACTTAAACACCTGGTAAAACACTAAATATAACATTCAAATTCAGCAACATCTTAAAGGAATATCATCCCTTTCAAATTACCTGCCATTGAGGGTCAGTGAAAAAGAATAAGAAGCCAACAAACAGTGGAGTTCCAATAAGCCCAGATTTAGAGAAGCCTCTTTTCACTATCAGCAATCTAATGGTCAGAGGTAAAGTGAACATGAGTATTTTAGGATTAATTTGTAGAATAATTTCTGTCCATGCTATCACAGCCTGCTCAGTGTAGTGATGGAGGTATGTCAGCAAGAGTCTCCAGGATGCCAGAGTATTTGGAGTATATTGTGTTTCTGTGAGGTTGTTTATGTTACAACATATACCCAACCACAAATTAATGTTTCATGTAAATGAAGAAATCATCCTGGCAAAGACTTTGCCATCGGATCTGGAGTTAAATCTTTGGTCTGTTTTTGGACTTTTGAAAAGTCACTTAACTTCTCTAAGCCATAGATTGCCGTATATGTAACATATTAGTGAAACATATTAACTGAGTGCCTATGGATAAAACTCACTCTGAGTGTTGTTAGTATTAGTATTAGTTAGTGTTGTTAGTAATAATTGTAAAATATTTTTGATAGTTTGTTATTAATATGAAAACTGTATTAAGTGCAAATAGTTGTTAAGTGGTTTTGATAAAACTATCAAAGAAAACTGATCTTTAAGTAATACTGAGTATTAAAAAAGGGATCAAAACAGGGGAGAGAAGAGCACAAGGGACTATGGTGATGGTTCATGGGTGAATTGGTGGTGGGAATTTTACAGAGAATACACAATGATGTAAAAGATGTAAATAAAAAAAAAAACAGAAAGCATCTCAAATTTGAGATCAATTCTATCAATTTTATGTCTGTTAATCAATCAATAAAATAATAAATAATAGATTTCCTTTATGAATGTATTTGAAAAGCACACAATAGTCAAATTCAGCAACATCTTAGCGGAATAATATGTCATGCTAAAAAAAGTTGTATACCAGAAATGCAAGAAAGGCTTAACATTAGAAAATCAATGAATGTAATTTATTAAATAGTTTAATGGCATTTTCAAAGCAATAAAAAAATTATATGGTAAAACTTGATGCTCCTCTCTAACCAAAACTCTTAACAAAATAGACTTTAAAGAAAATCTTCATTATTAATAATCAGTGTATCAGTCAGAGCCTTGACTAGGGAACAAAGCTATTCTAGGTATTTCAAGCAGGAATTTTATAGAAGAAACTGATTACTTTCAAAAGTGAATGTGCATTTTGCTATTGTATTTTCCATAAATATTTTATAAATACATTATCTGGCAGATGAAGACAGGGGAAGACTGTAGAAAACTCACTGTCAGATTTCAGATTTGCCAGAAGTTTTCAGGAAATTAGAAATTTGCTATTAACTTCATGATTTAGGATTGCTTCAGGAATCTTCTGGAAACCCCTGCTGTTGGTAACTGCTGGCTGCTATACTTAGTTTGTTGACTTAAGAGAAATTGGTAGGGGCTAAAGAAATCTCATGGCAACTATATATATAACAAATCAACAGGTAACATCATATTCAATGATGAAAAAGATAATTTTTGCCACTACAATTCAACACAGTATAGGGATCCTTAGCTGGAGTAATTAGGCAACAGAGAAATACACAAAAGGAAACCGAAATTGGCAAGGAAAAAATAAAGCTATGACTATTTGAAGGTGAAATATTTAATTTTATTTGTGTGTGTATATATGTATATATTTATGTGTGTGTATATACATACAGCGAGATGTGGTAGGGGCCTCCCTGGTGGCACAAGAGGTTAGGCACAGCACTGTGGAGCTACCACAGCCCAGCACGAGTTCAATCCCCTGCTGATCAGGGAGCTACCCACATGGCACAGCAGACCTCTCCTGATTTGCCCACTGTTCCCCTCAGCAGTGTATTTTAGTCAGTCTGCCTGTTCTGTTCCCCACTCTGCCTCTGGTGAATCCTCTCACCCCCCACACCTCTGGCCTGTACCCCAGTTCTTCTGTACATAAATAAATAAATCTTTAAAATAATAAATTTGGTGTGGTAATGCACATTTGAAGATATGTGAACCTGTGTCCTATTGTAACATGTAATATTGTAAACCAACATACCTTATAAAAATAATATAATTAAAATAAATACTCATATATGCCTCAACTTCCCTTCCTGCCCGCCAAATCTGATACAAGTGCTTCCCAGTGGAATCTAAACTGGATACTTGTGAAAAAAGATTTTAGAAAATATTGTTGCCAAGTTCTCCAGCCCTGTAAGATGTGTGTGTGTATGTGTGTGTGTGATCAAAGGGAGATGAAATTGTGTTGGTATAAACAGGAAATCTGTCACAATGAGGATTTGCAAACTGTAGATCAATATTGTAACTAATGATGAAATACTAAAAATATACCAAATGAACATGGCAACAAAAGGAAGATGGCTAGTGACATTGCTACCTTTCAAAAATTTTCATGCCAATGAATGAGTCAAGAAAATGTAAAAAGGGGCCTCCCTGGTGGCGCAAGGGGTTAAGACACAAACTGTGAGGTGGTCTACAGCCACTACAGCATGAGTTTGATCCTTTGGCCAGACAGGAAGCTACCACATGGCGCAGCAGACCTCTCCTGACTCAACTGCTGCTCCCCTCAGCAGTGTGTTTTGGTCAATCTGCCTATTCTGTTCCCCACTCTGTCTCTGGTGAATCCTCTCACCCCCCACACCTCTGGTCTGTATCCCAGTTCTTTTATGCATAGGTAAATAAATCTTTAAAAAAAGAGAGAATGTATAAAGATGTTAATACTGGAAAGGAAAAGATAAAAATCATACTTTAAAGGAAATGGACGAGTTCATGTGAAAAATTCAGGAAACACTAGTCAAAATATTTCAACTGGTAATATGAAAAGATCATAACTCAAATAAGGAAATATGTAAATTTTAATATGTAAAATTCATATGAAAATTAACATATAACTTAAAGAAAATAAAATAATTAAATATCATAGGCTATTAGGATGTTAAAAATTAAAAACAAATTTGATTAAATATATTGCTAATATCCAGGATTTTTAATGAATGAGAAACTACATATTCTTATACATTGTGACAGCATTGTAAGTAAGCATGTCCATTTTGAGAGAATTTTGACTGTAAAAACGTGCCTGAACTGTATAGTTCTGCTAGTTATCTAACCTACACAAAATTCATATTCATGCAAAAACAAGTACACAAAAGGGTGACAATTGAAACATTTTTAAAGCCTACCAAAGGAAACCCCCTAAGTTTCTATCAGTAGGATAATGCTTAAATAGTGACTTATGTATATTATGAATTGTTATCCAATCATTAAGAATGAACTGTGTCTTCATGAATGGACTTGGTCAGATACCAACTATATATTGCTAAAGGAAAGTGGTAAGAAGAGCAGCCCATATCCTATGGTTTCTTTTTATGTTAAAAAACATGTATTTGCATATTTGTCCATACATTAGGGAAGTGCCTTGAAAAAAGGTGTTAAATGAGCTATTTAAACTGTTAAGATTCTTTTTTATTTTCCACTGTGGAAGATGGAAGGAGGATGGTATGTGTGGGCGGGAGGAAGAAATAAAATGAAACTTGAATTTCTTACCTTTTATGTTTTTCATTTGCTTTAAATTTTCCAAATGAAAATCAATTACTTGGGTGTTTGTTAAAAACAGAAGCATTTAAACAAAATTTTCATTCTGTATTTATTCTGTCTATGGTTTCTTAATGCTCGCCTATTCCATACGACCAAAACCTGGAGCATAAAAGCCAGGGGCAGATGACTTTTTCTCTATTTGCTTCTCTTGCCTACAAGGACCCATCTTGGATATTTGTCTTTAACTCCAGACCTTTTGGTTCTGGTTCTCTATGTAGTCTTGAAATGTAGTGGAAATTTTTCCCTACCCCCTTGATATTTCTAGCCTGGTCAGGCAATCAAATTAACATCAGGCAGATTAGTCGGGGAAAAAACAAATTTAACTACATGCTATGAAGAACCCACATGGATGTGGATTCTAAAACCAATGGAGCAAAATGAGCTAGGGAATGAAATAGGGACCAAGGGTTTCAAGGACAGAGTTGGAGGGATGCATGTGACGAGGAGATTTTGACTCATGATGAGGACCAGATCTTTGTAATTGGACATTTGTCCAGCCATGTGAATAGGTTTCTCCAATGGAAAGTTTACTTCTGGTAAGGATACTAATTCTGAGCAATAACCCCAATTTTCATTTATCTATGAAGTATAGGGAATGGTAAAGGTTTCTTATGAGCATGCAGGACTTTGATTAACATCAACTTGAAATAATTCACATGCCAATGTGACATGTCTTAAGAAGACCTCTTCTGAACTTGTTGGTGATATCTAGGATTTTTGTTGAGAAAAAGAATGATCAGTTCTTTTACTATAATGTCTGCTTATGTTTTCTAAACAATATAACAGTAACAATCTTTTAAAATTGATCCGTGAGTTTCATAAATCCTTCTTATATAGAGAGAAAAAAAGTTTCAGGCAATTTGAACTAGCAAATTCTTATAATCTTGCAGGGGCTGTGTAATCTTGGAGCCTGGGATGTAAATAATTTGTAATTAATGTATATGATCTTTTTCAAGTTAACCATTTATGCACCTTAATTGAATATAAAATCTACTGTTACATACCCTAGATAGAATTAGGTATGTTTTGTTTAATTTTTGCAATGTGTTATTAATCACAAAACAATTAAGTCCTAATGTCCTGGATTGTGAGAAAATAAGGCCCCAACTAAATCAGCTTCATAGGCTTCATTTAGTACTTTCCTGGAGAAAGCGTGAAACAGATATGCACACACAACTGTTTAATAGGCCAAGACATAATGCCTTATTTTTGATTACATTATAAAATAATTTCACATTAACATTTCATGATTCCTTAATATGTAATTACAAAAACAGATTTGTACATCAAAGGCCAATAAAATTAGTAAAATCTGACTAATGTAGTTTTGATTATCACTTTCATCTTAGTTCAGAAATTGGAATACATTTCTTTTGGAGAGCCAAAATCAATGATGATATTCTCAAATGATAAGCTATACATTAGCTGAGTTAAGCCCTTAGATGCAGAATGTTGACAAGCTAAATGCATGAGAAAGAAAGAAGGGCTGTATCAAGAATAGATGGATAAAAGCTGGTGAGTGGAGTGCACATGTAGACAATATACTGGCAAAGATGTATTTTTTCCATTAATATTATTGTTATCCCTCTTAAAATACAGAACTTATATTAGACTATAAGGTGTTTCAGAACAGAGACTTAAATTTGTCTAAGTGTCTATTCCCAGCTCTTATTGTGGTGCTTGGAAATGGCAATTCAATTTTGGTTGAGCAGGAAGTCCTTTAACAGGTCAGTTCAAACTATATATGCTGTGACTTTACCAATTTGGAGAAGAAGCTATATAGAACACAGTAAAATTTTATTTTGTCATGCTGATAAACATTTATTTCTAAATTATTCATAAGTGAAATCCACTTTTGAATGTGGTATGTGTGTGTGTTTGTATATATGTTTATGGAGAAAGACTTATAATCTCAAGTATTTGGAGAGGTAGACAGAAAAAAATACGTAGAGAATTTTTTTTTTTTTTTAAGATTTATCGATTTATCTATACCAGCACTGGGTACAGTCAGAAGCATGGGAGGGTGAGAGAATTCACCAGAGCCAGAGCGGAGAGCAGAACAGGCAGAGTGACGAAACACACTGCTGAGGGGAGCAGTGGGCGTCAGGAGTCAGGAGAGGTCTGCGCACCATGTGGTGTCTCTCGCCAGTGTCCCGGGATCGAACCGGCGCTGCAGAGGCTGCGGACAGCCACTGCACCACCAGGGGAGGCCCAAAATACGAACAGACTTTTAGGAGAAAAATGAGGGAGTGCTTAGCACTGCCGGAGTCTGAAGCCAATTTTAAAGCTAGAATAACTGTAGTAGAGTTGTGCTAGATCCAAAATAGATGGGAAAATCTAATAGAACTGAAAGCCAAGAAGATATAATATCTATTAAGAATGTTATAGTAAATCTTGAAAAAGATGAAATAGTTGGTTAACAGGTGCTGAAATATTTAGTAAGTTATATTGACAGTTATTCAAACAAGCTTCAGAATAATTAAAATTTTAAGTATAAAATCTTAACTTAAAGCAATTAGTAAACACTGATAAGTTACTGAACTATAAAAGAGCTTTCTTTTATAAAAAGCTTTTTAACGTGACATCAAAAGGTGAAACTATAACTAACAGAAAACTTTGCTCCTAAAAGGCTTAAAAGACTCTCTACAGCAAAAATCAATACAAACATTTAAAGGGCAAGTGGTAAACTGAATAATGTATTTATATCATAGGATAAATACAATTCTTAATAGAATAAGAGTTACTTTTTTTTACCAGTTAATGAAAACCAACAAGCAAAGATACAACCACTTAGTAGATATCAGGCAAAGGGCACAAATGGTAAAATCATAAATGAAGAAATAAAAATGGCTAGTAAATATTAAAAGTGGAGTTTTTACTGATTAAAGATAAAAGACCAACATATGGCAAATTCTTTATTTGTACCTTGCGTCATTTGAGCAGTATCACAGTATTTACAGAAATGTTTCAATACAATACATAAAACATAAAAACTGGAAAAAATTAGAAAATGAGTGACAACTGCAAATCAAATAAGAACATGAGATAAGTTAAGAGCTATGATTGCTATGTAATTGTATAATTTCCTGGATGTGTCACCAATATAACAATGGACTTCCCATTGTTCAAAGAAAATTTAAAAATAAAATAAATTTAGCAGGGCCATATTATCCATTTTTAAAAGGCCAAAACAGTAGAAGACAGATGTCCTATATATACTATTGGTTTTTGAAACTAAATTCAGTAAAAGAAATATAAATTCCACAAGTTTTGTGAATTCATCTAAAATATCTTCTAGAAAGGTATTCACAAACAGAGATACTGAATTCTTGAATTTTTAAGATGAGATATGTCTTCAGCTTATCTTTGCATTTTTCTGAAAGCAATATTATGTACACATTTAGTTTTCAAAAATTTATTTTTTGATTATGACTAGCTTAATGCTTAAAACTTTCATTTACAAACCTGACTTAGTTTCCAGATGTTGACGGCACCAGTTGAGACACAATTTGCATGGTAGTAATGAGACCTTCAATCAATTTATTATTTATGTTATGACAGCTACATTTGAACACAAATCCCAAGAAATGAAAAAAGTTAAATGTGTAGTTTTTGTAGCTGTGAAATGATGATTAGTTTTAGCAGTTTGAAATTGAGTTTCACCCATCAATTCAGAGCTGATTTTACTCCTCCCATTTGTCTCTTGGTGATGATCAGATCTTTCTATCTCCTTTTCTAAAAGAATGAGTCATTGGGATAAATAGATAACAAAATAGGACAGTCTGGGATTCTGGTAAGTCATTCATTAGGACATTCCTTCCATATCTATAGATTAGAAGCCCTGACAATAACTTTGTGAATCACTGTTAAATTTTGGGTCCTGAATGACCAGGTTGGCTGTCTACATATTGTAGCTTCTCTTTTACATCATTAGAGCCTTTGTTGCTTTATGTTAATCTTAGTCCAGAGAACAGCCATGTTATACATTTTAATTTCCAGTTTGATCAAAATGTGGGTGGATTCTAGAGTGTAAATAGAGGAGTCATCACTGTAGGCAGCATACAAAATTTTGAGCAATGTACACGATCTTATGAGCAATGTACAGGGTCCAATTTCCCCAGTGTAGTCTTTAAAATATTTATTATTTTGACTTATAGTCATTCTCTCATGCCATCTGACACAATAACTCTACTCCTAGACATCTATCCAAAAAGTTGAAAGTACTAATTCAAAAGGAAACTTGCATTCCTATATTTATGGCAGAACTGTTTACTATAGCTAAATTAGGAAACAATGTGTCTCAGAACAGACTCATGAATCAAGATGTAGTATCGATACACAATGGAGTAGTTACTCAGTTATCAAAAAACATAAACTCATGCCATTTGTGGCAATATGAATGGCGCATGAAAGGTAATGCTAAGTGAAATAAATTAAAAAGATAAATACTGGATGGTGTCACTAATATGTGGAATATAAAGTAAAGTAGTAGTCAGATAATGACTAGCTGAAAAACTAACCCTTGGTAGCTGACTGGGGTTAGGGGCTAAAGAGCAGAGGGGGAAGGAAAAACAATGGTCTTTGGTGGTGAAATATAGCTGAGTTGGTGGTGGGTATATTATGGTGGTAATACCTGGTGGAGATACCCAGTATTACCTCAGTTAAAAATAAATTTAAAAAAAAAGCTTGAAAGCCTTCCCATGAGGCATTGGCTTTAAAATGCCATTTGCATTCTTTTGGCCTCTGTCAGACATATCCATTTAATGTGTCACCAGCTGCTGCTCCTCCTGTACTGGCAAGCTCCTACTCTTTACCTAAGAACATCTGTAGATAGTATTGTGTTCGTGCAGAACTGAATTGAATTGTAAGCTGGTTTGAATTGAGTATCTTTCATAGTTCCTACTGCAAATGATCTGGGAGATGAGAGGGTAGCACTTTTCCCCACCTTGCTGCTTGAATTTTTTTCTGTGTCTGGATAACATAGGTCAGTGTGGGTCTCCCTGGTGGCGCAGCAGTTGAGCGCTGGGCTGCGAAGCTGCCTGCAGCCTCTGTAGTGCCGGTTCAATCCCTGACCACCGGCGAGGGTCCCACATGGTGCAATCGACCTCTCCTGCCATACCCGCTGCTCCCCTCAGCAGTGTGTTTCATCAGTCTGCCTGTTCTGCTCCCCACTCTGGCTCTGGCGAATTCTCCCACCCTCCTATGCTTCTTATTTATACAGTGCTTGTATAAATAAATAAATTAAAAACAAAAAACAGAGGTCAGTATAATGAGTAAGAAGCCTCATCATGAACTATTATTTGATTCCCATGATCCTATAAATGCTGAGGTGAGGGTGGGTAAGTATGGGTACAAGGAAACATTGGCTTTGCGTTCAACAAAATTATATTATTATTCCTATAAGACAATTGCATGTACTGCTGATGGTTAATTGGTAGTTGAGAATAACCACTTTAGGACTTAATGTTGAGATTGATAGAAATAGGTGAGAGCAAATGTTTGCTGGTGTTCATTTTTAAACTTCCTGTGCAGTAGAACATTTAAAATTTATGCATAATAATGGCTTGAAGGGTTAGGAACAGAAAAACAGTAGTGAATAGTTTTATTTATTTACATCCGTCACTTTTCAGTAATAGCCAATAATAATGGTTAATAATGTGGACTTGTTAGGTTAAGTATTTTGCTAAAAATTCTATTATATCATATAATTTACACAATTCCATGAAAGAGGTTTATTAATGCTATTATAATTAGAAAAATTAAGGCATAGAGAGGTTGAGTATTAGTCAACTTAAAATTATTTTATCTTTTCATAACTATTATATTTGTCAATTTATAAATTTATGTGTGATTAATTTGTATATTATGGGAATATTCATAGAAATGAACAGTATTTAATTTATATGTAAACTAAATTTATAATGGCATGGTTGAAGTTGCCTGCCAATTGTAGCTGTGTGAGGGGTTCCCTCACTGGCAGTATAGTTTGAGTGTACTGCCTGGTAGACAAGCCAACAGTTTGTAACATTACTCTCTTCATAATGCAGTGATTTTTTGGCTAGCATCCACAAAATCCTTTCTAGGTATTTGTATATCCTTCAGATATTCTAGAATTATTCTTTATGGCTCCAGTGGTCCTAACGCCAGTGAAATCATGACTAAAATATTTAGTGTGAGCCAGAAAGTCTACAGATAAAGAAATTAAAGAGAGTAACACTAACAGAATGAAAATATAGGCACAAAGATGCAATTAAATAGATGAATTAATGAGCATTATTAGCTTTATGCTTCACCTGGTGTGCAACACTTTATATGTAAGAAGTCCTACGAAATCTATATCTATTGTAGATCTGTTGGACATTTTCAGGAACTGTTTCTGTTCATGAATAAACATTTTTAATGTTCATATATTTAAATAAGCTGTTTATTTACAGTTTATTTTGATTTGATATGTAAAAAATGGGTGTATAACTCACTTTCTTTCTAACCAACATAGTATATCTCCTTTTTTTTTTCCTTATGCAAAACTTCAATTTGATTTAAGTGTTTTTGAATCACTTGCCACTTTCCAGGAACTTAACCAACATGTAAATTGAGAAATGTTAATATATATGTCACTGAGTTGTTTTTAAAAAATCACAGCCCTGAAAAAGAAAAAGAAAACATACTAAAAAGGAGGGATTACCACTGAGAATTTAGAGAATCCAGGGAAAAAAGTAAAATGTAATCATGCAATTCTTACTATACTTTGGAAGGACATGTTCTGTTTTTTAAAGAAAGGTGACATTTTCTCAGATAACGCATTTTGATTTCTGAGATAAAGATCTGTAAGTAAAGTGGTTCCTCAAAATTCCAGTATAGTAGAAATGTCATTACAATAAAAATAGAATATCCTGAATTCAAATTCTGACTGTTGTAACTTTTCTAGTTGTGTAACATTGACAAATTTATCAGTTCTCTGAACTTTCATTTCCCTTAAGATAAGGATAAAAATACAAGCTTATCTTTTGGGAACCTGAGAACAGGTCGTATATGAGAAAGTATTTTGTAAACTGTTCCTTATTCTCTCATTTAAGATGCTATTAATAAAAAGGAATATACTCCACATTCATTTGCAGTGCTTATGCTTCAACTGGGTTACAAAGATTGTTATGTATTTGTCCCTATCCCATTTCTTCTCCTGGGCATACAGTGAGACTACATTTCCCAGTATTCTTTGCAGTTAGGTGGGGCCATTTGATAGAGTTTCAGTCAATGGATGGATTCATGTGGATGAAGTATGCCACATAAGAACTTTTGATATAACCTTCCAAGTTTTTTCCTTTTTCATTTGCATAATGAAGACAATTCTGAAGATCTGTAAGATAGAGGTAAAAGAAGATTCTAGGTGACTAAGATACTACTTGGTGAGAAACTATCTAGATGGGGAACAGTTATTAGGAATATCCATATTATTTAACTGTATGATGAAAATTGTGTTGTGTCAAATGACTAGAGTTTGGGGTTACTTTTACAGCAGAAATCCCATCTGACTGGAAAATACTAGGAAATCACTGAAAAGTTTGATCAAGTTATGTCATGTAGAAAAATAATATTGGGATGAGGGGCCTCCCCTGGTGGCACAGGCAGTTGAGAGCAGCGCTGTGAAGCTATCCGCAGCCTCTGCAGCACTAGTTCGATCCCGGCTGGCTGGCGAGAGTATCCCACATGGTGCGGCAGAACTCTCCTGTCACGCCTACTGCTCCCGTCAGCAGTGTATTTTGTCAGTCTGCCTGTTCTGTTCCCTGCTCTGTCTCTGGTGAATCCTCTCACCCTCCCACAAATCTGGCCTGTACCCTGGTTCGTGCATAAATAAATAAATCTTTAAAAAAAAAGAAAGTAGTATTGGGATGAGCAATTAGCAAATGTACAAGCAGGGATCTAAAGGAGGAGTCAGAGCAGGTAAACTTAAACAGGCTCTTCTGCAGATTGTCAACTACCTCAACTCCTGCAGGATGGTGGTCACCATATTCACTCTAGTCTTTTTAATACATGAGACTGTGCACTATGTTGAAAGAGAAAGTCTGTCTAGGTTAGCAAAGAGTAATTTTCCTGATAATTAGAAAAGTATTGAATTAATGTCTATTTTTAAGCTTCCTTCAGGAGGAATTCAAGGAACAATGACCTATTAGAGGAAGCAGATATGGAAACAATTATAATGTAAAAATGATAAAGAATTTGGAAGTTCTGTGAGACAGTGAATGATGAATTCTGCTTGTAAATTTGAGGAAAACTTTATAGAGAAAACATAAAAATTTTAATGATGATAATGGTGATTACAATTGTTTCATAGGTTCTAAATATGAGCCAACAACACACCTATGAAATAGATGCTATTATTATCTGAAACTGATAAAGAGAAGATGAATAGTTTGGCAAAAATCACAAAGATAATACAAAGTGAAGTTGAGGTTTAAACTCACAGGTATCTTTTTCCAAATGTTGCAATTGTATTTTAAAAAATAAGATACGTATTAGAAAATGTGAGTACCAGTACCAGATATAAGAGAAAAAAATAATGCTCTAAATCAAGAAAAAGATTTAAGAAAAGATTTAAAGAAGATAGAGTTCCTACTATGGCGTTAGGACAGTAATGAACTGTGTACTCTTCTTTAATTGAGTCAAAACCTCATATTGAGTGAGCTTTCCACAATGATAAGGTTGACATTCTCTCTGAATGATCTCCCCCAATTTATAAGGGGGAATGAGGGTTTTATAAAATCTCTATTGAGAACAAGTTATAGTCTGTGTACTATGGTTTCTGTCATCTTATTTCCTATTCACTAAGGCAAGGATTTTTCTTGTGAAAGATTAGCTCATTTTTGAATCATCTCCACTCTGAGGTGCTATATGCGCACACTCACTGGAACAATCAATTTGTTTCAGGAGCCAGAATATGGAAATCAAAGGTCACAGGCACTTGACTTCATTTATTTTCTGGACTTAAAATCTGTTAATTACATATCCCATATTCAATTATCTGCAGGAAAAGTACTTTAGACTTTTAGATTTTTCAGATATATTTTGGTAGATTATCTCAATTTCTATTGAGGGAACAACATGTGTTTTAGAGCTGTAATTATGTGTAATTTTGTCAGTTTTCATGATTTATGCAAGATTATGCCCTAAATATCAAATACAAGTGTAGTATGAATGATTAATTAATAATTGTATACTAACAGTAGACAATACTTTATCTGCCTTTTAACACTGACAGATATCCTTTATTGAGGATTTTAACAGGAATTTTAGTATACAGTATATAGACCTAAAAGATTCACTGTCTAATTTATATAATGTTTCTTGAGTGTCATTAGAAGATAGCAATATTTATTCCATGATGACTTCTTTGTATGATGGCAGGTTTAAATATATCATATGGTCTACAAAGCCTGAAATATTTTCTATCTGATTGTTTACAGGAAAAGTTTGGCAAGTGCTAGATTATAACATTGTGGAAATGTTATAGTCTTTTCTTGCCTATTCCCACACCCAATAAATTTTCATACACAGAGTTGATAAAACTGACATTTTAGTGCAAAATAGAAAAGCACAACCTCCAAAGACAAAAGGCCTGGATTGTTTCAATTTGAAGTTTTTTTACCTGTGCTACTTTACGCAAATTATTTATTTTTGCTAAGCCTCTATTTTCTTATTGGTGCTACACATGTAATCTCTATTTCATCCACATATATATGTATGATATATATATATATATGTTTTGAATATATCTATGTTTTGAATCTATGTTTTGAATATATATTTTGAAAATAATATATTTAAAGTCAATACTATCATTGTTAAAATTATGAAAGTAGCTCATTTTAGAGTTGCCATATTTCAGATTTAGTGATTTTCAGTCATGGTTTGAAATCTTCAGTCCTTAAGAAATCCTCAGTCATCTCAAATATGGCTATGTAATTTATTTTATTTAGTAATTGCAATTTAATATGATCGTATCCTACACCACTATGGGAGGAGAGAAAGTATTTCTAATTCAAGCTGATAATTAAAAATTATTGAAAACAATTAAAATGTATATCATTATGTTAGATTCTGGGCATATAAATATAAAAGCTTGATCTTAAGAATTTAATCTGGGGGTGGTGGCATTGAGGACTGAACATAAGTTCTAAGTTTGAACATAGACAAATAATCAAACATACAATGAATTGTTTCGTGTTACAAGGAAAGTACTAGCAGAATTTTTGGAGCGGAATGCTCCCAGAATACATCAGATGTACTCTGGAGAATGAAGTAAAGATTTTATATAAGTGGAGAAATTTGAGATGTGAGAAGGAAAAGTAAACATTCCATGGAGGGGATACTAGCAATAAATACTCAGAAGTAGAATAGCATAGGGGTGTCCTGATAATAGTGAGTGCTGTTTGAATTTGGATATATGCACACAGATAATGACAATGAAAGAGATACTACTGGGGAAAAACTCTAGACCAATATACTCAGGAGCCACAAGACTAGAAAAATATTGTAATTATCCAAGTGAGTCATAGAATAACATATTGTATGAAGAATGAAGGAATTGGAAATTAAAAAGGAGGGACTATTTTCTCTGAGTGACTGCAGACACTCATATATTATTTGACCTAGTACTCATAATCAACCTAGAGCATTTATTATAATCAGTGAACATATGAGGAAAGAGAAGCCAACAAAGGATGAAAGTCGTAAGGGGATGTACTAAAATTCAAACTCTTAAATCCACTGTTACTGTATAACAGTACAATTTCTGTTTGAATGAGTAAAACAGAGAGAGGGAGGAGTCAAAGATAATTTTGTTTTGTGGTTTCTGACCTTAACGGGAGTTTAGATTTATTAAGACAAATTGGCTTAGGAGAGGAAGAGGATAAGTTTGATGTGGATCCTGGGGTGTATCAATGGATGATGAGTGATCCAGTGTGTATATTTAGAAGAGAATTGAAAATAGAGTTCAGGCACAGTAGACCTCTCCTGTCTCACCTGCTGCTCCCCTCAGCAGTGTATTTTGTCAGTCTGCCTGTTATGCTCCCTGCTCTGTCTCTGGTGAATCCTCTCACCCACCTGCACATCTGGCCTGTAACCCCAGCTCTTGTATAAATAAACAAACAAACAAATAAATAAATAAATAAATAAATAAATAAATAAATAAATATATATACCTTAAAGAAAGGAAAATACAGTTCAGAGGCCAAGATAACCTATGGCAAAATCTTTCTCCTTCTTGATCTACAAGTCATGTAGCTTCATTTGATCCTCAACCTGTCCTATCTTCTCCTGTGTCCTTCTAGGCTGTTTCAGTTGTCATAGTTCTCCTCATAATAACTGGAGGAGAACAGAACTTTAGAAAGGAGGAGAAATTTGAGGACAGACTACTGATATATACATTTTAGGTCAGTATGTTTTTCATCCACCCTTTGGAGTTGACGATAGCTTGGATTTTAAGCCAACCTATGTATCCTTTTGTTAAGGCCTGACTGTCTTTTGGGCAGCTTTGGACATGGAATTGATGGGCATAAGTTAGGTACAGAACCCTGCCCTGCCTTCCTAATTCCACCAGAGGTCTGTTTTTTTGTTTTTTTTTTTTAGTTTTAAGATTTAGCATAACTTATTAGTGGCTGTGCAAATATCTTGACATATAGAACTTAAACAGTGATAATATATGGTATATAGACTTTTTCTTAAAAAAATAAAGATAATTAAATTGAACATACAATGGAAAATGTACTGATTCATTGCACATTCTAAAGCTCGACAATTAATAACTTGGGAATCTAAGAATATTTCACCAAGAAGGTCTTCCTGGACAAAGGTCTTATCAAAAGAGTACATGTGATCAGACTGAGAATTGAAAGATCTAGTGTCTAGATCTGGCTCTCAGATCAACTAGATGAGTGATTATTCATAAGTACATTATCTGTACAGTAAAGATGACACTTGGCCAGCCTCCCTGAATTGCTGAAAGAACAAATGTGGTAATACTGATTGAAGTACATACTGAGTTCTACAAAGAAGGATTTCTTCCCTGTGTTTCTGTGTTCTACTATCCTAATCCCTCTTGTTTCTCTCTTCTTGTTTCTGACTTTCATAACTATGCCAGTTCTTCCAATTGTTAACTCAAGGGTGAGCTAGGTAAAATTTGTCTTTCCATATCACTGCATCTCAACTGCCCGAAAGGGTCAAAAATGACCTATCAACAACTTGGTTTTGAACCTGTATGTTTTTTTTTTTTAAATAAAAGGAAAAATCCTAATATAATCCTAAAGCATTGACATAGGAGAAAATTACTATAATTATGCAAATTAAAATAAGTCAACAAGATTCAGAACACAATACACGATAAGTAATGTTTTTAAAAATAACAGTCACTGAGCCTGGTCATTTGCACTTAATAATAGGCTCAGGAGGGAGCCTAGTGTCTGGGGAGAAACAGCTGTGGTAATAGATGTATTATGGCTTTGATAGGTTCTCTCTAGTAGTTTTATTTCTGTATTTGCTTTAGATTATAGAATGCTCCTAGAGTGCCCTGCTATTGAAATTCCCATCATACTCAGGGCTTTAATTAAGTGATTGGATTTGACAGAACTTGAAATAGGAGGCCCACCACTATGTCAGTTTATGCCAGAATGATATTATCAAGGCCCTGGCAAGTACATGCTTAAATCTTAATTTACGTCTTGAGCAGTCTCACTATGAAACATAAGAAACATGTGCCTCCATGTGATTCTAAGTCACTGAATATGGCCTATCACAGTTGTACTGGTCTTTATAAAGTCCACAAGACAGGATGATACAAATTGAATATTTTGGCATCATGGACTAATGGGAAACATATGAACTTTGAAATCAGGACTGCTTAGAATTGAGTTCAGGCCTACTACTCATTTGTGGGATCATCTTTGATAAATGATCTAATGCTTCAGAGCCCCTTTTTAAAAAATGATATTAGCTCCAGTATCAGAGGCATAATGTGAAAGTTAAATGTTATAAAGTAAATAAACCCTGAGCCTTGCAGATATATGGTAGCATAGCAGATATGTGGTAGAAAGTTTATTTCTTCTCCCTAATTTGTAAATTAGTCATTGCTGGAAGGACTCTTTTTCCATTTCTTTCCATCTATGAATATTGGAATTGTAGGTGCTATCTCTTGACTTAAAAGAAATTTAATAATGAGGGCCCAAGCTGGTAGGGATTATACCACTTTCATTTTGCAATAGTTGGATCTTCCTTTCGTGGCTCTGTGCATCACACTAGACCACACAGAAAAACAGGTGTTAAAGCTCCACCCCAGTAGAGCTGAAAGTAGTAGCAACAAACCAGTGGATCATCATATCAAACCTTGATCATGTACACTGATTTGTGGTTTTCCTGTCTCTGTATGAGGCATTTTCATGCAGACCAGCTCCAACTTCCTGGGTAACAGGAAATCCACCCATTTCATAATGAGTAACAGCTTACGTTAGTCCAAACCAAACCTAAGACCAAAGTTGGGCAAACAGAAATTGTTTGATTTAGCATATGTTGCTCATAGAACTAGCTCTTAATGAACAGAAGTCTCATTTCTATACTATGTTACCTTTTACTATGCAAGTGCAAGATTTTGTCATAAGTTTCATGATTATTACAGAAAAATATGTATAGCAAATGTTAATTTACTGGATCAATGAAAACATGCCTCTACTAAAGAGAAAAATAGTAAAGTACAGATTAGTTAAACCTCTACAAAGCAGACAGACAGGGTTGCTCCATATCAGCCCCTGGAAATAATGTCCAGGCTGGGTGTAAATGATATTTCCTCCTAATATTCATTAATTTGTGTAGAAGTATAGTCAGCACACATGTTAGATCCAGTCTTGGGAAAGTTCACTCCTCTCAAGATAATTCCCCTCATTGTGCTTTCTCTCTATTCCTGGATATCCTGTAGATAGAGGACAGATAGTCTTTGTAATCTGTCCACAGCAGGACCCAGACACACTCTTTCCTTTTTATCATTTCTTCATGAAAATCTGATCTCCATCATCATAGATGTGAATTTCTTCCAGCCTTTTTCAAGAGATATTCGTATATTAGCAGAGACGGTGAGTCTAACATTTTCCTTATAGTTGGCTCTTAAGTAACAGGTATATATGACGAAAATACCTTGAGGTAGTTACTTCCTTTTCACATTATTCAAATCATGTCACATGAGACAATAAGATGCCACAGAAATAGGATTTATGAGTTTCCTTCACAAACTTGCATTTAAGTTACATTCTTTTAAAATGTGATGACTGTTCACATTAAAATCTCATAAAAAAGATCCCAAGGTGCATGATATATTAGCTAATGGCATATATAACACTTCTACAGAGAATGAAGGAAATATTGGACAAAGTATAAAATTGACCTATTTCAAGAATTTAGAGAATAGCTAGACAACTGAGGGGTCAAGTTACTGGAAAAGAAGGTAATTACTGAGAGATGAACTGATATTTTGTGAGTTACTTTCCTCCCAGGGGTATTTTCTAGTTCTTGACCTGTGGAGGGAGGCCAAGAATCCTGCTGAGGCCTACAGCTAAGAGTCAGAGAACCCAGCATAACTTCTGATACTTTCAAAGTACATGAGAGATTTAAATTGAGCTACAAGGATGTGAAGACTACCAGGATTTGAGGTTCCAAGATCCTAGTGAGAGGGGAAGTACAGAGAAATATATCCAGTCTTTTTAGGTTCTCTCTTGATATTTTTTTTTTTTTTTTTTTGTGGAATTCTTAAGCTGGGCAGGGTAAGAGAAACAAATCAGAAAACCTCTGAAAAGCAGAGACTTTTCAAATGGAGCCAAGGAGGCAAAAAATTGGAGTCATAGCCTATCAAGCAGGAAAAACTCAACAGTCTCTCAGTAGGAAACTGGAAAGTATATACTAGCACTGGTGAACCAGAGTTATATGAGGGATCACAGGAACTGCAATACAGCCTTGACAGAACCCACTGCTTATTTGGGTTGGGGTCACCTGCTCCCAGCTCCTAATCAGCATCTCCAAATGCATGTGGTTTTTCTTTAAGGAGAAGAGTTTTGCCAGTTGCAATTAAGTTTTAATAAAATAAGAGTGTTCAATTTAAATAAGAGATTATTTTTGTTGGGCGTATAGATGGAGTTGTAGATTTCCAAGTTGTTAAAGGTGTTAACCTGCATCTTTTATGAACTTCTTGTTGTTAGTTCACTCAATTATTCAGAAAGTATTTATTGACTTCCACACTTTCTGTTCCAGGCACTAGTCATAGACAGAGGTCTAGCACAGAAGACTTATCTGCTTATTTGTTGCAGCAGAAAGAATAGACAAGGATCAACTTTGAGTTTGAGTGACTGGGTCAAAGTCGATTAGGTTACAAGAGTTAGGAAAAGAGTTGAAAAAGGTGATCATGTGGTTAACCATGTCAAATTGGAAACCCACCACTTGAGAGATAGGATCAAAACAGCTATAGATAGGGCCTCCCTGTGGCACAAGGGGTTAAGACGCAGTACTGTCAAGCTATCAGCAGCCACTGCAACATGAGTTCTATCCCCAGCCAGGGAGTTAACCACATGGCGCAGCAGACCTCTCCTGACTTGCCCGCTGCTCCCTGCAGCAGTGTATTACAGTCAATCTGCCTGTTGTAGTCCCCACTCTGTGTCTGGTGAATCATCTCACCCGCCCACACCTCTGGCCTATACTCCAATTCTTGTATACATAAATAAATAAATCTTAAAAAAATAGCTAGATATAAGATAGAAGTGAGATCTGGGAGAAATAATTCTGTAACTTATGTAGACAACACAAGTGTTTAGATCTTATATTTTAAATGCCTGTGTGGTTATAATTTTTAAAATAAGATGGAAGCCTAATTTTCATCAAAATATTTAATGTACCATGTAAAATCACCTTTAGGCAAAACACTGCCTGTGGAATTTTCTTGAAAAATTTGGAACCCAGCACTTGAATCTGCATAGAATAATCATAATTTTTCAGGAGCAGCTCAGTCTGGGGCAGAATGTATATATATGTAAGTCATTTAGAAGTATGGCTATGTTGCTTATAAATGACAACACTTAAGAATGACAAGGCATTGTGCATTAGTTTGTGGTGCAATAAGGGACCTTAAGGTGATACTTTCTCCTCCTTCCCCATTCACTGGTGTCAGAGAGATGTTGCAAGGTGGAAATGGTGAGGCATGTAGCTCTCAATTCAGGGCTTGAGGTAGACAGTTTCTAACTCTTTTATTTTTATTTTTAAAAGAGTTATTTATTTATTTATACAAGAACCAGGGTACAGGCAAGATGTGCGGGAGGGTGAGAGGATTCACCAGAGACAGAGCGGGAACAGAACAAGCAGACTGATGAAATACACTGCTGAGGGGAACAGCTGGCGAAACAGGAGAGATCTGCTGCGCCATGTGGGATTCTCGCCGGCCGGCCGGGATTGAACTGGCACTGCAGAGGCTGTGGACAGCTTCACAGCTCGGTGCTCAACTGCCTGTGCCACCAGGGGAGCCCCAAGTTCCCAACTCTTTTAATCTAGTCTTTTCACATTATGTAAATGATGTAAGCAAGTTTTAATAACATTTTAATAGCATTGATCCAGAAGCATTGTATGCCAAATGGGATGCTTTTGGGATGAGTCACAGCAATTTAATAGGCTCAGGTACTGGTCATTTATTTTCCAGAACTGTGCTGTCCATTCCAATGGGAATCAGAGGAAAGAATAATACTTTGTAAGCTCCTTTCTTTATTATCTTCTCACTTCTTAACTGTGTGTGTGTGTGTGTGTGTGTGTGTGTGTGTAAGTGTCTGTGTAAAGAGTTATACCTGTGACTCTGGAAGTTAGAGCTTTTCTTGAAGATTATCAGTCATATCCATTTTTATCTCTAGGCATCATAAGAAGGATTTTGACTATCTTTGTCCTTTGAGTTGGAAAAGATATGGCACATAGTTGGTACTCATTAAGTGTTTTTTTCTATCTTTTGTTGACTGAATGAAACAAAGATTGACTTGAGTGCCAAGGACTCAGTGGAGTTAGCTACTGCAGAATAGACCTGAAACCACCCTGGTAGTTCCAGGAAGACAAGAATACAGACTCCCCAACCTGTAAAATGTACTAGAGAACTTTTAAAGTGGAAAATAGGGTTTCTTTTATTCCCATTGAAAGGAGAGGGATGGAACTGAATATGGCTATTGAAACATGAGACACCTCACTCAGGATTAGACTGAATTAGGGAGAAAGGTCTAGCATCACATAAGATTGTAATTTCATTTACAAGGTACTTCTAAATGAAAAGTTAACCCTAGAAAGTGTTATTCTGTTACAGAGAAGTTGCAAGTACAGTATGATAACTAAGTTTCCTGCACCATTGAATGGGAAATAGTTGATGTCATGCTCCATCAAGTATGCATACTTTTGGTATGTGTTTTTTTTAACCATCAGGACATTTTCCTACAATAACCACAACAAGATCTCTCTAATCATATAATTAATATGATAAATGGCTACCATATAATCCTCAGACTCCGTTTGAGTTTTAGAGTTTTCCCAGTAACATCTTTGCATAGCAAAACAATCTAGTTCAGAATCACATCTTGCATTTTGTCATGACTCTTTAGTCTACTTCAACTTGAAGGTCATGAAAGCTACATCATCTTTCCTTGACTTTCATGACCTTGACACCATTGAAGATTACAGACTACTAACTTATTTTGTAGAATCTTCCTCAGGTCGAGTTTGTCTGATGTTTCCTTGTGAACAGGGTCAGATTACACACATTTGCAGGAATATCACAAACTAATGCTGTGTTCTCATGGTATCCTATTAATACATGCAATTTTGATTTGCCCTGTTACTGATGCTATTATTTTAATTGCTTGATAAAGAGTGTCTGTCAGGCTTCTCTACAGTAATGTTATTCTTCCCCCCTTTGTCATTAACAGTTATATGTTGGGAAGATACTTTGAAATGCTTTGTAAATTCTTTACTGCTCATAAAGTTTGTCATCCATCCATCCATCCATCCATCCATCCATTCATTCATTCATTATTTTCCCCATGAAGCTATCAATTTATTCATTCTTTCATTTATATCAATATTAATTTATCATTTCTTATTCAACTGGTTATAATTAGAAATTGTCATTTATTTTAATGTTTGAATTGTTTCAGATTTGCCCAGTGGGAGTCCTTTCAAACTGGTTTGTTTTTTTTTTTTTTTTTTTGTGTGTGTGTGTGTGTGTGTATGCTTTTGACATGTCACCATCTTGTTTTGAATACTCCCTTGTGTTTTTGCTTTCTGGTAGAAAAAAGTATTCCATGATGATTGGGAACATTTTTTACCCTATTTCTGGAATCAGCCATTTCATCAAGTTTCCATTTAGTGGAAAAGGGTATTTAGAAAACAAGTTCTGTGTGCCCATTGCTATTAATACGTTACTGTTCCTATGGCCTATCATTTATATTTATCTTTGTTATTTAATGTATATCTCTATCTATCTGTAAATGTTGAAAATCATGAGTTCACACCAACACTTCAAATTTCTCCAGCACTACAAGGTTAATTCTAATTTTCTTCCTTACCATGTTTATAGTTGCCTTCTTCCATAGTGAGAAATCGGTTTTCCATTCTCTTTTTTTTTTTACTTATTATTATTTACTTACTTAATATTATTTTTTACTTACTATTAGTTACTTGCTTAATAAATCCCCATTTAAGTAACAAATTTCCAACTGCTGCCACATTCCCCAACCCCAACAAATGCCCCCTCACTTTGCCTTGGCTTTGATATTTCTGCCAACTGTGGATGTTCTTCTGATGCTGATTCCCAACTCTAATTTCCAGGGCTGGACCCCAGTGCTGCCACTATCCCCTCTATGCATCCCTTTCTGACCCTTTGGACATTTATGCCCAGTTCTGGACCATATCCTCTCCATCCTGGTGAGTACATTCATCATGCTCAGCCCCACTTGGGTTTAGAGGTGAATGGCCCACGAGGGAATAGAAGGAGAGTGAAAAGGGAAAGAGAAGTTTTTAGAAATATTAAAATTCTATCAACTTTCCTATCATTAAAAGGTTCTATTACTAGAAATTTTGAAACCAATGTCTATGTTTGAAAAATACAGACCCACAATCTCTTCAGGTATTAGAGAGACACAAATATGTTTTGGTTGTTACAGATTGTGAGGTTTGATTTTTTTGTTCCTGTCATCCATTGTTTTCAAACTCTTTTCTCCATAGTTAGAGGTTCTGTGGACATATCTCAAAAGTGCTCTGGGAGGATAGGATGGGTAAATGCAGTGTCTTAGTGGCTTGCCTTTGTTTCCATTCTGTTTTACCAGATAATTTTGTTTATAACTGCTTCTAATGTATCAGGTTTCCACCTAAGATTTCAATTGAAAATAAAAGATTTCAAAAATGATGAGAATGTTTGAAAACCAGAGTTAGAAGATTTTTCAGAGTGGACTAGCCAGGTGTTATAAGGTTCAAGATTTGGATTTCTTACCTGACTACACATTTTTCTTTATGAATTTGAAACATAGTTGATTTTGTTATTTAAAAAGTGTTTTCCGGGGCTCCTCGGTGGCGCATCGGTTGAGCGCTGGGTTGCGAAGCTGCCCGCAGCCTTTGCAGCGCCAGTTCGATCCCCAGCTTCTCCCCGGCCACCAGAGGAGGGTCCCACATGGCGCGCAGACCTCTCCTGCCGCCCACTGCTCCCCTCAGCAGTGTACTTCGGTCCTTCTGCCTGCTCTGCTCCCCGCTCTGGCTCTGGTGAATTCTCTCACCCTCCCGCGCTTCTGACTGTACCCAGTGCATGTATAAACAAACAAAACAAATAAATAAACAAAATAAATAAATAAATAATCAATGTAATTATATGATCATTTTAGATTATTTTCAAAATATGGAAAAATGAGAAACATTTGCCTGTCTCTCACTCCCCTGACACTGATCAATGTGAGAAGCCACTCAAATTTTTAGAATGTTCTCTTTCAGTACTTTAATTGCTTTATTACATATTTTTAAAGCATTGTAAACATTTTGTATATAATATACTTCAGTTCTCACTTTTCTAGAGATAGATTTTCTGGGAATTTGTTTTAATAAAATATGAAATGACAGCTTTAAAAATTATTCACTAATTCAGATATTCATTATCAATCAGTGTTATTCAAATATTAAGTTACTACTCTGTTAGAAAGTGGGATGCAATCCATGTCCTAATTTAATTTATAGTCTAGTAGGGGAACAGACAAATATTGTGTGTGGAGGTGTTAGAAATAAAGAGTGCTATGGAATCATCTGATGAAGGACAGCCTTTTTACCATTTCGCCACAAAGGCAATGGGATGGGCAATAGCAATGAAGGCTTCTTGTTGGAGAAACAAACTGAGACCTATAGGTAAGTTAACTAGTGAAGGATATGAAACTGGGGAGGAAACATGATTTCCATACAAAGATATAACCTGTACAAAGGCCCTGTGGTAGAAAAGATTAGGGTGCAGATAAAGAGACAAAAAATATTCATTGTGTTAAGGGAGTTTGGGTTAGAGAGTAAAGGACAAATAACTGATATATAGAAATCCCTAAACTGAACTGGGTGACTGATTTGATGTGAAAATGAGGAATACTTGGATGTTTGTGTGCTAACCTCATCAGAAGACCTCTCAGAGAAGATTATGGTCTTAGTGTTTGTCACCTTCAAAACAATATATACAGCTGCCTATGTAACACTTTCACTTGCATATCTAATAGGTAGTTAATATCTAGAAGACAAACTTTTTGTCATTGAAAACTCTTCATTCACTAGTATTTTCCATCTTAGAAAAAATCCATCCACCATTTCCCTTGTTAGAAGATCTGTGACTATTTCTTAATTCCCCTTTTCTTTATCTTCCATATCTGACTATGAGAAAGTTCTCTTTATTCTCAAAAATAAATCCTGAATAATCTAATTTCCCCACATCAATATCTGCCACCAAAGTAAAGACAGTGTTGTTTCCCACAGTCAACTTGCAATGGCTTCCTGATTGGTCTGTTCCTCTGTTCTTAGATATTTATACTCCATTCAATACACAGTAAACTCAGTGACACTTTAAAGTCACATTAGTTCAGTTGTTTCCATGTTTTCTGTGACGTTTGGTGGCATTACTGACAGTGTGTGGGTCATTGATTTTAGATGTTCTGTAATGTGCAAGACAACACATGAAATGGAGAACAGTTTCATATTCCATAACTTAAATATCTTGCCAGACATTCACGTAACTGAAACCTAATTCCACTTTACATATAAACACAAAGTATTTTTGCATGGTTTTAATATACCCAGCAATGTCTAAGAATGTAACTACACTGCAGATTGAGAAAAGATTAGAATTTGTTTTGTTAGAACTCTGAAAAAAGTTGCTCACTGTTTCAGAAAATCATATCACCAATGGAAACGCCATTTGTGGTGTTTGAGTTGCCAATGCAACACACCTGTACCTGACTTCATTTGTAGTTGTCACATTCATGCTGATTCTAAGTATAGACACACACATCTGACTCCTTCATATGGCTTCTTGTTATTATACCTGAGTATTTTCATATAGAAATACATAACATCTTACTACAAATTACCTTTTATTCTTTTACCTTATATTACAGTGAGAGCATTATATTAATGTTTTTTGAAATTATTTATTGAAATAACATCTCATGCACAAATTAAATTTTAGGGCAATAAAGGGGATTCTACAAACTGTCATAAAAAGAGGTTTCTGGACTTAATTGGGTTGAGAACACTGCTTAACATTTTACTATGCTAGTTGGTTCAGAGTGCTAGTTCCATTCTCCGTTGTCTTCAACAATGGACAGATTCCTTTTACAGGTTGATAGCAAGGCCATGTTTAGCTTCTAAGTAAACTAACAGTCTTTCTGGGATTAATCTGCTAGAGCTGTATCAAAGTCAGAGACTATTAGCAGTTTAACAGATTTCTTCTCTCATCCTCATTAGGTAGAACACATTCCCTAGCATTCTTTGTCACATAAATGGAGGGACATAGAATTTTTTTTTTTTAATTTTCAGCATACATTGTTTCAGAAATTTTTCTGGTTACTGGGATTAAACACACTGGGCCTTGACATTTTCCCCTTCTCCTTCTTTCCCATTTATTTCTTGTGAGTTAATCTCATGGGAAGACTTAGGAAAGCTATAGGGTCCAAGGGTGTGTTACAGAAACAGCACTCTGATCACCTAAGAAAGCAGTATGATAGGGAGTTGGTCACATACTTTGTTTCTACAGGTAGTCTTTTTTATAAAAAAAAAAAAAATAGGAAGAAGTTTCAATAGGGTTTCTCAACTCAGATCTATTTCTATATACTTAATTTGTATTTCACTAAAATTCTGGCATTCATTTGTGCATAGGTGTTATTTTTAAAGTTGAAGAATTTTGCCCTTTGAAGGGAGTGTCGTTATATGTATTTTAAAGATATTGAGAGTAACTGCAAAGGGAGTTATTAATTGTAAATTCTTGTAGAATTATTGTAAATTAAGGTCATTTTTATTTATTTAACACAACAGATAGTAGCTTGTGTAGTTGTCACAGGCTGATGGTGCTCCATGAAGAAATGGTAATAGACGCAATAATATAAGTCTGTGTTGTAGGTAAAAGCTACAACTTATGATACACAGATAAAGGGGATGAAGATGCATGTTACCCTTTGATGGGGCAAGCTCCACAGTAATGACCTGAGGCCAACGGGACCACCTGATTGGGGTGAGGATACTAGCAAGTTGTTTTTTTCTGAAACTCACTTTGGCATTCTCCTTGAGATTTTTCTGTCCTCCTGGTCATTTCCCACTGAGGAACTTACCTACCTATCTACCTACCTACCTACCAGATGCAGGTGGTTTCTCAGTTTATTTGTGAAATTACCTTGTGAGAGTGAAAAAATTCAATTAACCAGGATTAATTTGCTTAGAGGAACTACCCCTCTAGCCAGTGCAGGGCTTAGTATTGTCCAATCTATCCTTCTCAGCTTAAACTCTTCATATTTCTTCAGTGTTCACAATTTTCAAGTGAAAGTACCATGGCTATGTATTGAGTATTATGATAATTACTGTGTTCTCTGTTTCAAATACTAACTGGTACTGCAACTATTTCCTTGAAGAAGATGAATTAGACCAATGCTCTACCAGCTTTATAGTGGAGGGTTCGTTGGTTAGAACTTCATGTAACTGACTGTTAGTAGTTCCATCTATCAGAAAACATCATTGACACTCTGGGCATCAGAAGTTAATATTGGAAGATCCAACTTGATTATGTATACATACTCACTACAAAGCATTCATTAGATCAGCTCAGTCAACTGGTAACACCTTTAGGCTGCTCATTCTTAAGGAAAAATTGGGGTGTTTAATAATATTGTAGTTTATAATAGACTAGTCAAATCACACAGCATGGTATTGGTGGTTGGGTGCCTAGGTCAAAGGGGATATCAAACTAAATAGACTACTAACAAGTAAAATACAATGCTTCAAAATGTAGATGCTGTATATCCCATAAAATCCTGTTTTAAATAAAACTTTAAGCAAAATGCTACATATGTATTAAGGACAAGATCAATTAAGATACCTTCTATTCTGTAAAATCTTGATCAGTCTGCTTTGTGAAACTGGTTAGTCCTTCCTCCGAAAGTAATTTATTCATATATTATAGCATTATGAATTAGTATTATTTGTATTAGTAGTAGTCCAGTAGTTATTTAGTAGAGTGTAGGTCTCCCTATTACTCTCATTGCTCAGTTCAATGGCAGACATAGTAATTGTGCATCATATGTTCTTTTTTGAAATGAATTTGGCAATTCTTTCATGCATGCATATACATATGAATCAGTTCTAATGAGTATGACTTCTTCCACATCATGGGTGGAATAGATCATGACTCATAGAAATGGAAGGATTGTGACCGTCCTATTACAACAATGCATTTAGATTTTATTGGTGGAAAGAATGCAGTCTAATGATATTTCAATAGTATCAAACTTTCTGAAAGAGGAACTCATACTAAAGGTTGGATTTTAAAATATTTTTTAAAGGTTTATTTATGCATACAAGAACTGGGTTACAGGCCAGAGGTGTTGGGGGTGAGAGGATTCCCCAGTGACAGAGGGGAACAGAACAGGCAGACTGAGTGAAATACATTACTGAGGGGAGCAGCAGGCAAGACAGGAGAGATCTGCTGCGCCATGTGGGTAGCTCCCTGGCTGGCTGGGGATCAAACTTGTGCTGAAGAGACTGCTGATAGCTTCACGGGCTGTGCTTAACCCCTTGTACCACCTGGGAAGCCCTGGATTTTAAAATATTAACAAAAAAGTGTTAAGAAAAAATAAATGGAATAACATAAAATTGTAAGTATTATGAGAACAAACTTTGGATCTCATTTTAGAATTGAATATTTACTTTTAAAAGCACAGCAAATTGAAGAATTGCACAGCTATTATTTTCCTCCTTGGAGGATTGCTGCTTTCTATTGGCTTATGCCAGTCATTGCATAGAAAAACTAGACCCCAAGGACCTTCAGTGCAGGGTCAGAGTACATATTTGCTTGCCCTTTGTATTAGCAATGTTCAACACAGATATAAGAACATATTAGGACTGAGTAATATTTGTTGACTAAATGGATCAATAAATGAAACATGTTAATTTGACTGTGGTTTTCTTATCAGCAGATTTAAAGGCATAGAGCCTATTTCTACTGAAAATTATCAAGTAACTTTCAGAGTTTTACTCACAACCTTGCTTCCCAATCTTATTTTTTCTCAAAGGTTTGTTATTTGGAAATGTGAATTCTTCTGGCATAGGTTTCAACTACAACAAATTCCTCTTGACTCCAGCTGCCTGGTGCTTAAGTTTCAAAGTTATTTCAAGTGCTTCTCCACCACTTTGTCCATAGAAGTGCTGTAGCATTTTCCACACATAATTGTATTTACAAAAAGTCCTTATGAAATGTGTTTTTTCTTTCATGCAATTACACATATGCAGATTTACTTTTGTATACTTTTCCACGATCAAGAGAATCTTACTTTGATTAGATACATACCTGTTGGGGATAGAAAGAGAATAAGGAGTTGGGAATTTGAAAAAGAAAAAAAGAGAGAGATAAAGCAGGTGGCTGAGCAGGAGAGAAATTTTTAAAATGCGACTTTGGGAGAAATTAAAGTGGCTGAGGCAAAGTTAGAAGTGCATCCTGTTGGCTGGAAGGAGGAGAGGTACGTGTGTTCTAGCACAGAGTTGTCATGAGTAAAGTTAAAATTCTGTGAGTAGGTAGAAGGCACCCTTTAGATAAGCATATTTGCATAAATAAAATCTGCCTAGGACTTTTTCCAGTTAAGTTACTATGCATATTTGGTGTCACCAGGTGACCCAGGAGGCAGAAGTGAAAAGAGTCGTCCAGGGCCTCTCCTGGTGGCTCAGCGGTTGAGTGCTGGGCTGCAAAGCTGCCCGCAGCCTCTGCAGCACCTGTTCAATCCCCAGCCACCGGCGAGGGTCCCACATGGCGCAACAGACCTCTCCTGCCGCGCCCATTGCTCCCCTCAGCAGTGTGTTTCGTCAGTCTACCTGTTTTGTTCCCTGCTCTGGCTCTGGTGAATTCTCTCACCCTCCCGCGCTTCTGACTATACCCGGTGCTTGAATCAATCAATCAATCAATCATCAATCAATCAATCTTTAATTAAAAAAAATAGTGTGGGACAGCATCAGCCACAAAAGATAGCAAATAATACAGTTTTGCTGTTGAAAATGTATGTCTGCAACTTGAGCACCCTGCAAATTCAGAGCCAGCTCCATCCTCCCTTTCAGACTGACATTGTATTATCTATACAACAGTAACTTACTCTCCCAGTGGCCACCAGAATCTGGTGAATCTTTTGAGTTTGTAATACATTTAGAAAAATTCTTTGTCACATCAGAAAATATTTGGTAGCCCCTGACTCTCACTGGACCTTTGAGGATTTCTATGGCAGGTAGAAAACACACTGTGAATTCATTCTCCCTGACTTCCTCCTTTCCTGCTTTCCTTTCTTCTTTCCAGCATTTATTGAGTGTCATATACTTAGTAGGCATTGGTAGTAGAAGGTTCCTTTCCCTAAGAATTTCATTTTCTAATAGAATTTGAGGACCAAAATCATTCTCCCCACTCACTGCCATGAACACACAAGATTTGAACAATGAGGACTAAAACTACTTACTCAGATAACTTACTGCTTACTTTAATGTAGCTATTATTCAGGGAAACCCTTTAACAGATTAATGGCTTTAATTCTTTAATAGAAAGCATCGACAGGCAGTTTGCACCCTCAAATTCATGGAACCTTTTGCCTCAAAAATCTTTGCTTTGCTAAAAACCAAAATATCCTTGTCTTGTTTTATAATTCTCACCCAATCCTAATCAATCTTCCATCTCCTAACCAACCCTCCAAGTTGAAACCAGACTTCCAATCCTCAATAAATTCTGTCTTGCCTCTCTGAGCCACTGCCAAAGCACTCAGGTGGTATCCTTCTTACACTCTAAGAAATAAACTCGGCTTTACCGCAACACACCATCGACAGGACTGTTGGATATATTTGGGGCCCAAGCACTTAGCAATGGTGTCATCATGACCCAGGAGCAAACTTTCGTTCTAAGAGAAGGTAAATTTCATACTTATAATTAACTCTATTTGCTGTGAAAGATTATCATGTATATTTGTGAATGATCAAAATCAGAACTTTTGTTCATGTTTCATGATATGGTTTGGACATTTGGTAGAAGTTATGTCTCAACTGATATTAAAAATGTGACCTTTGTTATTCACTGTGTTAAGATTTACATAATGTAGATTCTAGTCATACCTCAGGTATTGAATGTGGGTATTACATTTGGGTAATATCAGATGCTGAGTTTCTCACCTGTCCTGGACTCATGTACCTTTCAGTCACCTGCTACTGTAATTAGTTTCCTAAAATATCTGACACAGGAGACTTTTTAATTATTATTTTTAATCATTATTTCTGATTAAATTTATGATTTACCTGTTGTTGACATACACAGGTACTATAGTCTGACTGGATACCCCCAGAATTCATATGTCAAAATCCTAATTCCAAGGTGGTTGTATTAGGAGGTTTGACCTTGAGGAGGTGATTAGGTGTTAAGTGCAGAGTTCTCATAATGGGAATAGTGCCTTAAGTGGTCAAAGAGCTTGTTGATCCCTTTGGTCATGTAAGCATACAATGAGAAATCTGAGACCTAGAAGAGGGCCCTCACCCAACCATGCTATATCCTAATCTCAGACTTCCAGCTTCCAGAACTGTGAAAAAATAATTTCTGTTGTTTATAAGTGACTCAGTCTGTGACATTTTGTTATTACAATTTGATTAGACTAAGAGTGAAGTGGGGTGAACAATAATGTAGTCTCTAAACTTCCTTTGCTAAGCATATTAAGAACTCCATTGGCTGGGGTTTTTAGTTGTAGGCAACAGAATCTGACCTAGCAGATTTACATGGAAAGGGATTTATGATAGTTCACAGAATTATAGGGAGAGTTAAAAGCACAGACTTTTAGGCTGAACTGCTGGGAATAATGCCCAGAACCACACTGAAAGCTGGCTCACTAAGGAAGCTATATTGCCATTGGCCTTGGAACCCCAATGTTTCTACCACTATCAAGAAGATGGTGCACTGAGCATGTACTGCCACCGTGCTGGCCTCAGAAAAACCAAGTACTCATGCCACTATGCGGTTGAAAGTAATTTTCAAAGTATTGGTCCTGGCAATGGTAGTGACAGCAGCATCACCACCTGGAAACTTGTTAGAAATGCAAATTCTCAGACCCCAACCCAGATCTATTAAATAAGATGCTCTGAGGATAAAGCCTGGTGATTTGTGTTTCTGATACAGACTAAGGTTTGAAAATTACTTCTTTATGAGATTGTTCATGCTATTACTTCAAATCTTGTGCACATGCAGGTATATGTGCTTGGCAGACTATCGGTCATATGAGGAACTTTAGCTATAGAGGAGACTTAAGGAGCCCACAGCAGTACTTCTTAAAAATTCAGCGTGCACATATGAATCACCCAGAGATCATATTAAAATTAGAGATTCTCAGTAGGTCTGGGGTCATTGTCAACAAGATCAAAGGTATTTCTAATACACTGCTTCATGGACCACAATTTGGTACACACATGCTGAAAAGGAAGTCAAGAGGATTGTGACTAATCCAATATGTAGTATCTGCTGCTCATCTTCTCTATAATAAAAACTCATCTCCTCTACAATTTACAAAAGAGATTCTCCTCATGGAGAGGCATCTGCTGAATTTTTATATATTTGTCTCCTTTCTTGGAAAACTTTGGAGTGTGTAGGTATTTATTGTACATTAGAACAGAGGTTGGGTTTCCATACATCTTAAATTAAGCCAGAATTGCTGGGCAGTTGTTTAATTTTTTTTTTTTATGAATCTCTTAGCCTTATAAGACTCTCTCTTTCAATCAGAAAAGAAACCCTGTGGATTCAACAACGAACTCTCATAAGGCTGTTCTTGTTGCTGCCACTGTTGAATGCCCAACTGCCAAGAAAACGTAAAGTTGAAATAGCCTAGTATGGTAACATTCCTGGAAAGTTCATTCAGCTACCTAATAGCCCAGTTGATCACATATGATCCCCTCTCTTATACTTCAATCAGTTCTTTGTATTTATAGAAATATACTCAATTTTCAGGAACAGTGTTGTTGTTCTGCCTAGAGAGCTTTGACCAACGTTACCATTTGTTGACTTGCATTTCTGCTTTATCATGATTTTCACCCAACGTGCCCTCCAACTAGAGAACATATTTTTTACAGCAAAGGAAGCATAACTGGTCTTATAAGGTACTCACTATCCAAAATGATGACTGTATTTTCTGGTGGATACTGTGTTTGCCACCTGGCTCTTCATATTTTTGAATCCGATGACTGAAAGGAGTCCCTATTCTGGCTGGTTGAGATAGAAAAAACAATGGGTAAACTGAGTTGCTGCTGTTCAGTAAGGGCAAAGAGAGGTATATTTGGAACTCCAAGCACTCACTAGGATATTTCTTAGTGTCTTCTCTTAGTGGACATCCATGAAAACCCAATAAATAGACCATCAAGGATTCATATTTCACCCTTAAGTAATTATTTTGATCCTCTCACTAAAAAAATTCTCTATTTAGGGCCTCCCCGGTGGCGCAGCGGTTGAGCGCTGGGTTGCGAAGCTGCCAGCAGCCTCTGCAGCACCAGTTCAATCCCCGGCTGCTCCCGGGCCACCGGAGGAAGGTCCCACATGGCACGCAGACCTCTCCTGCTGCCCGCTGCTCCCCTCAGCAGTGTACTTTGGTCCTTCTGCCTGCTCTGCTCCCCGCTCTGGCTCTGGTGAATCCTCTCACCCTGCCATGCTTCTGACTGTACCCAGTGCTTGTATAAATAAATAAATAAATAAATATTTAAAAAAATAATCTATTTAACTGAGAGACTGACATATAGGTTATGAGTGGAGAGTAGCTGTATTTTCAGTAATACTATATACATTTTCTTGGGGTTTCTTCTAATATATAATACCCACACCAATTAAAACATAAAATATAAATTAAAATTATGATTTTTTTTAAAAGCATGAGAATGAAATGGTTCCTGGGTTTCCATGTTCCTGCTTTAAAGTGAATGAGTAATGAATAAAGAGTAAATTAAAGTGTTTAAGAAGATAATGACTTTGAGAATAAAGATTTAAGAGAGACAAGTTGCAGGGTTGTGGTGGAATGCTGATGTGTGCATCAAAGTTGATCATGACAGTCTTGAGTGTGAAACCATGTGGGATATTTCATTCAGCTCACTTATCCACCCACTCAATTTTATTTGTTGTTATGGTTAGTAAATATTCCTTATGAGCCCCAGTGTGCCAGGTATTATTTCAGTTACTGGTCGTATATCAGTCAACAGAATAGATACAGTCCTTCTTTCACTTAGGATCCAGTCAAGAGAGACATTTTTAGACATAAACCAATACTTCCTATTCTATCCCTGTTTTGTCTGAGCTTTCAATTGATTGATCGTGGGTTTTGCTGACACATACAGAAATGGGCCAAACTGTACTTTTTTTTTGGCATGAGAAAGAAAAGGGAAATATGATTTTTAGTTTTAAGGGCAAATCTCAATTCTAAGAAACAACTGTACACAGTTGATTTTCAAAGCATTGATGAGCTAATGAAAAAACTATGCTAGACAGGATGTTGTAGTTTCTTAGTAATGGGGTAACTGAGAATATTTTGATCAAGTTTAATTATTATCAGAGAGAAAGACATCAAAAAAGAAAGGTACTAAGTTACTCAAAGAAATGAATGAGAGTGTTACCCTAAAGTTATATGTAAACTGAAAATATTTTGAGCAGAAGATTAAAAAACAGTATTTGGCAGTGATTTAGATATAGAATATAATAATATGAAAGAATCAAGTATACTAAAGTGTTATTTCTTTTTTAATATTATTGATATTCCTTCCTTCAATGAATAGTGACTGATTTCCCATCTGTTGAACATAGATTGGATTTTGTGACTCACAAATGAGAAATAGAGTAGACAGTGATGGCATATAATGTCAATACTTGGTGACAAAGGGCTTTAGGGTTTCTCCTTGCCTCTTTCTCTTGAATCTTTTGTTCTGGGATAACCTAGCTCCTATATGGTCAGAATTATTAAGCACCTCTATCAGAGGTGCATGTAGGAAGTTATAAAGGTCTCATGGCAGCAATCTGTAATAAACTGAGGTCTCCAACCAACGGCCATGTAATTGAGCCATCTTGGAAATTTATCTTTTAGCCCCATTCAAGCTTTCAGATGATTGCAGCCCCAACTGACATCTTGGTTGCTACCTCATGAGGGACCCTGAGCCAGAACCACCCAGTTAATATGCTCCTGGATTCCTGACCCATGGAGACTGTGCAACAATGCACGTTTGATGTTTTAATACGCTATCTTTGGGGTGATTTGTGACACAGAATAAGATAACCAAATAGGGAGAAACACAAATCTGTAGTTTATATTTGCACAGTGCCTGTATGTCAGAGTAGTTTCAGGACTATAAGACTTTGGGTCTTAACCTTGGGATTAAAATTAAAGCAAGGCAGTGGGGATAACATTCTGTGGATATGAAAACGTAGAGGGCAAAGGTGTGTAGAAGGTCAGGTTATCATGAGACAACAAAAAGGAAAGATCTTCTCTGGTGAAAGCTAAAGAAAAGTATTCTCTCTGTTCTAGTGAGCAAATGGCAATTGAGAATTTATATACACAAAAGAGTATATCTGGGGATAAATCTTGGTGTAGCCTGTGGTATTAAATGTTCTTTTTTGTTGCTGTGTTTGGCTAGATAGGAAAAAAAAGAAATAAGTAGGAGTAAATTATTCTGGTGTTAGAGAAGAATTCACTGCTTTATCACTGCATCTTTTGTTGAATGATCACCCTATTAGCCTGAAGGCATGGCTGCTTCCTGCCTTATTCCCTCATCCTCAGCTCTCCCGTACTATCTTGCACTGAAGAAGTACCATTCATATTTATTGAAAAGTAAATGACTAAATCAAAGGAGAATGAAGAAATAGAATAAGGGGAGATAAAATAAGCATAAGAAAGTATAAGGGAGAAGGGAAATGGATAAAAGGAGTGCAGGAAGAGAGAAAGAGGGAAAGGAAAAGAGAAAAAGAAGAAGAGGGAGAAGCAGAAAAGGGAAAGTGTGGATTAGGAAGAAGAGGAGGAGAAGAGAAAGGTGGTAAGCAGAGCCTCTCCTCTGAACATGAGGGTGAAGCTGAGACTGGAGTAGGGGACACTCCAGTCTTCTCAGATCCCAAAGGACATTCTGGGAGAATGTGTGTGAGAGACAACTCAATTGAAGTTAAGCCAGGCTCCCAATATGTCAGCTTGATGGCAGCCATCAGAGTCCCTTCATTTCACTGTGGGGACTCTTTTTTTAAATGAGATGTCTGACACTTTCCATGACTTTGTCCTCAAGCAAATAATTTAAAAAAGCCCTATCTATGTGGTATGTTTCCTAGCCTCTATGATCATAAAAGTCCCAAAACTGTTAAAAAAATATTAGTAGGCCTAAAATCTACTGAGTCAAAATCATTCATTCATATAATTCCCAAAATACATTAATTTTGTTTTTTGCTGTTCATAGTAATTTCCCTGAAAAATATCTTGCTTCAAAATCTCAACCCAGTTATCTTAGCCTAGACCAAGTGCCCCAGTCCCAATTACTACCAAAAGATATACTTTGAGGAACGACAGGCCTCTCCTGTTTCTCCCGCTGCTCCCCTCAGCAATGTATTTCCTCAGTCTGCCTGTTCTGTTCCCTCTCTGTCTCCAGTAAGTCCTTTTTTTTTTTTTTTTTAAGATTTATTTATTTATTTATACAAGCACTGGGTACAGTCAGAGGTGCGGGAGTGTGAGAGAATTCACCAGAGCCAGAGCGGAGAGCAGAACAGGCAGAGTGACGAAGTACACTGCTGAGGGGAGCAGCGGGTGGCAGGAGAGGTCTGCGCGCCATGTGGGACTCTCGCCCGGTGGCCGGGGATCAAACTGGTGCTGCAGAGGCTGCGGGCAGCTTCACAACCCAGCGGTCAACCGCTGCGCCGCCAGGGAGGCCCTCTGGTGAGTCCTTTTACCCTCCCGCACATCTGGCCTATGCCTTGGTTCTTGTATAAATAGATAAATCTTTTAAAAAACAAAGATATACTTTGAGTTAGTATTTCTCAACCTGTCTACTGGTGAAGGGCAAGTTTTATTTTTTAACTTCCAACTGTTGTAAAAAATATTTTTTAAAAAATGAAGTTAACAGAAAAATGAAATGAAAAAACATGCAAAATAAGACCTTCAAAATTTTTATGAAGTTTGGCAGAAGACACTATTAAATTGCTGTAAGTGTTTCTAAATGCTTGCTTTGAATTTCTATATTAATCTCACTGGGGATTGGGATAAACAGTCCCTGGGAGCCAATGGAGGACCTACTTTGAGATTCCTATTCCCAACTGAACAATTCTAATAATTTATCTTTCAGCTAGCAACAGTTACTACCTCAGTTCAATTTCTATGGCATGTGAAGTTTAAATTCTCCAAAAATCCTGCATACAGTGCTCATCCACACACATACGAAAACCAAATGATTGACCCCTGCTTATTAGTTGCTTGGCACCAACTCCCCTCTCTCTAGTGATGCTAGTTTCCTGTCCCCAAGCCAATCTGTAATCCATTCCAAGAGTTCTTCCCCTAAGCTATGTTTTTGATCTTGTAAATCAATATGTGTGTCATGCAGTTGTATCACATGTTTCTCTGATATCCAGCTGTCCACTGTTTCACCTCAATCTATTCATTAAACAGTATGCTCCAAGGAGTAGAGTCAATTAATATGGAAGGGCACATTGTTTCTCTAGTGTTCCTCACATGTGGGTTACTCTGGGAGTTCTGCAAATTATCAATTAACACGCTTTCTCCTGTTGCCTCAGGACATGATTTTCAATATGTTTTCATGAACTTTGAAGTTCACAGAGATTCCTTTTTATTTTCCTTTCTAAATATTGGGGATGTAAAATGTATTTGTGTTTTATTATCCAAACATGGACTATGTACTTCCCTTTTTTTCTTGATTAAAATTGGTGAAAACTTGTTTTTTTTTTTTTTTAAGACTTCACTTTAGGACACAACAATATAGATACTTCGATATCTATATAAAAGAAAGAAATGATTCATTTCCAAGCAATGAGCCAAATCGTCCTGAGTGTCTGGTTGACATCCTAAATTCAAGAGATATTAAGTCAAATAATATTTTTTTTCTCAAACTGAATATTATTTTCACCTGTTATTGAGGGTAAAACCTAGGTGTATCTTTAAATTGATTCTCTTCAATGGAGCTAGTACTGTACTCAATTCTGCAAGGCGTAATACTTTCTTGTATTCCTTTGCTGTAATCTAGACCCTTATTATTTTTATTTAGATGGTTGGATTTAGTGATACCTCACCTTTAGCCACACCTAGTGTTAACACAACCATCAGCTCATTTTATTTTATTTTAAATTACATCAACTTATTTTAAGACACAGTTTAACCTTAGTAAGTCCATGTTACTAATGGAATGCCATTCATATTCCCTTGCATGTCATAAAATAACCTCCCTACCCCTATGAGTACCCCACACTCCTGTAAACAGAACCTGGGAGTTTCAAAAATGGAATTTTCAAAAACTTCACAGTGTTATGTCTCTGTGCATTTATACTCCATTTTCCAGAATTCCCAATCCCCAAGTGTCATGGTTTTATCTATTGTGAACTCTTTATAGTATCCTTTCACAAATTCTTCATTCATTGTCCATTTGAAAATATTCCCCCTGTCTTTAATAATGTCTTTTATTTTAAATTGCATATTTTATATCACTTAGTAGTTCAATTAAATATGTAAATTGCATTTTATTATTAAAGTGCATTTTTAGAAATAATCTAATGCTTTAATTTATGTGAAAAATCATCTGACTTCTAAAAAGATGTCACACAGTTTTAAATGATACAAAATATTTTCAAAACAACATCAAAAAATGAGTGTAAAGGGAGGGATAAGATTGTGGTAAAGTGGTAAAGATGTTGGACTTATCTCTCCCAAATATTAACAGCTAGATTGCAGCAGAACAATGGCCAAAAAAAAAAAAAAACCTGAAAGAAAAACAAATGATTGCAGCACATGCTAGAAATAGAATGCAGGGGAGAAGAACCCCAAATGAGCAGTAGAACTGACCAAACAAATAAAAGACTTATATACCATGACCAAGTGGGATTTATACCAGGAAAACAAGGATGGTTCAACATCCAAAAATCAATGTAATTTATCATGTAATAAAAAGAAAGAAAGATAGGGGCTTTCCTGGTGACATAGGGGTTAAGTCTCAGCACAATCACTGCAATGGCCTGAGTTCTATCACTGACCAGGGTGCTACCCACATGGCACAGCAGACCTCTCCTGTCTTTCCCGCTGCTCTCCTCAGCAGTGTATTTCAGTGGATCTGCCTTTTCTTCTCCTCACTCTGTCTGTAGTGAGTCCTCTCACCCCTATACCTCTGTCCTTTACTCCAGTTCTTTTATGCATAAATAAATAAAAAAATTTTAAAAAATAAAAAGAACTATAATAAACATACGATCATGTCAAAAGGTGCTGAGAAAGCATTTAATAAGATTCAGCATCCATTTATGATGAACACTCTTAAAAAACAGGAGAAATGGGACATAGAAACACAATATAGGTTATATATGTCAACCCCCCAGCTAACATCACTTTCAGTGGTGAAAAACTGAAATATTTTCCTCTAAGATCTGGTACAAGATGCGAATGTCTGCCTTAACCATTGCTATTAAACTTAGTATTGGAAGTCCAAGTTAGAGCAATTAAGAAAGAAAAGGATATAAAAATAGTCTAGATTGAGAAAGAAGGAGTAAAACTATCATTTGGAGACATGATGACAATATACATAGAAAATCCTAAAGACTTCACTGAAAAAGTAATTGAAACAATTAATCAGGTCAGCAAAGTGGTAGGTTGAAAACCAATACATAAAATCACTTGCCTTCCCATGTGCAAACAATGAGCAAGAAGAGGAATAAATTAAAATGATCCCATTTACAATCACACCAAAAAAAAATTAAATACCATGGAGTAAACTTAACAAAGGAGGTTAAGTTTCCATTGAGTGAAAGCTCTGAGTTATTGTTAAAAGAAATAGAAGAAGGCCCAAAGTATTGGAAAGGTATTCACTGTCATGAATTGGAAGAATTAACATCAAAGATGTCTATCCTACCAAAAGCAATATATAGATTCAATGCAATCCCTATCAAGGTTTTAATAGCATTCTTCAAAGAAATAGACCAAAAATCACTGAAATTTGTATGGAAACACAAATTTCACCTAATAGCCAAGCAATCCTGACAATAATGAGGAAGAACAGTGATATCACCCTTCCAGATTTCAAACTATACTAGCTGTAATAATCAAAACAGCATGGTACTGGGAAAACAAACAAACAGACTCACAGACCAGTGAAACAGAATTGAGAGACAAGAAATAAACCCATACCAATATGGACAGTTAACCTATGACAAAGGAGCCAAGACTATAGACTAGAACAAGCAAGCCTCTAAAATAAGTGGTGTTTGGAAAAAGAATGAAAAAGAATGGAAACTGGACCAATCCATACAGTACACAAATATCAACTCAAATTGGATCAAAGACCTGGATGAAGACTGTAAATCATAAAATCATAGAAGAAAACATAGGCAAAACTATCCACAACATGGACTTTAGTGATATCTTTATGGATTCCTCTATAGCAGCAAGGAGAAGAAAAGAGAACATAAACAAATGAAAATTACATCAAACTAAAAAACTTCTGCACAGTGAAATAAGCCATCACTGAAACAAAAAAAACACTATATTGAATAGGAGGAAACACGCACCTGACAATGTTCTGATATCCACAATCTCCAAAGAACTCATACAATGCAACAAAAAGAGGGCAAATAACCCAATCAAAAATTGTGCAGAGAGCAGATATGCATTTCTCCACAGAAGACAAACAGATGACCAAAAGCACATAAAAAAAAAAAAGTTCATCATCCCTTATCATCTTCCCTTATCCCTTATCATCCCTTATCATTCCTTATCATCAATGCAATGTAAATGCAAATCAAAACCACTATTGTATAAATACCACCTCACACCCATAAAAATGGCCCCTATCAAAAACATCAGAAACCCCAAATGCTAGCGAGGATGTAGAGAAAAGGAACCCTCTTATACCATCAGTGGGAATGTAGACTGGACAATGCTATGGACTTTTCTCAAAAGATTATAAATGGATTATAAATGCCCATATGACCCAGTAATACCACTCCTATCTATCCAAAGAATAAACAAAATACAACAAGAAACACTAATTCTAAGGGAAACATGCATGCCAATTTTTTTTTTAAAGATTTATTTATTTATTTATACAAGCACAGGGTACAGTCAGAAGCGCAGGAGGGTGAGAGAATTCACCAGACCCAGAGCGGGGAACAGAACAGGCAGACCGATGAGAACAGGCAGACCGATGAGATACGCTGCTAAGGGGAGCAGCGGGAACGGCAGGAGAGGTTTGTGCACCATGTCGGACCCTCCCCAGTGGCCAGGGATTGAAACGGCGCTGCAGAGGCTGCGGGCAGCTTCGCAGCCCAGCGTTCAACTGCTGCGCCACCAGGGGAGCCCTGCATGCCAATGTTTATTGCAGTATTATTTACAATATACAAGATATGGCAACAACCTAAGTAACTAAATATGGATGAGTAGATAAGGAAGCTGTGATATATATATATATATATATATATATATATATATCTATATATACACACACACACACACACAATGGAATACTACTCAGGTGTCAAAAAAGATAAATCTCTTGCATTTACAACAATATGGAGTCTGGGTGGGATTGGGCTAAACAGAGTAAGTCTGAAGGAAAAAATATAGTTACTCGGTAGTGTCACTTGTATGTAGCTCACAGAGAAACCAAACAAAGGGTCAGATAAAGCCAACCAACTAACCTTAGAAAGCTAACTATAGAACTGAGGCTACTAGACAGGTAGGGGTAGAGAGGAAGGTAGCACGAATAAAATGGTGGTGGGTGTGGTGTGGTAACATGACCTGTAGGGGGAGATCCTATACATCTAAAACACAAACAGAAGCGTAAACTAGTGCTATCTCAATTTTTTAAAAAAGTGTATTTAATCATACTCAGCTCAAAACAGAACAACTGGTGAGTGCAACAATGATCCGTACTATATACTATGTTTAATGAACTAGTAACAGAGAAAGTTGGTTGAAGGCAGAGGAATTTAAACTAAGGAGTTCCATCAACTAGTGTCCCTTAGTATTGTATACCTATGATAAGAAATGTATATGATGGGGAGTCCAGAGATCTTCAGATTTTTTGTTAAAGGTGCTAGTTAGGGCCTCCCTGGTGGTGTAGCGGTTGAGCGCTGGGTTGCGAGGCTGCCCGCCACCTTTGCAGCGCCGGTTGGATCCCCGGCTGCTCCCCGGCCACCAGCGAGGGTCCCACATGGCGCGCAGACCTCTCCTGCCGCCCACTGCTCCCCTCAGCAGTGTACTTCGGTCCTTCTGCCTGCTCTGCTCCCTGCTCTGGCTCTGGTGAATTCTCTCACCCTCCCTCGCTTCTGACTGTACCCAGTGCTTGTATAAATAAATAATAAATAAATAAATAAATAAATGAATGAATGAATGAATAAATAATCTTAAAAATATAAAAAAAAATAAAGGTGCTAGTTAACCTTGGCCATAATGTAGTACTTGTACTGAGTTACTTTAGTATTAACCAGTCCTCTGCATAGGTTCCTTTGTGTGTGCATGGTAATTATTTAAATCTTGGATCTCTGGCAATCCTTGAGCCACTGGATATTTCTGTACCAATTTATTAGTTTTAGCCATTGCACAGTCAATCTTACTAGGGATACATTTGGCATACATACAGCCTGTCATTGACGGTTCTAAGTCCAATTTGTCTTTATTGGAAAAATTGATGGAGTTAATATTGACCAGACTGTGGTAAGGGGACCCAACTGTGTGTTATAATGGAATAATTAATAAGAAGGGTATTGGGTGACTTTTTTTTACTTGTGTGCATTGGGATCTTTCATTTTAGGTTTTGATATGTCCTTTTCTTTAAGCCTCTGAATTCTGAGATTGTTTCATTTTCGTATACTTCCTCACTTGCTTTTGCTTACTCATGTTCACACTGCCTCATTACTGTGGGGTTTTTTTATTATTATTTTAAAATATTTATGTATACAAGAACTAGGGTGTAAGCCAGAGGTGTGTGGGCTGAGAGGATTCACTAGAGACAAAGTGGGGAACAGAACAGGAAGATTAGCTGAAATATACTGCTGAGGGGGAGCAGTGGGCAAGACAGGAAAGGTCTGTTGTGTCATGTGGTTAGCTCCCTGGCTGGGGATCAAACTTATGCTGCAGTGGCTGCCAGTAGCTTTAGTGCTGAGACTTAACCCCTTGCGCCACCAGGGAGGCCTCATGCCTCTATTTTTTACAAAAAAAAATTTCTCCTCAGTTTCCTCATCAGTAAAAGGGGATAATAATAACTCCCATTTCTGAGGGATATCTGTGACGTATAAGACTCAAATGAGGACTTATATCAAGCATTTAGAGAATACCTCTTATATTTCAAGAACTCCTTAAATATTTACTATTGTTATACAGTGACTGAGATAAAGTGAGGTTAATAATTAATTTGTACCCAAAACACATTTATTTTGTCATCTACAGCCTTAATTTCCTGAGATTCCTAAAGAATCGGATGGTGTAAGAATAGTACAGGATCAGCAGAAATTACCTCTTAGAGTCACAATATGATTCTTTCCTGTATAAAAAGTATTTGTCCATCTCTGTGCCAGTTTGTGGGTTTCCTGACAAGATTTATTCAACTCCCATCTCAGGATGGCTAAGGTAAGTTCCTTGATCTGTGAGGAATTTCAAACTAGTTGGGGGATGTAGTTCTATACATATGTAACTGTCATACTAAGTAAATCTAAGAGGAATGACCTTGAAGTTTGCAAATGATTTCAATGAGTAGAAAGAACTGGGGAACATCATACACAATAACAGTAAAGTCAGAGGTGGTGGAAAAGTACGCCTTTGTGGGTATCACTGATGGAATATTTTATTCCTCTTCTACTCACCTGGCAGACAAACTTAAAACTTCTGTGATGAAGAAAATGAAGGAATCAGATACCTAGGAAGAGAGTCACTCTCAGCATCTCTCTTAATAGCCATGGTCCTACTTCCACATAGACCCAAATGAGGGAATATTTTCCACTTACTTTCTCTATAAGCTTTGCTACATTGAGCAGTTCAATGATGGTAAACAAGGGTGGTACAAATAGATGAATTGCAATAATATATGTTCCTCATCTGTAATCTACGCTTGTCATAATCCATGACAAGAAAATGAGTCAATCATGGAAAAATATCAATATCTTTTCCAAAATTGAAAAACACATTATAAACACATATATAATAAAATTTCAGTTAAGATTTAGGTACCTTTCTTTCAGAGATATTTATTACAAGGTCTATGCATTTACTGAAACCAATAATAGATATATGAAATAGTCATGACATTAATTTGTATAGCTATGCTCCCTTTCCATTTAAAGTGCTTTTAATATTTCTTCTCCTTCATTGACCCAATTTCTTGGAGAGGAGAGTCAAAGGAGGTCTTTTTTATAAAGCTTATAGAGAAAGTATGCACTTTTCTCTTTAAAAATCATATAAAAATAGGACAAAGTACTTTGCCAGCATGAGATATTAACATAAAACATGTGGAAAGTGCTGCTGTCACAAAATAGCTTAGACTTTTTTCCCTTTAGGTCCAATTTATCACAGTGTTCTGAATTTGAGTATAACTTTTTCAGTAAAAATGACTCTTCACTCATCTATGTGAACAAATGGGACTTCAGGCATAGCATCACCAGAGGATTTCCTATGCTATGTTAAGACCCCAATATAGGGACATTCCATGGTGAATATAAATAACCTCAGTCCCTCTAAACATGCCTCTCCATATGGTTTTGCTTAACAATGCGGCAGATGCCCTGGATGGAAACCACCTCTTTAGCTATAGGCAGGCTGGCAAACTTCTGTCACTGTGTTCTCACTGGTAGGTCACTGGACTTGAACGCCAAACAGGACAATTCCCTCAGCAGTCAAACTTGCAAGCATCTTGCAAGCGTAGGGATATTTTAAGACTACTCCTCCTTAGAAGCCTGCCACAATTGTTCTTTTGTATGTGAGGCCATGTCAATCCCCTTTCCCTTCCCCAGGTCTGAAGCTTCAGAGAAATCTACTAGGATTAAAATCAAAGATGAGAGGACTAAATGAAGATATATAGTTAACATTGACTGTGAGTCTCTCTGCCCAACACCCCCCACCTACTTTCATTAAATGAGCATTGAAAACCTCAATGTTCTCAATGTTAATTCCACCCATCAGGTATTGAAGAAAAGCCATGGAGTCTTAGGAGGCTAAGAACTTTCCAGATTATAAAAACAAGAACAACTACTTGGGAAAATTCCTGATGTTGGGAGATAATACTTACTGAAATACAAGTGATATTTACCTTTGTATAATCTGGACTACTTGAAACTCTTACCTAGGCATCTGTTTTCCATTGACTCTTTTTGATGATTGATTCCTGTTTCTTTACATGCTCTGATATCCTCTCTCCCTATTCTCTAATACTTAAGTGGATGAATTTTGATAACTTTACTTATTTTACTAAAAATAGAATTACTAGTATTCCAAACCTGCTGGTTTATTTGTGTAAATGTGTCTTCACATTCTTCCCAATTCTTGACAAAAATTGCCAGTTTATTCAACTTTTTTCTTTTAATCATATAATCAAGCATTATTTTCATATTGTTGATATTGTCAACCCACTTTACAAATGTTGAAACAGACTCTGAGAATTTAAGAAAATTTTTACAGTATCATCCACCTATTCTAAATGGCAACAGACTTTGAGCATATATATTATTCTTAATACCCAAGTCTTGGTTTGACTTAGTACGTTATGCTGATATAAAAACATGCATTAGATTTAATTGTTACATTTTCTGTTTTAGTGAGGCTCGGTATATTGAAGTGATAATATAGGGGACATTTACTTATTTTTTATAAAATGATGATTGAAATTTTATCTATTAGCTTTTTTTTTTTTTTTTTTAAATTTATTTATTTATTTATTTTTATTGATTGATTGATTTATATATACATGCATACAAGCACTGGGTACAGTCAGAAGCGCAGGAGGGTGAGAGAATTCACCAGAGCCAGAGCGGGGAGCAGAACAGGCAGAAGGACCGAAGTACACTGCTGAGGGGAGCAGCGGGCGGCAGGAGAGGTCTGCGCGCCATGTGGGACCCTCCTCTGGTGGCCGGGGAGCAGCCGGGGATCGAACCGGCGCTGCAGAGGCTGCGGGCAGCTTCGCAACCCAGCGCTCAACCGCTGCGCCACCGGGGAGGCCCTCTGTTAGCTTTTTGATCGTGTCTTTTATGGGAGCTAATATATTAAATATTAATTTGAAGAAAGGAATTTATCTCTTAAAAACTAACATATTTTATATATATATATATATATATAGTGTGTGTGTGTATATATATATAAAGCAATAGAAATATACAGTTTTAATTTTTTTTTTTTTTTGCTTTGCCTCTAGGAAACTCAAAAGTAAAATTTAAAACTCTATCATGGAAATTATTTTAGGAGGTTGGCTTATTTTCTTTTTTTCTTTTATTAATGTTTTATTTATCTATATTTTATGTGGCTAGAGCTAGAAGGAATTATGCTCAGTGAAATAAGTCAGAAGGAAAAAGAAAAATATTTTATTTTTTAAAATTAAAAAAAATTCTTTTCATATTGATGGTTTTCTTTTATCTACATCTAAAATCCATTTTTAAATAGAGGAGGTTTAATAATATAGATTTGGAATCAAAACAGTTTAAAATGAGACTTGTCAAAATTTATCTCCATCCATCCATCCATCCATCCATCCATCCATCCATCCATCCATCCATCCATCCATCTACATCTGTTGTTATCTCATATTGGCTTTTTTCAAATTGTGAAAGCTGAATTTATAATCATAGCAAAGTCATAAGCATTACTGTTTCAAAGAATAATTTCAAATTGAAATTATTTATTTAAGAAAAACCTTGCAACATTCTTTTAAAGGACGGAACTCACTAATTAAATTTTGGTTTAAAAATGATGAAATGCCAAGTCTTAGTTCACAGTTTATTTTAAATTTTATGAGAGTTTGCACTTGCCTTCTTTTCTCCTCCTGTCCTTCCCGAAACATTCCAGTCATTATCACATTATATTTATAGCAGTCTTTCCTCTGAAAATGTGTTCATGGAACACTGACCATGTTTCATATATAAAAATGAATCCAAAGTAAATTGATTGAAAATATACATATTGTGTTTGACTTAAGATGATGTCAAAGCAGCTGGTTGACTGGTTACCTTGGGTGCTTCAGGTGTTCAGTGCCAAATCATTATGTGTCCAAGTTTGTGCTAAAGTCTAGGTAGTGGCTTGGCATTGTGGCATACAAAGTAATTGATTAAATTTTGCATTTTTCCAAGTAGCTCCATTGCTGGTCCCTAGGATAATTAGCTTCAGGTACTATCAATAGCACTTTGACATAGTCTGTCTGACTTTACTCAATTTCCTTTTCTCAATTTGCTTTTTAATATAGAGTGCAAAAAACATCTAATGACCCAAATCCCAAAGATGTGAATCAAATGTTGCTAATGTCTGACCTTTTCATTAACCTGCATGCATTTAAAAATGTACACCTACTCTCTTCTAATATTTATTTATAACCCTATTTTTTTTCTGCACTTAATGTACTAAATATATGAAATTCCATTTATTGTTTTCTCTTGTGTGTTGTGCTTAAGGAAAAAAATCTGCATTAGGCGGGATATTAAAATAGATTCTAGTGAAAACATTATTAAATCTTTAACAAGATATCCTAGTTTGTCAAGTCTGAGACTAGTGGGGCCAACAGATTGTATGTTATCTTTTAGGGCAAATAGTGAAAATAGCCATTGAACAAAACCGTGAAGAAGCAGCTCTTAATAAATTGCCAAATTATTGGAATCGTAATGAAACAAAAATATTATTTCTTTCTGTTTATGACTTCCTCTTGATGATGAAATAGCTCTTGTATTTTGAAAAAGAGCAAAGAAAAACATCTATTCTAGTTACAGCTGAATTCCAGGTTTGGTGCTACTTTTTCTGTATTTCACTTTTCCAAAATATATTGCTGGTAGCTGGATGGAGATGATTCCCTCATGTAACACTTGTGACTAAACATATTTTTAGTATTCTGTTGTCTGAAAGTGGCAGTACGGAATACTTATACTCAGAATTGTGATGTTTACTCAAGGTGCTGCTTCTATTATTTTTATTAACTTAGATTTAAAAATGAAATGGGGACTTGGCAATTTTATGTTCAGTTGATCAAGGTAGGTAGCACAGAAAGTAAATTTAGGACTTATAGTGAGCTGGTTTGTCAAACTGTAACTACTCACCTATTCTTCAATTAAGGGACCACATTTCACTTTCTGTTATATACATAATTCCTGCATATATGACCAAAACACACAAAAGACTTAGCAATCACTGGGGTGTTGTTCTGGATGACGTATACCAACTTGACCTAACTTGCCCCCCTTCTGTTTTGCATCTGCTATTATGAGTGTGATGGAGCTGTTTCCATATGCCTTCACGTTGCCTGTAATAGTATGTTTAATCATGGCATCCCCTGGATTGGAGGAGTGAGGATGTCCCTTTACCAGCTACAAGGTGGCCAGTTCAGTTTAGTTCAGTGTTGAGGGGAAGGACTGAAATCTCTTTTGTCTCACATTCTTGAAGGCTTTTCCTGGCTAGTGTCGATTTGGCAGGAGTGTGCTCTTGAGCTCTTGGGCTGCTGCCAATCACTTGGTCCTGAAACTGGAGTGAGTAGGATCCTGCCAAAGATTAGACTGAGAAATCTGGATGCAAGCTGGCAATCCAAGCAATGGCTCCAGCCAAATTGGCACAGTTGGGAAAACCTTGGAGAATCACAATTATTTTAGACAAAATACAAAGTTTGTGAGCTTTCTAAACATTATGTAAATCAGCCTTGATTCCTAATTCACAGAAGACAGGGGTCCATCACTCGCGGTACATCTGTAAATATATTAGTGCCCCAGTTCATGTCAAATTTAACCTTGATTTTCAAAGAGGAAATTGAATGGTACTGCTGTGGTGAAGCTTTAGCAGCTCCAGTAGCAGGCAGAAAACTCAGGTGTCTTAACACTTTTCTCAAAATTCTGGTTCTCATTCCCATCATGGCAGGAGCCGCCAGTCTGTGTGTGCTTGTGTGTTGAGGTAGTTGATGTGGGATATTAGTAGTACCATTTATGGAGAACCTACTCTTCATACTTTCATATAATATATCATTTAAGTTAATCCTCACAATGGTCCTGTGAGGTAGGAACTATCACTGTTTCCATCTTTACCTCAGAGAGCTGAGGGTCAAACCGCTTTTCCCAAATGCAAAAGCTTGTGATTTTTTTAAAAAAGATTTCAACCTTATAGTATAATTTTACATATAACATTGTAAAATATTTAAAGTGTCCTTTGAAGTACATCTGCATATATTGTGTTAAGGATTCTCCCAACTAGTTAACTCATCCATCACGTCACATGTTTATTTTTTCTTTGGTGAGAACATTTAAATTCCATTCTCCAAGCAAATTTCAATTATATAATACAGTTTATCATTTCGATCCTCAGTCCTTATAGTATTCTAACCTTAAAACTGAAAGTTTGTACCCTTTTACTAATTATAGCCATGGCCACTAGCAACTGCTTTTTTACTCTCTGTTTCTATGATTTGGATATTTATTTCCTCCACATATAAGTGGACCATGCGGTATTTGTCTTTCCCTGTCTTAATTATTTCAGTTAGTATAACATCTTCAGGGTCTATCCATGTTATGGCAAATGGCAAGACTTCATTTTTTCTTAAGACTGAGTAATATCCCTTTGTGCATACTATATATCCATATACCATATTTCTCTATCCACTCATCTATTGATGGACAGGTTGTTTTCATATTTTGGCTATTGTGGCATTGCCACAACAAACATGGGAATATAGATATATATTTTATAAACCATTTTCATATATATATTTATATATTTCGGTATATTTGGGTACCAGAAAATAGGACTGCTATATCATATGCTTGTTCTAATTTTAACTTTTTTGAGGAAGTTTGATATTGTTTTCTATAGTTGCTACATCAATTTTTATTACTATTATTCCTATTTTGGGGGTGATAACCATCCTAACAGGTATGAACTGATACCTCATTGTGGTTTTGATTTGTATTTTCCTGATAATAGGTGGTATGAGTACTTTTTCATGTACCTATTGGACATTTATGTGCAATTTGTCCTGAGTATCTTGTGGTGCTTTTCAAAGTTGGGTATACTTAGGAATCCCTATGGGAACTTTTTAAAAAAAGATTTATTTATTTGTGCATACAAAAACTGGGGTACAGGCCAGAGGTTTGGGGGGTGAGAGGATTCACCAGAAACAGAGTGGGGGACAGAACAGGCAGATTAACTGAAATACACTGCTGAGGAGAGCAGCAGGCGAGTCAGGAGAGGTCTGCTGTGCCATGCTAGCTGGGGATCGAACTCATGCTGCAGTGGCTGCAGATAGCTTCACAGTGCTGTGTCTTAACCCTTTGCACCAACAGAGAGGCCCCCATCGGAACTTTTTAAAGTTGCTAATTCCTGGGTACTGTGCAAAAAATTCTGATTTCCTAAATCTGAGATAAGTGGCTCAGGTGATTCTTATTTAGATTGTTGGAAGACCAGCTTTTGAGAAATCCTGTTCTGTGGTCTCTTGATTGTACCTAAATGTGTAAATGCTCATCTTGGTGCAGCACATCTTTTTTTCTCCCATCCCAGACTGCTTATGAGACCCACAGCATTAGTTGCATTTTGTTTTGTGGTGGTGTACTAACTTTCCTTAACACTACCCACAAACCCCCTTTTTAAAAATCATCTACAGGTCTTTTGTTTACCCCAGAGAACTTAGCTTGCTTTTTTTTGATCAGTGAAACATGTTCACTATCTCAGAAACCATCAGTGATGTGAAATATACTTAAAGTATTTGTGTAGCAACTTTATACACCAAACTTATTTATAAGTCCTATGGCAAAACAGGTAAACTCAGTTCTTGCCATGACTTACTTCAGTATTCTGAGTTAGTCAGGTTTTTCTTGTCTGTAAAGGCACGTCATCTTACCAAAGCATAAAATGTCTACAAAGGTTATTTGAGATCTTATAAAAAATTATATAATTGCTTGCATAGCTTGATAAACTGATATGAAAAAATAAGGGTGATCTGTTTTATCAAATAATCTAGAAAGTTCCTAATATATTTTCAAACTCACTTGTGTCTTTTTAAAAGATTATTATTTCATTGACTAAGATCTATTGTTGGCTAGCAGAGAAAAGCCTAAGAAAGTCCAGTGTTTTGTTTTTAAATCTCATTTGTGGAACTTTGTCTGAAAATTTGAGTTTTACAAATACCAATGGAAAACAAGGAAATAAAAAGAGACATTTAATGAAATTCAAGAATAGTTTTCTTAAAGGAAGAAGAAAAGATGTTTATTTTATATTTTACCTTTAGATCTACATTTATGTAAAGTTACAGTCTAAAACAGAATCCCATCTTTAGAATTCAGTTGTTTTTAAAAATCAGCTGCATGCCATGTATATCAATTCCTGACTTTAAGATAAAATTTTTGAGTCTCATTTTATAAGTAAAATTTTCCTATAAAAATTGGGCATGCTCAGATTAATCACTGTAACTTATGGTTTATCCATTTACATTTACTCTGAAATTACGGTGATTTGTAAGGATATTAAATTTTATTTGATTAAACATCTAGTCTGAGTGGCTGTAATTTTTTTAGCGAGAAGCTAGACAAACTGTTGCAATTTTAATGATGAGTTAGGATTTGAAGAATAGGGCAATCCAAATGTCATCATTTAATTTTTCGTAGGTGGTGTTTCAATTTTTTTTTTTCTCTTAAGGTCATTTCTGTAAGTCTTAATGAGGAAGATATTCCCAGAGATGCAAGGTGCAAGAAACAGGAAAACAATGTTTTGATAACTCTGTGATGTTTTAGGATTATGTCTTTTGAATAAAAGTTTTGTGGATTAGATGTTATTATAGAGAGATAGTGAAATATTCCTGTAGAATATATCACAGCTATATGAAGGATGTGATAATTTTTTGGTATAAAGCACAGTTTGTAATAGAGCTTTGCTGTGATTATTCCAGTGATTTTTCTTAATGTAACACTGCTTCTTACCAAGTCAGATGGCAGAGGTAATCATTTGGTAGTTTTGGGTAGTGCCTTTGTATTTTCAAGGGAATAAACTTTATACTTGTGCAAAAGGAAAAGAACATTGGAAGATCTTTGTCAGGTGACAAGAGGAGTAGTTGAAGGAATTGTCATACAAAAACAGAGGACAGAGGTGAGGGGCTGGATTGGGGAAGGAGAGGAAAATGGAGAGCTCATTTCAGTTGGAAATACTGGCACAGGTAAACTGATGAGACAGAAGTCAGTCAGTCATGTGCAGAATCAGAAAGAAGGTATATTTGAAAAGTGACAGAAATTCAAGTTGAAAGTGTAACACAAAGTGAGGTTAGAGATGTGTAGGAGAGAGTCATATGATGGAGGGCTTTGAATTGTAGATTTTAGCATTCAAATTTTTAAATAGAATTCAAATTTCTAAATGTTGATATGGTCAACAGAAGTTGCCTTTAGATGAATCCGCATGTGTAACTATGCAGAAAATCGTCAAATCAATCCAGAGGCACCATCAAGCCCCCATTCCTACAGGCAACAACTAGGGAACTAAATGTTACCTGCACACTTGATGGCGCATGAACTCTCTTCCTGTGAATGATGGAGTTCACACTCTAGGTTTGCATGTCCTTAGGAGTTATAAGGGAAAAGGGTAGAATTTGATACTCAGATGACATATTTTTTTAGATGACAGGTAGTCTTTAAGTGCTGCTAGTCCTCCCAATAGGTCAGCAGCAAACTAAGAGGTTGTCATCATGCACTTCTATTAATAATAGGCCACTAGGAAATGAGAAAATGCCAGCAAGTCACCTGATGGTTGTTTTGAATGATCCAAAATTGTCATAATGCTTTCATGTTATCTACAGAACTTGCCATTCATTAGATTGCCATGCTAGAGAAATGACCTGAGGCAGAGACACAATTCAGGAGAACTAGGGCTCACTGGTTGAGAGAGGCTTCTCTATAACTCTAACTCACAGTTTTTCTTTTTTTTTTTTAAGATTTATTTATTTATTTATATAAGAACTAGGGTACAGGCTAGATGTGCTGGAGGGTGAGAGGATTCACCAGAGACAGAGCAGGGAACAGAACAGGTAGACTGACAAAATACACTGCTGAGGGGAGCAGTGGGCGCGACAGGAGAGGTCTGCCATGCCATGTGGGACCCTCGTCGGCCGGGATCAAACTGGCGCTGCAGAGGCTGTGGACAGCTTCACAGTGCGGTGCTCAACCACCTGCACCACCAGGAGAGGCCCTCTTTTTTTTTTTTTTTTTAAGATTTCTTTATTTATACATACAAGAACTGGGGTGTAAGTCAGAGGTATGGGGGTTGAGGGGATTTACCAGAGACAGAGCAGGGAACAGAACAGGCAGACTGACTGAAATACACTGCTGAGGGGAGCAGCATGTGAGGCTGGAGAGGTCTGCTGCACCATATGGGTATCTTCCTGGCCGGTCGGGGATCAAACTCATGCTGCAGTGGCTTGCGATAGCTTGATAGCACTGTTTTTAAACCCCTGCGCCACCAGGGAGATCCCTCAAGGAGGTTTTCGAGAATAATCATAGTATAAATATTGTCCTGTGGTTGAAAGCTCTGATCTGTATTTCTGCCTCAACATTACCCTTAGAGCTTATGATTTAACTGGTCTGGTGCAGGTCTCGTGTATCAGTAATTTCTGTAAGTTCCCAGTGCGATCATATAGCCAGGTGTGAAAATGAATCGATCTAAGTCATTAATACTGTATGCTTCTTTTCAGGTGTCTGATGTTAATATAGATAATTACCCAAACAAGTGATTCTAGTGTAGAAGATTCTTGCAACTGAGGTAGGGAAGGGGAAGAGGTGTCTTAAAGTTGCATAACTGGGTTTAGATAATGAAAATCTACAGGTACTATCAAGAGAAACCAAGCTTACAACTAATAAAACCATAAAATTATTAAGTCTAAAAATGGAATTATGGAAAAAACAGAAGAAACCAGAGGGAGCTGAGTAACCAAGGGTGAAGTCAACAAAGAGTCAGTTGTGGAGTCTTTCTGAGGGAGATTCTGTGTTCAGCATTAAACAGTCAGTGAAGTTTCTCATCTTCAGTGTTTCTCCCTTGAGTTGTGCAGATCGCAAAGTCACAGGTTTGTCAAATGCCACTAGTGATGGCTCGAACTGTCAAGTCTAAAAGCCCGTTTTTCTGTAGGGTGAGTAGAACGTGAAATGTGTTTAAACTTGTTGCACTTGAAAAAGCATTTTAGAAGCACCTTTCCCCTTCCTCCCCGCCCTTCCCCCCCTCCTGGGAGTTCACTTAGAATGCCTGAGGCCCGCACCTATTTCAAATGGCCTCAAGTAAAACCCTCCCCCCATCAGGTCCCTTCAGTCCATTATGTTAAAACAACATTTAAACAACTCTTAACCTCTTAATCCACTTCATGTTTTATTTTGAATTTGATATTTTACAAAAAAACTTCTGATACTTCCAAGTCATCTCTTCTCCTGAAATCAGGAGATTGCCGATTTGGGTTTGGACTCCACTTTTATAACTCACTAAATGCATGGCCTTGATTAGGCCACCTTGCCTCTCCAACTTCATTGTCCTTTCAAATGGAAACAGGTTCTGTCTCTATGGTTCTTGGGATGATTAGAGGAAATACCTTATTCTATGCCTGTGTACAGGAGCTGCTCAAAAACATAAACCTTTGCTTTGGCCCGCTGGAAGGAGAAGCTGGAGTACACACACCTAATGCTGTGTAGGTGTTAGGGGGAAAAGGATGTCCTAAAGCTAATTCCATACAGGCTTTGTGGACTCCACCCCCACCCCAGGCCAAAGCCAAAGACACTGGGAACTCCAAATCCCATCACCACCAAAGGGAAGGTGGCTGGGACTTGAGGGTGGGGTTAAGCAGCCAGGTTGGTATAAAAGGCAGACACGTGGGCTTTGGGGTGATCCCCATTTTGGCTCTCCGCCAGCTCGCAGCGTCCGGCCAGCTCTGAGAGTGACTTTGGGTTTCCAGGTCGTCGGATCGGGTAGGACGCATTAAAGACTTTATTTCCCTATTTTCTCCCCGAGTTGTACATTTTCCTTATTTCTTTTTCCCTTGTAAATAAACCTTTTATTAACCTTTTGTGTGTGCCTGTAGTGAAGTATTCTTAAGTCCCTTTTAAGCGCGCGGGTGAGGACCCACAGCCAGGAACCCGTTTAATATCGGGGTTGCTCTATAACAGCTTGGCGCCCAACGTGCTTTGCAAGCTTCACCCGTGGTTGACCAGCCCAAAGTAATTTTTCTTGCGATGGTCACCATAAAGCGCATTAGGTCTGCAGGACTCACAGTGAAACTCTTTGTTTGAGTATTCTTAAGTCCTTTTTAAGCGCCCGGGTGAGGACCCACAGCCAGGAACCCGTTCAATATCGGGGCTGCTCTATAACATAGGGACTTAAAGAAATCAAAGGAGGAGTAGACTCTTACAGGATATATGCATTAGTTGCCATCAGTTTTGACTTAAACATTTTTCCTATAAATTTTACCTACTTCCTGTGCTCCAAAAAGCGAGTAGATCAAGTTGGCATAGGGTGTGAGCTTCATGGATTATGCCCAACTTTGTCTCACAATCTTTACACCCACCAGTTGTGAGATGTAGATAGCATTTTACTTGGAGAAATGTAAAACTATTGGAAAATCACAGCCTTGACACAGCATGAACATTTACATTATTTCTTACTTTAAAATACCAATGCTTGATTTTTTTTTTAACCTGAGATTTTGAAATAGCTTAAAAATTCCAAGATATATTAAATACATTTTGTTTATTAGGCAGCAGTAAAAGCCTTCCCCCCACCCCCACCTTCTAATTAATGGAATTGGTCCTAGTTGGTAATGAATATCAGAGCTGCTAAGTTTTAAGAACTTTGTGCTGACTTTATTTGTTTAGGTTGAGGGTGACAATTTCACATTTCAAAGCACTGATAGTGTCATATGATTTATTTAGAGTTCAAAATACAATTAAATACAAGCAATCTACTGTTTATTAATCATATATCCAACAGATATTTATTGAAATTAAAAAAAAATGGCCAGTCCTTTTGCTTTTAATGCTATAGATGTTGAGGAAAAAAACAGTTGGAGTCAACCTCAGTGAGGATGTAGGTACACTGCACCTGATGCCGCCCAGTGGGGCAGGATTTGACAATTTAGGGGATCCTGAAACAGTGCTGAGACATTGGTCCCAGCAACTTCAGGCTGGGCTGCCACTGGGATCTGGTTTCAAGTTAGATATAGTCGGTAATATGATTATTCACATTTTACAGTGTAGATACTAAGGTTCAATGCAGTTAAAAAAAAACTTGTCAAAACTACATAGTTTCTAAATGGTGGTGCCTAGACTCAAACAAAGCCCTGTCTTCACATTTGAAACCTGAAATCTATCCATTTTGACTCTTCCTTCATACTACTCTGCTGGTCAGACCTTTAAGATGTTTTCTACCATGGATTAATCTGCATAACTGATTTGGGGCATGTAATAGAATATATTTCAGGATTGGGAAACACCTATTATCCTAAATGCTTTCACCAAGAAAAAAGTATACAACATTATGTAGGAAGAAGGATCCTATTCTTGAGTTAATATGAGAACTAAGCATTTTGACCAAGTTTGATGGACAACTGCCTCATATGTTGTTGATCATTGATACTTATTTGCCAAGCAAAATGGCAAGAATGACCACTGAAAATTGATTTGGATAAGCTCTGAGGAATTTCTGCAAAGAACTCTTTGTGAAGGTAGACAGATCCCTGGATTGAATTTAACATGCCAAGGAAGACTTACTACCTGGGGTGGAGCTAAGAAATATTTATAAACATAAGTTTATCATCTGGATTTGCCCCATTTGGGCTAATGCCTGAAGGCTGGGCTGCCAAAAAAAAAAAAAAAAAAAGTGGAAGAACAATAGCACTTCAAAACCTTGTCAGGTGTTACGGAGCTGGTTGGGGATGGAAAAATTAGCACTACTTTTCAAACCTTCTAATAGTGTACATCTCAAAAGTAACAAGCAACTTTCATTTCTACCCCTTCCATCCCAGGTGAGTTCCACAGAATTAGTAACAGTACCCAGTGAGTTAGAAGGAGGCTCTGTCTCTGGTTGGGTTGAGGGTGTATCATGCCAGAAGCTCTGAGACCTGACACAGTAGAAGCAGTGCTCAGCATAAGCAGTATTGCTTGGGAGCATGTACTGAAGAACTCCTGTGTATTTCCAGGAGTATTCAATGGGAAGATGTTGAGGAGGAGATTTTACTTGTTGAGAAAGAAATTAGTAAAATGTGGGTCTTATAGAAAACATAATTCTGCATGAATTCCCAGGTTATGGTTACCTATGGATATTTGAGATACAAGTATGATGGTGTTACAAATAACACATTCTGTATAATATAACTGCTTCCATATCAGGACATGTTGCATGTGCTGTATTGTTTCTGATCTTGTTGTAACAGATTCTGTATAACAAATTACCTTGGGCAGTAACTAAGCTTCATTATTCTTGATGCCAGCTCAGAGTAGTCACTGTCCAAATTGTATTCATTCTTTAAGGTCCAGTATCAAATGTGTCTTTTTACATGACACTTGTGTAATTCCCCTATCTAGGAAAGACAACATGGCAGAGTAGGAACGAAAAGCCACCTTGAAATCCTGAGATCATGTTAGCATTTGAATCTTGGTCACAGCTTAGAAGTCACTTTACATCTCCAGTCTTTGCTTTCCTGGGTGTAAAAGTAGAATGGGTAGGGCTTCTTCTTTACAGTGTTGTTGCAAAAGTCAAATGAAATCATTTTAAACAAAATGTTTTTAGCTTGGAAATTATAGCATTGTGACAACTTTGCAGCTAATGGAAAGAATGTAGAATTTGTATGTCATACAAGAATATAGGTTTTTAATTTATGTATGACCCTAGATTACATTTGTAAATATGTTTGTTAATATTTAAAATAAAGGAAAACATAATACTTCTATTACAGTGTAAGGGAGAGGTAAAATGAGATAATGTATTTAAAACATTTGCTCCATAAGGGATAATCAGAAAATTTTAGTTTTATTCTTTTTTAAGTAATCTGTCTTTTTTAAAAAGAAGATTCTGTCTTTTGATACTAATCACTTAATATTTTTTTCTACAGCTATTTATACACTTTTCTCATTATCTTTGTAATACTAAGGTATTTCAGAATAAGGTGTATGTTTTATCCATGTCTTTAGCCTTAGCACCAAAGAGCTTAAAAAACTCAAGTATTTATGAATTGAGTGACTAAATGAAAAAAAGTAAGTAGAAAAGTTAGCTCCCTTTCCTGAGAAGCTTTAAGGGACTGTATTGGGAGAGTTGGAAGAAGAGAAACAGCAATTTAAGGTAATGGAAGTCATTACTGTGACTCAATATATCCCTCTGCACATGCAACACACAGGAAGGCTGGAGACAAGGATCTTCTTATGCTTTTCAGTGCAAAGATTTATTACACTGAATACGCTTATGTCAAAATCTTTGGGCTTCCTAAGGATTAAAGTATATGCAAAAACCAAAACAGACTCAGATAACCCAAATGTCATTTTTTCTGTGCTCATGGGCTACTTTTCTTCACATATTTAAAAATATATTTCAAAATGAAGAGGCCTTTTTGATTGCTGAATAGTATTCCATTGTGTTTGTATACTACATCTTCTTTATCCAGGCATCTATTTTTGGGCATTTGGGTTGTTTCCATCTTACCTTTTATAAATAGTACTACAAGAAACATAGGGTTGCAGCTATCCTTTTAAATTAATGGTTTTATCTTCTTCGGATGTATTCATAGGAGTGGAATTGCTGGGTCATATGGTAACTCCATTTTTAGTAGATTGAGGAAGCTTCACACAGCTTTCCATTGTGGTTTGATGTGTTTGTACTCCCAACAGCAATTCATAGCAACATGGATGGAACTAGAAGGGATTATGCTCAGTGAAATAAGTCATAAAGAAAAATAAAAATATTGGTTTCACTTATAGGAGGACTATAGGGGAACCAAATAAGGGATCAGGAATAAAATAATAACAATAAATATAGAACCAAAATTAACAGGCAACTATAAATCAGAGACATTCTGCAGGGGAGAGGGATCAAAACAGGGAGGGAAGAACACAAGGGACTATGGTCATGGTGCACAGGTGAATTGGTGGTGGGAATTTTACAGGGCTTACACCTGAGAGGAGAATGCAAACATTGTACAAAAATGAGCAATGGGGGCCTCTCTGGTGGCTCAAGGGGTTAAGATGCAACCTATGAAGCTGTCTGCAGCCTCTGCAGCAAGAGTTCAATCCCCGGCCAGGGAGCAGGCCCACATGGTGCAGCAGACCTCTCCTGACTCACCCACTGCTCCCCTCAGTAGTGTGCTTAGGTCATTCTGCCTGTTCTGTTCTCCACTGTCTCTGGCGAATCCTCTTACCTCCCCCATGCCTCTGGCCTGTACCCTCAGCTCTTGTATGTATAAATAAATCTTTAAAAAAAATGAACAATGATGTAAAATATATAGAAATAAAAATATATAAATATATTTTAAAATATATGTAAATACACATATAAAACATAAATATAAAATATATAAATACTATATCTATAAATCAATGAATTATTAAGTAAATATATAAATAAATAATTAAAAAGGTAAAGTTAATGAAACACCAAATAAATAAATAAATAAATAAAATAAATAAATAAAAAACAAGAGACCTACTACAGGAACTCAACTACCATGCCCTCTATGAGGGAACACACTCTATGCATTGTGTGCTCCCACAGCTGCTCCAGCCCTGGGGTGGCCATTAGGCTTGTCTCTTAACTGAAATATCTGGACAAAATTCCCTCTGTAGAAGCCGGGGTCGGGAGAATTAGTTTCAGCAGAGGAGGAAATTTGGGCCTAAATCCTTTCTTCTCTATTGGCCTGGTCTGTCCTTTTACTTCCATAATACCTGGTCCAGCCTGCCTGTGCTTCATTTATTGCAGATTAGTATAAATTGGCCTGATGCAGAAATACATTCTAGCCTTTTACCTAGGTAAGGGAAGACAAAGCGATGCTTCAAGAATGGTGAGGTCTGGAGAAGCTTTATTACTCATGCATGAGGTCTCAGACCTGGGTAGTCCCTTAAGGTCTGAGCACTGGTCTAGAGACAAAGAGTTTCTTTTATACATAACCATCTTACATTGACAGCATAGGTCAGTTAGCATAAAAATTCTTGACAAAAGGGGGAAAGATGCAGATATTTGAGGATGGCCTGGGAGATCAATCAGCCTGGCAGCTGTCTGATCTTGTTAAAATGTAAACTTGTTTAGATATGCTTATTAAGGAAGCATACTTGTTATTTACACTTACTTTGCATTATTTACTGCACCAGGACTATGACTCCTTAGCAGGAAACAGGAAAGATTTTATTTGCTTAGCAGTTCCCTTTCAGGCCTACCAATTGATTTGTGTATATTAGTTATGATTTCCCCCCATAATCCAAAGGAAGGGAAACCAAGAAATTAATCTGAACAGAATGTAACCATTTTCTAACTTTTCTCTTCCTCACTTTCATACCTCTCTGAAATTCCCTCCTAATCTTTGCTGTTCTGGATATCTATTGCTACATGACAAACTGTTCTGAAACCTAGTAGCTTAAAATTGTAGTTTATTTTGTTCACAATTTTGTGGGTGAGAAATTCAAAAAGGGCTGAAGAGGGAGGTTAATCTCTGGTCTATGTAAATTTCATTCCCCAGGCAACCTTTGTTCCAGTATGATATCCATAGGAAAGGGAGGCTCAGATTCCCTACCCCACCCAAGGAAGGTTAAAGCAGAGCAGCTTAGAAGAAACTAGAAAAGACTAAGGGAAGAGGACTTAGGAAGAGGGAAGACTTGGAGGAGCCACTTGGACAGTGAGGCATGTGAGGAAGGTGCACTTGCTTCTCAGTCTTGGACTTGAACCAGGGACCTGGGGGACATGGAAGAAGACACTTAGAAGAATGGTAGGTGAGAGACCTATGGGGAGGCTTATTTATGTTTTGATTCTCATCTTTTCTTTTCAGACTTTCCTGGCTCTTTATGCCCTTTCTGGTTTCCCACCAGAAGGTTCCTTAGAGGTGTGACTGTGTGGCAAGCTTTCAGGCCTCAGTGACCCTGCTTTGGGCCAACCCTGTTTGTCTGGGCATTTATTTATTTATTTATTTATTTAAATTTTTTAAAAGATTTATTTATTTATTTATACATGCACTGGGTACAGTCAGAAGCGCGGGAGGGTGAGAGAATTCACTAGAGCCAGAGCGGGGAGCAGAGCAGGCAGAAGGACTCAAGTACACTGCTGAGGGGAGTAACGGGCAGCAGGAGAGGTCTGTGCGCCATGTGGGACCCTCCTCTGGTGGCCGGGGAGCAGCCGGGGATCGAACTGGCGCTGCAGAGGCCACGGGCAGCTTCGCAACCCGGAGCTCAACTGCTGCGCCACTGGGGAGGCCCTGTCTGGGCATTTACCCACAAGGGGTTGGGTAACTTTGGGTGCTTTATGGGGAAACTATTTTAACTATATTCTTTCTCTTCTCTCTATTTCACACAAATTGTATCCATTCATTCTTTCTTTATATATAGTTTACATTATTGTTCTTTTTTATTTTTTACAAATTGTGTTAGTTCTTTTGTATTGAAGGTCTTATGCATGGAGACTATGTTTTTCTTTATGCAATAGATAGCAGAACCTATTTAGAACAGGAAGATTTGGGGGTCCAGTCATGCCCTTCATTCTGCCTGCTCACACTTTATTTTACTTACAAAAATGCTCCTTTGTTCCCTTTTTCTCTCTCTCTCCACTAGCATCTAGTTTCCCAGGACCTGTCCACATAACTCCCATAGGATTTTCCATAGCATGGCGGTTTGAGGGTAATCAACTTTTAGCAGAGGTAGTATTCTAAGGGAAAGTGGAATTGCTATCTTTTAAGACCTAGACTCAGAAACTGGACCATCATGATTTCTGTCACATTCTATTGATCATATAAGTGTTAACTGAAAAAGTCTTGTTGTAGAGCAACCCCGATACAAAACGGGGTGCCTGACTGTGGGTCCTCACCCGCGCGCTTAAAAGGACTTATCAATGCTCTACTGCAGGCACACGTGAAAGGTTAATAAAAGGTTTATTTACAACGGAAAGGGAAATGAGGAAATGTACAGCTCTGGGAGAAAAGTGGGAGACAAAGTTTTAAATGCGTCCTACCCGACCCGCCGATCAGGAATCCCAAAATGGCGCTCTCAGAGTTGGCCGCCAGCCAGGAGCGGTGAAGCCAGGAGGCAAGCGATCGCGAGCCAGAGAGCGAGCAAGGCCCACGTGTTTGGTTTTTATATCCAACCTGGCTGCCCAACTCCACCCTCAGGTCCCAGCCACCCTCCCCTTGGTGGTGATGGGATTTGTCTTTCCCAATGTCCTGATGGCTTTAGTCTGGAGTGGGGGTGGAGTCCACAAAGCCTGTATGAGATTATCTCAGGACATCCTTTCCCCCTAACAGTCTCAAGGGTAGTTAGGCACAGAATTTATTAATCAACGTAAGGATTTGAACCTGGGCAGCACCCCAACAGTTAGTACTCCGTGAGAATTGTTTTGAACAAGCTTAAGTTTAAATTTAGTTCATGTAGCTAAAAACAGTGAGTGAACAGGTAACTATTCTTGATAGGAGGGGCTTCTGGCTTTTAATTGCCAAGATCCTAAGATATGCTAATGCTAAAAGAAGGCTATGCAGGACCTAGTCTCCTTCTATAGGAAAAATACCCTGCAGAAATGCAAAGGCTAGATGCTGATTATTAAATCCTTTGTTTCTTTTTTTTTTTTTAACTCTGAAAATACTGACTTATACCTTTAGGCAGCAGATTTTTGCATATACGATGGAAACTGAGAAAATGGCTTAGATAGGAAAACTTACACCTATTTCTGGTTGGAAAGAGGGATCCAGAAATGGGGAACTTCTTAAGGTACACACTTATCTTTTACCTTCTAAAAATACTTAAACTACGGAGTATCTAGGACTTTGTCCTCCTCGCTGGCTTTCTGGTAATACATTTAGCAAAATTTGAGTTACTCATTTAAGTCAGATAATGAATTATAAACTTGATCTTTTAAAAATATTCTCTTGATTATCCAGCAGGTAAATATTCACACAGACACATAGGTATACATTTCCAAGGCATACATGAATTCTCTAAAACCATTATTTTAATCTGTACAGAGGATGACATCCTGATATTCTCCATTAATTTATAAGGTTCTTCTTTCAAAATGGATTTTTTAAAATATTTTGATGTGAAATAATCTTTGTTTCTTTTCTTAATCCATCTTCATTTCCGCTTTACCTGTCTTTTTACATTGAGGATAAGAAATTAGACCTTTGCTAAATCAATTTTATCTTAATATATCCAATCCTCTAGAAAAGAGATAAAAGAAAATAGACCAAATAAAATTTCATTAGATGACTAGCTAAAGGCATTTTTGTGCTTGTGTTTTGAGACGAGAGGCATGATTTTGTTCTTTTGGTTATATAAAACTTATTTTTATATTAATAACATCTTGTATCTTGTATAATTCACCTGAATTTTAATACATGTTCTGAAAAAAATCATGTGACTCCAGAGTTCAAAAATACTTTGGGACTGTCTGTCCCATTGTTCTTTAAACTTTTAAAAAATCAACATTATTCCCCTAAATTTTAAATTATAATTAAATAAAATTGGTTCCAAATATGTAAAATGTAAAAAAAACACAACAATTATGATTTAAGTTCAAGGATTTAGGTGTCCCAGTCATCATTTCACCCCTTCACTGTCCCTCTTTCCTTCTCTAAAGAGGCCTCAGAGGAGCTTTCAAGAAAACCTGATAAAATTCATCCCAAACCACCCTCATAATGTGAAAGGATATGAGGTCCAGTTTGGCTAAATGATTTGCCCTTGGCTCTCTAATAAGTACTCATAGCCAACATACACTGGGTAATTAACCTGCATCAGACCTACTGTAAGCACTTTGCTTGGTATATAATGCATCTCCACGTCAAATCTATGTCCCCTTTTCATTGTCCTCATTTTATAAATGAGGAAACTGAGGCCAGAGAGCTTTAAAAAAAAAAAAGATTTATTTATTTATGCGTATAAGAGCTGGGGTACAGGCCAGAGGTGTGGAAGGTGAGAAGGATTCACCAGCGACAGAGTGGGGAACATGACAGGTGGATTTACTAACATACACTGCTAAGGGGAGCAGCAGGTGAGACAGGAGAGGTCTCCTACACCATATGGGGGTTAGCTCCCTGGCTGGGGATCAAACTCAGGCCAAAGTGATAATAGCACTGATATTTAACCACTATGCCAGCAGGGAGCTCCCAAGGCCAGAGAGCTTACATGATTAGAAGCAAATATAAACAAGATTCAGTTAACACTTGTGTACTATTCATCTGAAATATTACAATAAATTTAAAAATCATAAAGAAATGATACAATTGTGATGGATCATTCATAAATATGTTTCTAGGTAAGTGAAATTGTTAAAGGTGAGTTAATTAGAGTAAGAGTGATTAACTTTTTTACCTGAAGTCAGAAGGGTAGCTGAAAAAGATTATATTTGAAGGGCCAAGCCCAGTGAAGCCGATGTGTGCTTGAACTTACTTTAAAACAGAAGGTTCAGATCTTGTGAATTCTCACACATGCATATATGAAAGAAGGAATACCTTTTTTAAACACCATAAAGTCTTCAGATCAAATTTTAAACTCAGTTTAGTCAGATGTACAAATGATTGTTCTATCTCTTGGGGTGGCCTATAAAAGTGAATATTTGTTCAACATTTCAAGATCCTCAAATTGAAAGTGCTGTGTAAATACTGGGCCAGATTAGCTCGCCATGTGTCTCCCTGTGTGCACAGAGCTTTTACTGACTTCAACGGGTGGAATGTGGTGGGAGAATCTGGCTCATTATTAGTTTTCCTATTTTGATTTGATCAACTGTTGTCAATTACAGACATTGGTAATTACCCACAGAAAAGGAGAGGAGAGAGAAAAAACTTGCTATCATAATATTTATCTTATCAGTTATGGTATTTTCCTATATTGGAAAAAAATATTGTGGTGAATTGTGTAACACAGCAAATACTGATTTTACAGTACCCTTAAGGTGAGTAAATTTTTACTCAGATTTTTAAATTTTTCACTAAAAATCTACCTGATTACAGAGTAGGTCTATTTCACTTATCACTGTACCCTATTAACTTTCCTTTTCTCCTCTCTACCCACTCAGATTGGCCCCTTAGATTTTGTCCCCTGTGACCAACATCAATGTCCAGACCATTGTTGTCCAAAATGCTTTCTGAAATGATGGAAATGTTCCCTGTCTGCATTGTTTAATGCAGTGGATAAAAGCCACATGTGGCTTTGTGTGTGGTTTTTGAAATGAGAATAGTGTGATTGGAAAGCTGATTTTTTTTTTAATTTTAATTTTAAATAGCCACATGTATCACATTTCAGTGCCATCCAAACTTGTATGCCTTTATTAGTGTGGTAACCTGTTGACTGTTCTAAGAACTGCTAGGGAATTTGTCTTCTCTTAGATTAAACCAAATTAATCATCTTTATTTTTTCCCATTAAAATGTTTTATTGATGCATAGTATATATTAAGAGGTGCACATTTTAAAACTTCTGTGATTTTGCACAAACTGAAGCAACACTAAAATCAAGAGACAACATTGACAGCTTCCTGGAAGATTCCCTTATAACCCCTTTTTGGGTGTGAAGTAGTAGCTTCAAGTAGCAAAGATTAGTTTTGCTTGTTTTTGCACTTTATACTTGCCAAATAATGTAGAATATACTTTTGGCTTTCACTTGACCTTATTATTAAGAGAGATATACTGTTTGTTACTGATTTCTGTTCTTTTCACTGTATAGTATTTCCTTGTGTGACTGTATCTCAGTTTATTCACTTTACTACTGACAGACATTTTGTTTGGAGATACTGCCACAAATACTATAGTACTACATGTCTTTGGTGAACATATATACACATTGCTGCTACATACCTAGAATTGGAATTGTGAGTCATGAAGCAGGTATATGTTCATATTCTGTTGATATTGCTGAAGATACTTTCAAAACAGATCATCTAATTTCACTTCTTTATATTTTCTGTATTTCAGCAATAGTTTTCTATTGCTGCTTGTAACAAAATTCCACAAACTTATTATTTTAAAATAACACAGATTTATGCTTTTACAGTTATGGAGGTCAGACGTCAAAATGGGTTTTCTCCATCGACTAAAAGTGCTGGTTGGGTGGCATTATGTTTTTTTGTTTATTTTTGGCATTTGAATGCTTTATTTTTAGTTGTATTATTTTTTATCAAAGTAATGGTGGATTATAACACTGCATGTGATTTAGAGTAATAGATTCACACCTCTTCAGATGTATATTTCTATAATATACCTACCAAAGCACCTGTAATCTGTTACTATAGTCCACTGGAACATCTCTCCTCATTGCTTAGTACCCTCACTCACCCCTTCTTGTAGCCTCAATTATACAGTGAAATTTATGTCTTTTCCTTTTGTTTGCTTTCTTTATATCCCATATATGAGTAAAATCATCTGTGTTTCTCTGATTCTGTCTTATTTTACTTAAAATATTCACCTCCAGGCACATTCATGTTATTACAAATGATAAGCCTGGTTTGTGGGAGTGTTTGCCTAGGTTTTCTTCTGTCTTTTATAGTTTCAGGCCCTACATCCAATAATTTTATTTTAAGATTTATTTATTTATGCGTACAAAACTGGGGTACAGGCCAAAGGTGCAGGGGGGTGAGGAGGTGCACCAGAGACAGAGTGGGGAACAGAACAGGCAAATTGACTGAAATACACTGCTGAGGGGAGCAGCGGGCTAGACAGGAGAGGTCTGCTGCGCCATGTGGGTAGCTTCCTGGCCAGCCATGGATTGAACTGTGCTGCAGAGGCTGTGGTTAGCCTCACAGTGCTGTGCTTAACCCCTTGCACCACCAGGGAAGCCCCTTTTATCAATTTTGAATTAATTTTTGTGTACAGTGTGAGATAGTGATCTTGTTTCTTGTTTTTGCATGTCCTGCATTTTTCCAATACTATTTATTGAAGAGAATTTCCTTTCTCTAATGTGTAGGCTTGGCTCCTTTGTTGTAGATTAACTGTCCATATACATATGGGTTTTTTCTGGGCTTTCAAATCTGTTCCATTTGACTGTGTGTTTGTTTTTGCACCAGTACCATGTGTTTTGATCATTATAGCTTCGTGGTGTAATTTGAATATGGGGTATGATACCATTGTTCTTACTCTTTTTTTTTTTTAAAGGTTTATTTATTTTTGCATACAAGAACTGGGGTATAGACCCCAGAGGTGCGGGGATGAGAGGATTCACCAGAGACAGTGGGGAACAGAACAGGCAAATTGACTGAAATACACTGCTGAGGGGAGCTGTGGGTGAGTCAGGAAAGGTCTGCTGCGCCATGTGGAAAACCTCCCTGGCAGGGCGGGAAAACAAACTTGCGCTGGGTGGCTGTGGATAGCTTCATAGTGATGTGTCTTAACCTCTTGCACCACCCGAGATGCCCCTGTTCTTACTCTTTTCTTGTCAGGATTGCTTTGCCTATTCTTGGTCTTTTTTATTTCCACATGAATTTGAGTAAAGTTTGTTATATTTCTTTGAAGAATGCCATTGAAACCTTGATAAAGATTTCAGTGATTCTACATATTATTTTGTGCAAGGTGGCCAAAATTTATTATTTTAACAATAATAATTGTTCCAGTCCATCAGCAGGGAATAGTCTTCCCATTTCTTTATGCTTCTCCCTATTTTTTTTAACAAGGTCTTAAACAGTTTTCATTGTATATGTCCTTTACCTCCTTTGTTATGTTTACTTCTAGATATTCAACTTGTTTTGATGGAATTGTTTTCTTGATTTCTTCTATCTCCTTTTTATTTATAGAAACAATGCTAATTTTTTAAAATTGATTTTGCATGTAACCTACCACTTTTCTGAACTTTTTTATTGTTTCAATTAGATTTTTAGTGGCACTTTTAGGATTTGTTATATATTATGATATTTTATCATAAACGGATCTTGTGTGTTATCACATGCTTTCTCTGCTTTAAAATCAATATGTTAACATGGTTTATTTTTTCTTCTTGTTGATATGAATTAAATTTAATGAATTTTGGATTGTTGAACCTTCCTTGTGTCCATGGATAAATCCCACTTGGTCATGGTATATGATCTTTTTAATGCATTGTTGAATTGGAAACGAACAGTTGTTTTCAAAATTTATATGGAAATACAATGTATCTAGACTATACCAAGCATTCCTGAAAAAGAAAAATAAATTGTTCAGATTTACATTGTTTGTTTCTAAGACTCAGTACCCTTACTATAAAGCCATAATCATAAAGACTGTGTTCTATAGGATACTTGCATATAAAAAAGTAGAAAGTCCATAAACAGACCCATGTATATACAATTGATTGGTTATTGACAGGCTTCCCAGTAAAATATTTATCCATGCTTACTAGAAATGCTTTAATAACAATTGTTGTCAATCCCAAATATTGGTTAGTAAGCAGAAATCTAATACATGTGTGTTGCAGTATAAAATGGTAATGGCACTTTTGAGAAACATTCCATGCTTTTTAATGATAGGGTTAAACATCTAACTACCCTTTGGTTCAGAAATTCCATTCTTATCCGAATATATTTATACAGTAATGTTCATAGTAGCTTTCTATTCATAATAGATCCAAGCTGGAAACAAGCCAAATGTCCTTCAAGAGGAGAATGGATCTATAATACTTATTATAATTATACAGTAGAACATTATTTGTGAACTAAAAAATGCACAACAGATGAATGGATTAATGTCAAAACATTAGGTTGATTGAAAGAATATAGACATTATGATTTCATTTATATGAAACCAATCACAAATGAAATTATTCTGTGGTGACTGAATCAGACACTTGTTACTTATATAGGGAAAATTGAAGAGGCAAGAAAATTGTTTGAAGTGATGTAAATGTTTCAATTTTTTTTGTTTTGAGGTGTTAGTTATGCAAGTAACTACACAAGACTTAATGAATTTCATGAAACTGAAATCTCAATATCTAGACATTTATTTATATAAATTATACCTCAATTAAAAATGCTTTTTTGGAGTTGCCTATTTGTTTTCTCTGGTGTTATTTCTTTTGATTTATAGTTTGGTGGTTTTATTTCATGGAATTGACTTTCTTAAAATATTTCATATTATTTTCATTTATTTATGCATACAAGAACTGGCTACAGGCCAGAGGTGGTGGTGGTGGTGAGGGGGGCGGGGGTGAGAGGATTCACCAGAGACAGAGTGGGGAATAGAACAGGTGGATCGACTGAAATACACTGCTGAGGGGAGAAGCAGGCGAGTCAGGAGAGGTCTGCTGCGCCATGTGGGTTGTTCCCTGGTAGGCCAGGGATCAAATTTGTGCTGCAGTGGCTGCAGATAGCTTCACAGGTTGCATCTTAACCCCTTGTGCCACAAGGGAGGCCCTATTTCATGATTCTTGATTGAATGTCATATTTGTGTCAGAGAGTCCCTATTTACCTATTTGTTGGTATATTTCCATTTATTGTATTTTACTTATTAATACCTGCTGGTCCTCTGGCCTATACTAGTAACTCATTTTCTCAACATTGAGAATCCATTTTCCTCCTGACATTTGGTATTTTGGATCCTGCATTGTCTCTTTGGTTCATGTCCACACACTTAATGTTGCAGTCTTCCACAGATCTGTGGTGCTGTGTGTGTTTCTGTTATTGTTGTTAGAAGCAGGAAGTGACTGGTTAATCTGCTAAATTAACAAAATTATTCTGATTTTTGGGTAATTTAGAAGCTACTTCTACCTTTTGTGTCAGTTTTCTTCTGTGCAAATTTATTCCAACTATTTTCTATGTGGAGGAGATTTCCTAAAGTTTCTGGCCTAAATTTAACTTCCTTATGCATTTCCAGTATTGTAGCAAATTCACAAAGAAAATGGGTATATTTTCTGTTATTTGTGGACATTTGGGTTGGGGCTTACAGACAAACACATTTGCTCTATTTGCCATCTCGATCCAATTTCCCAAGTCTCTTTTGATTAACATCTGTGTTGCTACTTTATATACTGATGTACCCTCGTGAATCTCATCATTTTTATGAGACCCTATATAATGGTCTTTTGACTTGGTGGTGATGTCATCTTTGGGTGACCTCTTGGTATTTGAAAGGTAGATATTTGGCAAATTCTCAAAGATAGAGAATGCATCAACCTATAAGGTACAGGCAGTTTTGAAAAAGGCTATAGTTATTTGAACATGGTTGTGTTAGCAAGAAATGGGACTGATGTTTTAGGATTTTTACCTGGAAAGTTAACTATAGACAAAAAACCCCAAAGTGAGACTGTTGAAGAGTGCTACACCACATTGCCAAAATTTTTCCTAAATAACCTGTCCCTTGCCTATTTATCATTCTAATGTTGACCTAACACTCTAGGAGGCTGTGTCTATAAATGAAGGATGTGTTTGTGCACTAAATCAAGTGCTATTTGCTGAGGATACCATGACTTCCGTTTGACTTTCTTGCTGATAAAAGCAGATGGGAAAGGTTTTCTTTCGTTGTTTGCTTTCACATTAAAAACAAATACTCACTGCCAAAAAACAGGATTCAAGTTCTACAGCTCCTCCTCACAGCTGTTTATTTAGAGGTGGTCCAAAACTCTCCTAAGAACATGAGAAAGCCACAGGAAGCCAAGTCAAAGCATCATTTGCTAGCTCCCCCACCCCTATTTTTTTTTTTTTTGTCCATTGTATCAGGTTACTTGTAACATTGAGAGCTGATAAGGTACTGAATTCATCAAGGATACAGTTTATCGACAACTTTTCCATGTTACAGAGTAAGAAAGTTTATGAAGCCTACATAAATAGGCAACTTAGATTTAGTATTAAAAGAATATTGAAAGAAATTTATGAAAATTTAAAGGCTTTATAATGCCATTTATAATGCCAAGTGTAGAGATATTCTACACTTTAGTATTATAATAAATAGACATTAACCCAATATTTTTTTAATTGAGGTTATAAAAACAGAGCCAAGGTAAGGGATGGGTCATTATTTGTGGGTCTTCACCCATGTACTCTCAATTGCAAGACACCACTCAGTCTCAGGGTGCAACAGCAAATGGGGTTATTGACAAAGGGGATATTGGGAAAAAGAAAAGCATTTCTAAGGCCACCAATGATTGATGTCTCACCCCCAGATAGTGTTTGCAGTGTCCAGTAATCCAAAACAAAGGCTGCTTATGCAAGATGGCATTGTCCCTTCAATGAGAGCCTGCAGCTGGTGGCATACCAGCAAGCAGTTATCAGAATCCAACTCTTGTTAGTAGCTGGAGTTGCTGACAAGGGGGGCTGCTGAATTGACACCATAGCAGCCCATAGTAGAAATCCAAAGGCAAAACTGGACATCATCACATACCAGACCAGACAGTGCTGGAGGCAACATCACCAGGAGGTGGTGCTGGAGGGTTAGGAGTAGTTGACAGCATTCAGAGGTGGCCAGACACAGTTCAGCAGTGTTGGTCACCGCCATTCACCAGGAGGTGATTCCAGAGTCATCAGTTTTACAGCTCTTTGAGAATTGTTGGCATAAACACAAACAGCTCATTTAGAGACACTGGGTGCAGACAAGTGGTATTCTTTGCAGGTAATGTCAGGCAGGGCTGGAGGTAGGTGTAGTGGCTAAGTCTCTGTGAAAGTTTATAGAGGTCTTGAAGTCTACAGAGATCTTGGTGATATCTGCAGATGTCTAAAGAATTCTCTGCTAAGGACTCTGGAGATCTCAAATCCTGATGAATCTGTTAAGGGTATGCAGCTACCTACTGAATGAATTTTTTTGAAGCTCTTTGATGAATGAAACAAATTAGCTACTTCTCTGCTTCTATCTTCTTCAGGTTCCCCACCATTCAAGCTTTATTGGGCTGTTTAAAATCCCAGCTGTTTGGTGCTGGTTAAGCATAAATAGGACCAGTCTACTTGCAGTCCTCAGTGGTCTTAAAAACCTTGAATGACACCAGTGAAAGCTTGAACCTGATTGGCCCATTGAGAATTTGAATCTCATTGGTTCCATTTTCAATCTCAGTGCTGTTGCCTTATTCAAAAGTGAAATGCTGGCCACCTTTATAAACCTGACCTATGCTGAGGTCAGGGCAGCCTCATCAGCACAGGGGAGCCATGGCAGGAACCGGTTTCAGAGGGATGATTACTGCATCTAGCATGCTTCAGCAGGGCCAGGTATAGTGATATAGTGGTCCCCCACAGCAGAGGAGCCACCTGAGTGCAGGCTGCTGCTCAGAGCCTGCCATGCTGGCCTTGCATGTGATAGGCCTCTCTCCTGGGCTGGGGTAAGCCGAGCCACTGGAACCCTAGGACTAGCTTGTTCTGGAGTAGGGCAAGGAAACCATAACGCAGCTGCTTGCAAGACTGGCCTGGGAGGCTGCCCTTAGGCTGCATTCTGAGGCTGAGGTAGGGCCCCTGTAACAGTCACATTGGTTTGTAACTTTGTATAAGTTTATTTATTATTATTTTTTAAAGATTTATTTATTTATTTATACAAGCACTGGGTACAGTCAGAGGCGCGGGAGGGTGAGAGAGAATTCACCAGAGCCAGAGCGGGGAGCAGAACAGACAGACTGATGAAATACACTTCTGAGGGGAGCAGCGGGCGCGGCAGGAGAGGTCTGCGTGCCATGTGGGATGCTTGCCAGTGGGTCTGCAGAAGAACAAGCTCTGCAGAGGCTGCGGGCAGCTTTGCAGCCCAGTGCTCAATCGCTGCGCCACTGGGGAGTCCCTATATAAGTTTAATTTGTACAACATTTTAATTTGACTTCTGTATACAGTATATTGTGTTGCCTGTTTCAAGTCTAGTTTCCATCTATCACCATACAGTTGAACAGTTGACGTCCTTTTGTATTTTGGCCTCTCCAAACTCCTTTTCTTCTGGTGATGAGCAAACAAAATGAAACAAAACAGATTAGTGATTAAATCAATCGTTTTTATGAAATAGAATTTTGGTGTAGTATTTATAGCTTCTGTAAAATAATGTGATAGACTCTTCTGACTTTATTATGGTAGTCACTGAAAAGAGTTTAGAATCCCATAATTCTGTAATCCAGAGGTTAACATCTTAAGCATTATAGGCACTAGATTTAATTCTCTATTTTAAAGATTATATACTTTTATCAATATATTTTATTTTTATTTAACATTCTACCTTCAACAATATTTTAATAGACAATTTGTTAATATGAATAAAATTTTCCCCTCTGTTGAGCAATGTTTTTCTCTTATGTAAATTACAGTAATATAATCAACATTGTTGCAAATATATATGTTATTAATGATAAGTGTCTAATAATATTATTTTCTTGGGGTTAATTTTGAGATGGAGAACACTTTAAAGAGGTGTATTAGTTATCTAGTTATAGCTTTTGCGTCCCAAATTATTTCTAGGATATTGCTGGTTCTAGGAGGTGAGTCTGTATTTCCTTATTCTCTCTTTAATCCAAATAGCATTTCCCTGGAAGTTGAAGACCATTCTTCCATCAGTGTCATAGTTGCATTGCATTATTGAAGCTGCCAAACCATTTTCCAGTATCCATTTGAATAATCTGAACATTTTCTCAGGCTCTTAGTAACTCCTGACAATACTTAAGTTATTCCTAGAAAAGCTGAACTAATTTATATTGCCTCCAATGTTATCATAACCATTATTGGATATTATTATTTCTTTAAATTTTTTGATCAATATTAAAAATGTCATTTAGGTGATATTTTAACTGACATTTATTTGTTCATAAAATTTCCCAACCTTTTGCATTTCTTTTTGTGAAATATACACTTAGGCCATTCATTCATTTTTCAAGTGGTTTATGTTTTATATCTATGTAATTTTGGTTAATTAGAAGCATGTGAAAATTGACACAAGGCATTACCATATTTCTAAAAAGTGTTCTACTTTAAAGTATTTTAAAAATTTATTTTATGAACTAAACTATTTACGTATATTTTAGTAAGAAAATGTGTTTTCTTTTTGAGTGCTTTTAATTTAGATCATATTTAAATTTTTAACTTTTATTTTTTTAGATTTTTTTATTTTTATTTATTATGCATTCAAGAACTGGGGTGTAGGCCAGATGTGTGGGGATAGGAGGAGGTGAGTGAGAGGATTCACCAGAGACAGAGTGGGAAGCAGAACAGGCAGATCTACTGAAATACACTGCTTGGGGGAGCAGTAGGTAAGACAGGAGAGGTTTGCTATGTCATATGTGGTTTAGCTCCCTGGCCGGGATCTAACGCATGCTGCAGTGTCTGTGGACAGCTTCATAGGTTGCATCTTAACCCCTTGTACTGCCAGGGAGGCCCCATGAATTGTTAACATTTAAATAAAATCTTTTCATGCTATAGACAAGGCTTAGTTGGCTAAATTGTGCTTTCATGGAATAAATATGCCCATATGCACAATTTTATGTCTTTTATTTCTTTTTTTATTGCTTATTTCATAATCATAAACTTAACTCTGTAATTGAGCTATTGATAGACTTGGGAGAGAACAAAGATTATAGGATATTTTAAGAAGATGGGGATGAAGGAGTGCTCTCATGAGCGACAGAAGTTAACGATAAAACACAAGTCACATTTATTAGATTTGTCTATAGTCAGCAATCATAAATTCTTCTTGCTGGCTTTGCCATTCCTAGACCCACAGACCTCTATGGCTTCTACAATAGTAATGCCGTCCTTTACCTTGCCAAGGACCACATGCTTTCCATACAACCACTCAGTCTTGGCAGTGCAGATGAAAAACTGGGGACCATTAGTGTTGGATCCAGCATTTGCTATTGACATGCTTTCTGAATCTGTATGTGTCAGGTTGAAATGCTCATCATCAAATTTCTCCCCATAGATGGACTTCCTGTCAGTGCAATTATTGTGTGTGAATTCACCATCCTGACATGTAAATCCTGGAGTAATTCTGTGAAAGCAGGAATCTTTATAACCAAATCTTTTCTCCCCAGTGCTCAAAGCACTAAAGTTTTCTGCTGTTTTTAAAGCTTTGTCTCTAAATAGCTTATAGTAGAAGAGGCCAAAGGGCTCATGGTTGACAGAGATGTGGAAGAATATGGTGGTGTTCATCATGGTTGCTGGACAGGGGATCTCCGGCAGTGGTGGCATCTGCATGGTGTGTAATTTTTTTTATTTCTTAATTCTTCCTTCAAATAATATCCAATCACATATTCTCTGTTACTTACAGCTAACTTTATTCAGATAAAATTTCAAAATATTTTGTATGCATTTAGCACTAAGCAGTGATCTGTATTTAATTTTTTAAGACTTGTTTAGATTCTTTTCTTTTCTAGTGTCTAGCCTCAAAATTTTGTAATGTCAGAAGATAGGCCATCCGAGATTAGTTGCATTTTAGGACTCCCCTGGTTTGAAGTTACCAGACTAGGCTTAGCAAACAGGTTTGAAGGATTTGATCTGATGACTTGGAATTGTAGGTGCTGAGTTTTTGCCCAGACTGAATACGATGCTATCTATTTTGCATTTCAAGCAAACTAGCTCAGTTGAGTCCATGGATCTGTCATCAAATGCAGCTCTGATTTCAGCTTTAACTTATCTAAATATAGACTTACTGTGAGTGACAAGATCCTAGTAAATGGCATTCTCTGCCATCCTCTTTGATATTGTTTCTAGTATGATGACTCATGGCTGCTCTACTTTGCCCTAGAAACTGTTTAATTACACTTAGGGACTTTCATTGAGTAAAAGCATCATTGACAGATCAGCTGCCACCCTGACAACTTGGATTGTTATTCTGCTGTCTAGAGATGACAGTGTTTACTTTTCAGACCCTGACCATCTAAAGGGAATTTCAACTGGAATTCTATACAGTCTGATGCTGTCAGGTGGAAAGACAATCAAAATTTTGTAAACACAGATACTAATGTCTTGGCTTCTTGATGGGAGCCCATAAAACTCACTGTTAAATAGCTATATATTTTGTTTTGTCATAAACTATTTGGTATGACCAAAATAACTACCTCGTTTAATTTTATATTATATTCAGCTAACAAAAGCATCCATGAGCACAGCTTTGACTTGAAACCTACTTGTTACAATGTAACAAGTAATTACAAGAACTTGAACAGTGGACTCATTTAGGAAGCAGTTCCTTTTGGTTTTGCAGTGATGTCCACTTCTTTGAATGACACATACCTTACAGTCACTAAGTTTGGTTTTTTAGGCTTTCATTCAAAAGGTTACCTAGTGGCTAGAAATGGTCATGAAATACCTGATGTAGGCATCAGTTGTAAAGTGATCCTTCCTTGCCTTGAGTGACTTTCATATTCATTTCTCACTTGAAACCTTTGCATTCTGAGTGTACACTCAGCTGAAAAGTGATGCCAGTGAGGCGGATTGTATTTCACCCAAACATGTTTTCAGAATGGTCAGAATGCTTTTCTTTCCCCAGATGGGGAACACAGGAGGCTTCTCACTGGTAGGTTTTACAGTTGAGAAGACTGACAGTGCTTTGCTCACTCCCTCTTTTATTTTCATGGGTGGAAATGTGAGGGAGCAAGTTTTAAAAATCATGTAAATCTTTCAGCAAGAAAAATGCCCTTTCTTGAATCTTTTCTGATTGCTACTTTCCCATCACCAGCTCACTTTCTCTTCCAGAATCATTGAAGGTTAACTACTTCATTTTGGAAACCATGGATTTGGGAAAAAATAATGTTCCAGAGTTTACTGTTGCCTTTGACTCTTGCAAATCAGTTCAAGTGGGTGGAAAATACTGTGAAGGTCAGCATTTGGTTTGTAAACTCAGCCAGAGGCAGGTTGTTACTTAGGTTGCCTAGTCCATCACGAATCTGCACAAGCAGCACTCCTGTTTTCTCATGTCCCAATGGTGGTGCTTTTTTTTAGTACCACTCTGGAGCAAGTTATGAAATTGAAAAGGTGATCAATTGATAATTTATCCTTACAAATGTCAGGATCCCTTATGTCTGGACTGCACCCTAGGATCTCACAAGGCCACTGACTTTAATCTCACTCTGGACTACATGAGGACTTTTGTTGACCTTAGGCATATTAGCCTTCATGGGCCCCTTCTTCCATTAAAAATATTAAAATTTTATTTTAAATTGTAAGATGTAAGGGAAAATATAATCCAGATTGTTTAGGATATATTTATTCATATTACATTCATTTTATCTTCTGGTTTTAAAATAAGATAAAAAATTTCATAGGATCCTAGAAGTTTTACGCTCCATAGTCATTGTTTCATCCTCATTTATTTGACCAAATACATTTTTTAACAAATTTTTTTCCAAAGATTTATTTATTTAACAATACAAGAACCTGGGGTACAGGCCATAGGTGCAGGGATGAGAGGATTCATCAGAGACAAAATGGGGAACAGAACAGGCAGACTGACTGAAATACACTGCTGAGGGGAATAGCATGCGAGACAGGAGAGGTCTGCTGCACCATGTGGGTAGCTCCCTGGCCTGCCAGGGATCTGATTCATGCTGCAGAGGCTGTGGATACCTTCACAGTGCTATGTCCTTGCACCACCAGGGAGGCCCTTGACCAAATATGTTTTTATTTGTCCTTTCATTTAGGCTATAAATATTCCTTTAAGTCAAGCCCAGGTCTTGCTGTATTGCTGCAAGACCATTTCACATGGGATGTTACCTTAACAGTCAACTGCCAGCTGGTGATTTATCTTCACTGGGAAAAAATCACCCTGTATTATGGTTTTTTACCTAGTTCTAGCATTACTATTTGCTAGAACCCCCAGTACCTCGGTCAGCCATTAAATCTGACTTCTGGAATACCAACAGGCACGGAATACACTTTAATTACATCAGCTGTGTTATTTGTAGTACCAATTTATTTTCCAAAGTGACCAGTCCTACTGACGGTCTCTTGAGCCTGACTTTCTTCCTTCCGTCTTTCATTGCAGCATTGCATTGCAGCTTCCCTTACTGGGAAATCTAACAGTTACTTGCTGATTGCTGGGAAGATGATGTGGACAAAACAAGTATGCTAATATTGATATGAGCACATTCTATATCTTAGAAACGGTTGTATTCTCTGTGACAATTTAATCTGAGTTAGAACTCTGGGTCTCCCTATGCTCTCTCCAGCTTTCCCTTCTGTACCCAGAAAAGTTGTTTACTTCACCTGTGGTCACTTTTGTTCATAAAGTAATTTAGCAAACACTTGTTAAAAGCTTTTTTTTTTGGTGCCTTTGCTGTGTACTCCCCTGTTGTCCACAGACTATGAGAGACTGGGTGCTCTGCAGTTGAAATTACAATTTAATACTTGTTTGCTTGTAATTACAAGGCATACCACTTGTAATACTTTTGTTTGGTCTTTGATTATAAAAATCATACACTTTTTTTTGGAAAAAGAAAACATTCAAATAATAGCTTAGTATAAGAATGCAGAAGTGAGTTTTGTGTTGTCTCCCTGATTCTACTGGTTAAATTTCTTCCATTTAAGGGTTTTTTTTTCCTTGTCTTTTTCTCTGTTACATCCAAATTTTTGATTTCTTCTTTACTCTGAAACTTTTTATTATCCTTTTATTTTTTTCTTTTAAATTTTTCTTATTTTCTACTTTCTTTTTTCTCCATTTATTTATGTAGTGGAAGAACTGGGGTAAAGGCCAGGAGTAGGGGTGTGTGTGAAAGGATTCATCAGAGACAGAGTGAGGAGCAGAACAGGTGGATTGACTGAAAAAATACACTGCTAAGGGGAGCAGCAGGTGAGACAAGAGAGGTCTGCTGCACCACATGTGGGTTAGCTCCCTGGCCAGGGAACTCAGGTAGTAGCACTGATAGTGCTGAGACTTAACCCCTAGGCCATCAGGGAGAAACATCTACTTTCTTAAGAGTTTTTCCTATCAATTGTGCTGACTCAACAATTTTGTCCTTGAGATTTCTGTTTGTGGTTGCTCTCTTTTGATTTTATTCTTTGTATTATGTCTCTGAATATCAGGACAGAGGAATTATACTTAATTCCTTTGTATTATACTTAATTAAAAGTGTAAATGCCACTTTTAATATCCTGGAAAGAAATTAATATTGTACATTTATGTATATCTCCATCTTATAAGATCTCTACTACTTTAATGATGTGTCTTTGCATTTCAAACTATGTGTTCAACTTTTATGTAAAGAGTGAAATTATTTTACATTGTTTTGACATATAACTCCCTTACATATTTACCTCTGGAAGTTGAGAAATCATTCCACTGGATATGTAGTAGGTGTTTGGTGTCTCCCACTTACCCCTGCAGCGTACCTTCCCTTTATCTTTCTTACTGTTTTTGCCCCAGGAAACTAAATTGCATGCACCATAGCCCAAAGTTTACTTCTGTACTGGTTTCCCATTGAATTTGGTCAGTGAGGAGCCTGGGAAGTTGGAGACAAAAAGAAAAGTCAGGTTGATGCAACCTCCCTGCTACGATACTGTGGATTGGTCATTGTCCTTCTTTTGATTTTTTTTTAAAGATTTATTTATTTTTATACAAGAGCTGGGGTACAGAATGGAAGCACAGGAGGGTGAGAGGATTCATCAGAGACAGAGTGGGGGGCAGAACAGGCAGACTGATTGAAACACACTGCTGAGGGGAGCAGCGGGCGAGACAGGAGAGGTCTGCTGTGTCATGTGGGAATTTCCCTGTCCGGCCGGGAATCGAACCCTCTCTGCAGAGTCTGTGGACAGCTTCACAGCACTGCGCTCATCCCACTGTGCCACTGGGAAGGCCCGATGTCCTTGTTTTGAACACTACAGCTCCTGGCATGCAGCCTACACCATGACCGTCTTCCTCCACATTGTAGTGCCCGATTCTCTCCCTGTTCCTTCTGTCCAGGGATTGGTAAGGAAGATGAGAACGCTGAGATGTTTCATTTTTCTTCCTACACTCTTCCCACACCATAATAAATAGTTGCTTTATTAAATTCCCCTTAATTACTTAGCCTGAGTGTACCATATTTTTCTGCCAGCGTGCTTAGTTGATATGCCATGCCGATTGAAGCTATTCAGAGGATATTCCTTAGGTTTTCCTTTTTCTCATAAAATAGATTTTGTTTGCTGTTTATTTTAAATTCACTAAATATAATTGCTGCTGTGGTCTTCCTGCTGAATTCTCTGCTATGAAAAGCCCTCCGTGGACTGTGGTGATGTTGGCAGTGAGGGGAAATTTTATCCTGTTTACTTCAGAGCATCTTTTTCTTTTTGGACTCTAAGGTAACAACTTGTGTGTTGTAGAGTTCCAGAATATTTCCTGTATAATATCACAAAATATCCTGGCAAGTCCAACCCCAGACTGGGACTTTTTTTTTTTTTTTTTAAGATTTATTTCAAGCATTGGGTACAGTCAGAAGCAGGGGAGGGTGAGAGAATTCACCAGAGCCAGAGCAGGGAGCAGAGCAGGCAGAAGGACTGAAGTACACTGCTGAGGGGAGCAGCGGGCGGCAGGAGAGGTCTGCACCCCATGTGGGACCCTCCTTCGGTGGCCGGGGAGCAGCCGGGGATCGAACCGGCGCTGCAGAGGCTGTGGGCAGCTTCGCAACCCAGCACTCAACCGATGCGCCACCGGGGAGGCCCCAGACTGGGACTTTTTAACCACCATACAACTAGGACAGAGCCAGTTAAAACATCTTCTCAACTGGGGAAGGCTGCTGTGATATGGACACTGAGTGCTGTTCCCTGTTTACTTATTGTATGTAATTTTCTAAGCCCTTAACCGTCCCTCCTACCCACAGATTTAGGCATGAGATTAGCCATTGTCTCCTACATTTATGAGGAAAAATATGTCATATTTTTAGTTTGTTACTTAACATCAGGGACAACTGTGTACATTAAGGTTTTCTAGCAAAAACTTGTTAATTTGTGCAAAATATTTAAATGTTTTTTTCCTGACATGTCTCATGATTTTTTAAATCACTGTTAGTTTTTTTTGCATTTTAAAACAGAATCAATTATGAAAATACTGTTTTACTTCCTTGAATAACAGAAGCCTTTGCTAACTACTTTTTTGGGGAGAAATTTAAAACACTCTTTTTATATATACCAATATTATATAGTATATTTATAGATTTATTTTACCTATGTATATATTTTTGTAGTCATATTCTATATTTAATTAGAATATATAGTTGTATTTAGGCTTCCATTTCTTAGGCTTGCATTTCTTACATAATTTAGTTATTAATTTGAGTCTTCTTAGAAAATATAATAGTAAAATGGTCAATGAGTAGTCAGGTTTCTAGATGGCAGGTTTATGACTGGTAGAATATTTGTTCTCATGTTATAGAGACTTCCACACATCCCTGCAACCTTTTGGTGACTTATGCATAAGTAGGATAACTTCTAGTTGATTAACATATTTTATTCATCTGAACATATCTCTTGTTGACCTTGTCAAATAATTGAGGTGCTAATTTCTTTCCTTAGATTCTTCCATCTTGGACAAAGGGATAGTCAATAAATTATGTGATTTGGATGAAAGCAGTGAATAGAATTTTTATTGCTTTCTGGCACACAAAGCAATGTTGTTTTTTCACACTGTCAGGGCCTTTTATTACTATAACATTTAGAATTGAGCCTTAGGCAGTATAGGGTATTGATAATTAGTAAGATGTATTCCAAATTAGTGTTGTTGTTTTTGATCAGTGGCTGGTAAACTCTAATCTCAAGCAAAATCCTAATGTTTTTGTATGATTTCTGAGCTGAGAATGATTTTGTGTTTTCTAAATCAAAAAATATCTTATTATATGTAAAGATTATATGAAATTAAATTTCAACACCCATAAATTTTAATAGGACACATTTCTATTCATCAATTAAATGTCCATAGCTGCTTTCACAATGCAATGGCAGAATTGAGTAGTGAGACAGAGACTATAAGTCTAAAAATTTCTGGTCTAATATGGAAATATTTGCTGACACTTGCTGTAGATGGAAAAATGCTATTTTTCTCTACCTAAAATAATAACCTAAAAAATCTTAGCCCTCTTGGTAGCTATTAAATCAATGATGTTCAGACCATCCTCTGTGGAGGTTTTTTACTGCTAGTTTTATAAAGGACAAGAGGGTGCCAGCATGACTCATAGCAAAGGTCACAGCTGGAAAGATGATGGACTAATACAAAATAATTTAGAGATCATTTTTTTTGTTTATCAAGTATCTCATGTGGCATGGTCCCTTGCATTTGGCAGTATTTCCAGATACCTTCCAAACTTTATACAGGACCATTTACTCACCTAAAAGTGGAGTAATAGCAAGAAAGGCATTTAAACATTGTTTGTTTCAGATTAAACCAGTCTTGCTATGTGTCTCATGAGGTAATGATTACTGTGATATCAACACCACTACCACTTCTGCCCACTTTCTGTATAAAAGACAAAGAAATCTATGGCTATCATGTGAATACATTGCCTCATCTTTGTACTTGAGATGGATCCCAGTAAGTATGAGAACAGGTGTTTCAATTATAGTCTTATCTAGGACTCTTGATTCTTGATGGACAATTGCACATAATATCTTTATTTGTTTTTTTTCCCCCCTTGCAATCTAGTTCCCAGCAGGAAATTTACTGAGCTGCCAACTTGTGATCATCTAATTGACTCAGAAAGAATCTGAATGAGTTTCTAAATATCCAACTGAAATCAATTGTGACTCTCTTTATTTTAGGCCCCAGGCAGATTGAAATTGAGACAATAAATGGAAGCACCTCATTCTGAAAGAATGAGAGTTGGCAGCTTTGCAGAAAGCCTCACATACATATAGTCACATACACCCTTGCACACACACAGACACACACACACCCACACTCATTTGCAAAGTTTTATATGCAGAAAAAATGCATGACTAGATATATGTTTGGCATCTTAAAATCTCTAGCTTTCTAAGAGCTATGATTTCACCAATCTAGAAAAAATATTTCATTTGATAGAAGAAAATATTGAGCACTGTTGTTAGTGCAGAGCTGTGGGTAATATATAAATTATGTAAAGACTTTTGGGCTCTCAGTGTCTATCTAAGGTCTTAAGACTCAAAATTTGTTGTGTTCTATCTTCCATTTTACTCATGAAAAAGTTTTCCTCAAGGTTCATCTATTCTTGCACATTTTATGTTTAAATGTTTTCATTAAATTCCAATTTGTGTGAAATAGAAACAACAAGAATTTCAAACAGCATTGTTATGGTTTTAGTAGCCCATCTGCCATTCTATCCTCTTTTCCTAACAGTTATAGAAGGAACAACTGTGAGAATAAACAAAGGGTTTAACACTACTGCTCAATGTTAGAATTCTAAGTATCTGAACCTTCAGGAAGGAAGGACATGAATGTTTAGTTTTTACTGTGGTATGTAATCATGATGAGCACTAATAGAAACTGTGATTAGCGGTGAGGCATCGTAGCATAAATTCTAGTGAACATTAGGTGATTTAACAAACACACACCATGAGCTATTGTTTTTAGGAGGAGGTTTAATATTAAGACACAAATATGTCTGGTGATGTGGGTGAGAGAACTGTTTCATTTCATATCCTTACAAAGGAGTTCAACAAGGCTTATCCCTACCTTTGGAATACAAACACAACAGCCTGATTATATACAGATGAGATTGGGTGCGCTCAGGATGATGTGGCCATAGATTGATTATATACAGAGAAAAGCCACTTCTGACTCAGTTAGGAAAGGAAAAGCCAGCATTTTGCAAACCACATTGCAGGGAAGAATATCAATAGAGAACAATTCAAGATAGGCTTGGAAAGAGCTTTGTTCTGAAGTCTGACATATGCCCCCCTTTTTAAAAAAAGATTTATTTATTTAAGCATCCAAGAACTGGGGTACAGGCCAGAGGTGTGGGGGGTAAGAGGTTTCACCAGAGACAGAATGGCAAACAGAACAGGCAGATTGACTGAAATACACTACTGAAGGGAGCAGCAGGTGTGTCAGAAGAGGTCTGCTATGCCATGTGGGTCACCTCCCTGGCCAGGGATCAAACTTGTGCAGCAGTGGCTGTAGATAGCTTCATAGTGCTGCGTCTTAACTACCCTTGCGCCACCAGGGAGGCCCCCTGACTTATGCCCTATACAAATAAGAGTCAAATAGTGTAGAATGGTGGGGCTCTCTTGAGGAAGACTAGCAGCATTCAGATAGTTCATACACTGGAACCGAGCACTCTGGCTAAGAGTCCTTTTCCAGATACTCCATCTATTATTTGCAGCTATGTGTGGTTATGCTAAGCTAAATTCATTCAAAAACTAATGAAAATTTTATTTAAGAATTTGAGGAAATTAACTATTAATGTGCATTAATAATGATAAGTATTAATACTATTTTCAGTCTTGCATGACAATATTCTTAGTATGCTTTTTCATTTTCTTTAAATTACTGCAAAAAGGATTCTATCCCTCCTCCCATAGAACAATAAGGAATTTCATAAAAACAACAGAGAACTTTAACAATTAGGTGGTAAACAAAACAAATCAACACATCAAAACACACATATATTGAAAGGGAGGGTACTGGGAACCTGAATATCCTTGTTACATAAGCAGCACCTCATGAGAAGGTAGCACTGTGGGACAAGGTACAGTTTGTCCCTAAAGTCAAGGCAGAACTGCTTTCCACATCTGACTCTTTCATTATCCATGAGCCTAAGCAAGGTTGGAGATTATTTCCTAGTAAGTTAAAGGGGCTTTGTTATTTTCGTTGGGCTGCCATAACAAAAATACTATAAACTGGGTCATTTTAAGCAACAGAAATTTATTTTCTCACAGATCTGGGGCCTGAAAGTTCAAAGTGAAAGTGTCAGCAGAGCGAATATCTCTTAAGGGCTCTCAGGGGAAGCCATGGGACTTTCTCCTAAATTTTGATGAGGGCTGGCAACCCTTGGTGCTTCTTGACTTGTGAATGTATCACTCCAATCTCTGCCTCTATCCTAACATTCTGTCTTATTGTTCTCCCTGAGTGGGTCCAAAGTTCCCTCTTTTTATGAGGACATAAATCATATCAGGTTAAGGCATACTGGGTTAAAGCCCGCCCTAATAATCTCATCTTAACTTTATGATGGTTATTGAGGTTAGGACTTCAATAAATATTTTGGAACACAATCTAACCAAAACAGTATATAATAATCAGGTCCCTTCTGAGGAACACTAAGAAAATAATTAAATAAGCTAATAATGCAGACTATTGAGAGCACATTTGTACCCCCAGAAAGACCATTTTTGGAACTCCCCAACATCTATGATATATGACATTGTAGTATAGTCAAGTTCTGGGACCTGTCTGCACCATTGGCTCTACTGCCACCAACTCCACTTGTTAGCTTGGCAAGTTGTTATTATCATTATAATGAATGTTACTATAATGTTTCCCTAACACTGCTTTGTTGAGCATGGGGAGCTCAACCCTTTGCAAAGCTTAATGCTGTTCATGAACTTTCTAACTGTTAAAGTTCTCTTTGGAAGTGGCATTGAGCTGTATGAACTGGAAATCAGAATGGCTGAGTGAACACAAAGACAGATGGCAGGATCCCCATTGGAATGTGTGGCCAGCACATGGCTGCTATTTGTTTTCACTCTCGAGTAGTCAGCAGACACACTGTGACTGTACTGCAGCTGCGGTGAGATTTACTTCCAGAACTTTTTGGGGCTGTGGGGCAGTGAATAGCAGTTGTTACCTGGTCATGCTAGTCCTAAAAAGGAAGCAAACATCTTATAATTTCTTGGGAATAGGATATATGAGGTTAGGTCCCCAGTGAATGAGTAGATACTTTAATTTTCAAGAGAGACTTGAAACTTCTGTTTCCCATATAATTCTGTTTTAAACTTTTTCAGTGTTTTTCTGTCATCATCAGGCTATGCCCAAGTTCTTTGCATTCCTTGCAGTCTAGTTCCCAGTCTGGCCCCTGAAACTTTTTCAGATTCATCTTGCTATTTCTTGCCTCTCATGTTACCAAATTTCATACATTCCTGAGAAATGTAGTTTCCCTAGAATGAAATTTCTAGTTACTTCACCTGGATAATTTCTATATTTTTAAAACTTCAGTTCAGGCTGTATGTTTTTCATATCCTGCCCAATTCCCCTCCTCAAACTGAGGGTTTTTGTTAACTCTCTTACTATTTATCAAATTATATTAAACTTTTCCACTTTTATTCTAGATAATATCTTTCATTTTGCATCCTAAGGGTCTTGGAAGCACTTAGTGTTTACTGTTAGTTGAATTAAATTTTATTTAATTTTATGAGAATGAATGTTTTATCACTTTTTCTCACTTGATAGCTTGCTAACTAGCTAGCTATCTAGATAAATAGTGATAGAGAATCTGACTATATCACTTTGGAGAAAAATAAGCAATGAGATCCTATTTAGCCCTATTTTGAAAGAGTGAACTGAACTTGGGAGAACATAAAACACTTAGAGAAAGAACAGACAAAACCATATCTGATACACATTCTTTCATTCAACAAATTATTTACTCAGTATCTTCCACGTAGTAGGTATTAGGAGATAAAAACTTCCTTGTCTTGAATCACAAAGAATTTTCAGTATAAAAGAGGCAAAATATGTAAAGGTAATTTTAGTGTGGTGGATGAGAACATCAAGTCATTCTGATGCTGGCATAATCAAAGGTTTCCAAAGCATGACAAGGAAGTTGTACTTTAAAAGAAATCAAATACATTTCTGTTTATACTTTTCATTGTCCATACATTCTATAACTATCTAATTTTGTTTTCACCCCTACTATGTCACTTAATTGACTTTGTCAAAAGCAACAATGTCCTACCTATTGCCAAATCTATTGATTCTTTTTCCTTTTCTTTTTTCATGTTATTCAGTCTATCAGCAACATTTAAAATAGGTTCTCTGGACCTCCCTGTTGGCACAGGGGTTAAAGTCTCAGCTCTATCAAGCTATTGCCAACTACTGTGGCATGAGTTCAGTCCCCTGCCAGGGAATTGACACACATGGCACAGCAGACCTCTTTTGTCTTGCCACTGCTCCCCTCAGCAGTGTATTTTGGTAGAATTGCCTGTTCTGCTCCCCACTCTGTCTCTGGTGAATCCTCTCACCCCCTGAAGCTCTGGCCTATACCTCACTTCTAGTATTTACAAATAAAGAAAAATAAGTCTTTTTCAAAAAATAGTTTCTCATGCCCTATCAGAAACTCTTTCCTTGGTTTCTAAGATACCTCACATTCTGGATTTTTCTATCTTAATTCTGACAACTCTTCTTAAGTCCCTTTTTCAGATTATTCTGTTGGACCTAAAGGCAGAATTGTTGTGATGCTGATGAAACATAAACTACAGGAGTCCTCCATTACATGGCCTTCCACATAACCCTCAGCAAAGGACTCACACATTCCAGTGTTTTATTGCAGAATTTGCAAAAGTAAATAATTTCAATCACAAAGGTTGAGGCCACAGTCTCTTATCATTGCAACTGCTCCATTACACTTGCCATCACGTCCAGTGTATTGAATTATCTATGAGTGTTTTGGAATCTGGTTAGAGGGAAGTTTGGTTGAAGATATATTTTGTTTGGATTTAGTGACATTTATATGGGTTATTGCCTGATATCTCACTGACCAGCTCACCTGTTTTTTTGGTTTGAGGAGGTGGAGTGCCTAGAACTGGATGAATTTGGGTGTTGGAGGAGAAAAATGCATTCTTTTTAGTCTCCCAACAGCAAATAATATCATAATGTCTTGCAGTATTAAAAGGTAATCAGAATATGTGGCCAAAAATAGGGAAAAAGTGTTAACTGTGAGTCAGGTGGTTAATATTTGTAAATATTGTACAATTTTCCTGGATTTTAAAATTGGTGGTATTTATCAGCATTTGCAAATCTGTAATTAATTGTAACAAATTTATCATTCTAATAATTTTATTTTCACAAATTTTCATGTAAATACTACCAAATTACGTAAGCCCCATGAAACCAAGTTCATTCCTGAGTTGTCCCTGCCTGCCCTCTTAGCACACCCATTCATATGTCCTTTCTAAAGGCAATACTGATATTCCCTTGACTTTTTTTTTTTTAAGATTTATTTATTTATGCATATAAGAGCTGGGGTACAGGCCAGAGGCGCCAGAGGGTCAGAGGATTCACCAGAGACAGAGTGGGGAGCAGAACAGGCAGACTGATGAAATACACTGCTGAGGGGAGCAAGGGGCGAGACAGGAGAGGTCTGCCATGTGGGAATCTCCCTGGCGGACTGGGAATCGAACCTGCACTGAAGAGGCTGTGGACAGCTTCATAATGCTGTGCTCAACCTACTGAGCCACCAGGGAGGCCCTGTTCCCTTGACTTTAAAAGCCATTTATATGCATATTTGTTGATTGACTTGATTCTAATTTTGATCACAAAAGAATAGGAACCTGAACTATTTTTAAATTGCTTTTAGAAATTGTATTAGATTTTAAAGCATAAAAGTAGTTACATTATTTTTAAAGTGTCTCTCTCCCCAGAAGAAAAAGAAAAACATCATTTTTTAGTTTGCTTAAAAATTGACTGCATTTCTCATTCATGTTTAAATGTATAAATATACATACCATATACATGTATTCATACACATACCATATATATGTATATATACAAAAATTGGAGCATATATAAGCATACAAATGCATAAAACAAAAATAGGATCATTGTTGGTATTCTAAATCTTTTTAAGAAAAATATATATAGCATCATACAACATAATTTTCCTTCCATCTAGACATAATTCATTCTTTCATTCCTTTTTGTTACTGCAAATTTTAACTGATGGAATTCTTTTATATTATTGGAAAAGGCAGTGGTGCTCTCTACCTCAGAACCCTATCAGGACAGCTGATTGATTACCAGTGACCTCATCTTTATTTCTGCCACAGGCATGCACTTTATTGTGGGAGCAAAAGCAGGAAGCTGAGGGTTGAATATTGATTGAAGAAACTTAAAAGTAAACAGTGGAATGGACACGTTTTTCTTTCTATTTTTGGTTCATCTAGCATTTTATTTATTTTATTTTATTATTTTTAACAAGAGGAAAACTTTAATTTTATATGTATAGGTGTCACAGAGATGTGGGGCTCAGAGAAATGTCCAAAGAATCAGCTTTTAAACCTTATAGGTAAAGAAAAATAGATAGGAAGAAAGATTTGGGCATGAAGAATCTAGCATTTTAAATTTATTAAAGTGTTCCACTGAAGGTAGTCTTTAGCACAATATTTATCATGTCCCTAACACTCTTAGAATTAGTTGTGAACTCTTGTTCCTATGAATGAATTCAATGTTTGACCCTTGGAAAGTGATCCAACCTCTTTCCCTCATGTCCCTTTTACAATTTTTAAAATTACAGTTCGTTAGATCTTGAAGAACACAATTAAATATTTTATTTCAGGGCTTATGATGATTTGAGAAATAAACAGATCTTTTGTTTTTATATGTTTAACTAAATTAGACTAGTGCAACCTGTCACCCCCTTTGATTTTTGAATTTTAAGATAAGGAAGCAATTTTGAGGGAAAGGAAGTTTTCAGAAGCAGCCGTAGACACATGGAAGTAGGCTGGAACTGACTGAAAGAAGACAGCTTTTATTGGCAAGTTTGTAAGAGTCTGGGAACACTTGGAGAGGTTACTGATATTCTTGATATAGAAAAGGGGCTCTAATTAGTAATGTGAATACACTTTGAATTCATTCCAAAGGGTTGCTGTACTGATTGAAAATCATCATCTTTATTTTGTGTGTATGTGTGTATGCATCATTTATTACAGTTAATTATGGTATCAATTCATTTAGGACTTTGGTTCCTGAATACAGTTTACCTTTGTAGCACTTTTATCTATTATACCCCAGAGAAGAGCAATGATTTAATTCAGTGTATAGTCTTTCCTAACCTTTGTGGATGTCCAGTATGTAAATGGAATCCTCCACAGGTACTGAGATTACTTTTTCAAGTTGGCCTTGGAGGTACATTTTAAATGGTTGAGAGGGATGTTTGTATGGGGAAGCCATGGGATACAATGAATGGAATATGGTTGGATTCACAACAGGATAAAATCACCCTAGTAAAAAGAAGCTAAAGTGAGAGGAGAGAAAAGTGTATAACTAGATAATAATTAATACTTTTCAGGATTGATAGAAAGGCTACTGCTAAAGTGTGTGCCTCATTGCTTATCTAAATGTCTTCAACCTTGTACATGTTTGTGTGTTTTCATCTTCCTGTATAATAATATATATCTCTAGAGTTTTCACATATTTATGTGAAGAAAGAGTTCATTCGTTCAAGTAAATTCTAAGCCTTCTATCTGTTCTGGAATTCTGTATCTGTTTCTATCAGTGTTCATGCATATGTCATTATATGTCTGGATGTTTATTTACTGCACTGTATACACATGTATATAGTGGATCATCCTGCAATCCATGACATTACCCTGACTAGAATCTGCTTGCTTTCTTGCTTCCTGGCCAGGCTTGGTGCTATCAAAATTTTGGAATTGTATTGGAATGAAATAAACTTAATGACATCTGTGATGGTTATTTTTATGTGTCAACTCCTCTGGGCCACAGGGTGCCCAGATATTTGGTCAAACGTTATTCTAGATTTGTTTGTGAGGGTATTTTGCGATGAGAATATCATTTGAATCAGCAGAGTGACTAAAGCAGATTGCCCTCCCTAATATAGGTGGCTCTCCTTCAGTCAATCCAAATCTTGAACAACAAAAAATAAAAATGACCCTTCATCAGTGAGGGAGGAACTCCTGCCTGAGTTGATAAAGTTGCCCTTCATCAGTGAGGGAAGAGTTCCTGCTTGAACAGGAACATTGGCCTCTTCCTGCTTTCAGATTCAAACCAAGACATCAGCTGATTTTGAATCTTGAGTGAACAATCTTTACACCTGGAACTATACCACCTTTTCATTGTGGACAATGAAACCCGAGAGGCATTAAATTCTAATCATTTAAGAGCATTGTAATTGGGCCTGCAGACTGACAGTTGAAGACCTCTGTTTTAATGCCTGCCCACCTATTAATGCCTGTTAATAGGTGTACAATTTGTGGAGCCTCCCTACTCATATGAACCCAATTCTTTGTGTGTGTGTGTGTGTGTGTGTATCATATTGCTTCTCTTTGGAAAATTCTGACTAATAAAGCAATTAAGAAATCTGTCAGGATGGGATGTGTTCCTGGAAACCTGCTTAGGGATGGGGCTTTTAGGGGCAACATTGGGGAAGCCTAGACAGAGGAAGAGAAGGCCTACAGTAATTCACAATCCATTCCCATCTCTACTACCTTGCATTGCTCCAAGAGCTAGAAAGTCCGAATCAGGATGGTAGCATCTTGGACTTGTCTGATATGTGTGCATGAAAACTTTGACCACCTGGCTAAAGAGCCTAAATTTCTTATATTTAAAAATTGCCACCGAAGGAATGAATTGTTATTTTCCTCAAATAGTCTCTTCTCTTATTTATCCTCTTTCCTTCTTTTCTTCTGCATTGCTTTCTTATTTCTTTGTGTTTTCTAAACTAAAAACACAAAAAATTTTCTCAAATGGTGGTTAACCATCTAAATCTATCTCTATGTAGATAGATAGATATGGCTGTATATTTTATTATATGTTTGTATATGTTAATATGAATATTTATACAAATATGTGTATACATGTTATTTTTGTTATACATGTGTGCATATGTGTATATAATTTATATTCACATATGTCACATAAGAAATATAATATCTAACTATGTATTTATGAGTGGTTTGGAATATATAATTATTTACACTATCCTTTATTTGGAAATCAGATATTTTGCAATACAAGCATTTAAAATATTGCAAATTTAGGAATAGGTGTTAAAAACCTGTCATAAAATCTCTGTATTTTCTTTGTAAAGAAAGATAATTTTCTTTTAGACATTCATATATAAAATAGCACATTGGAAGCAGCACAGTGTAAAGGTGGGGCAGCTAGAATGACTACTTAGGAGCCTGCACAGTCAAGTTTCAAAAGGAGGTGGGCAGGCATTAAAACAGAGGTCTTCAACTGTCAGTTTGCAGGCCCAATTACAATGCTCTTAAATGATTAGAATTTAATGCCTCTCCAGTTTCATTGTCCTCAAGGCTCTAATATCAGGTCGAGCTTTCCTTATTTAAATTACAAGCCTGGCCTTTTGAAGTCTTCTGAATTTGCAACCCTTGTTTTAAAGAGCATGCGGGAGTCACGAAAATGAAGAAACTTTAACAAATGGAGACCTCTGCAGTGCTGAGTCCAAGAAGTATTTTGTGGAAGGAATAAATGCTTACTCACTTATTTCATTTGTAGGATGTTTGGGACTTGTTGGTCACCCACCTTGGTGGGCTGGACAGGGTCATGTGTCAACATATCTTATTTTTTTCTTTTTATATGCATCTTTACTTTGTAAAGCAGTGCCCAATGTCTATTTCTTGGGCTTACTTTCATTCATTCCCACCCTGGGTGAGGTGAGAGTCTTCTCAATTGGCCTCATCTTGCTATTCTTTAGAATGCAATACATTCTCAATTTTTAGATATGGAGTGTGTGTGTGTGTGTGTGTGCGTGTGCGCGTGCGCGAGCATGCGTGCTTGTGTGTATGTGTGCATATCTAATTCCTAATAACAAGGTTAATGACAAAATTAACCAAAATAATCACAGATCTTGAGCAAATTTACATTTTAACTCAAGCCAGCTTCCCCCCCAAAAAAATCTCTTCCTACATTGTACTGAAATATTTTAATATTGAAGCATTAATTTTATTTTAGATGTTGTTAACCTAAGCTTTATAGACTTCAACTCAAAGAAGAATCACATCAGAATTGCTATATAATAGTAGACTAATAGTAGACTCTACCCTAATGGTAGACTCTAATAGTAGACTCTACCCCCTGCTAAAACCATTTACTAATCCTTCCCCTGTGCTTAAATCCCTTTGCTTGCTTCAAATAAGTGGATGTCACTTTCCATCCCTATGCTGAAGGCTTTTGCCTCAGAGACCTGTAATCATTTTTGCAGATACCTTCCTCAACCCTTCAGGTCTTCCCTGATCTGAAGATTCCTTCCCTGGACTTTGGAGTGTCTATATTTACCTTTCTGGAAATCCTAGAATTCTCCTTTGGCCTGAGTCTTTCTGTGGATATAATTTCACCAGAGGATTATTCAAACAGTTATTGCTTGTCAGTATTGGTTAGGTTCTTTTGCTTATTTTAAATTTATATCCGGTCATGTTCACCTTTGAAGTCACGGAGTTCCCAAGAGCTTGATAATGCCTTTTCTCACAACTAGGGTATTTTATCAAATGCATTGATGACTCCTTTGAAATCCCATTTTCTGATGAACAATGTCTACTTCCACTTCAGAGGGAATAGGGGATTGTTTTACCAGGACACAATATCAAACATAACTGGGCATCAATGAGTAATTTGAAACTTCATTCTCAAGTCGTGTTTCATAAAATCCTGCCATTATCCCATGATCAAATAAATTTAGAAATCACCGCATGCAGTGGCTTTTTTTGGGAAAGTCACATTTGCATAACACATTAAAGACCCTGTGAAGTCCTTTAGTTAAGACATTCGGTTGTTTTTTTTTTTTTCCATACCAAGTATATTCCAACTTAATTGACCATGGAATAATCTTTTGTTCCCAATAGAATCACCTTTTAATATCTTTTACTATGCTCTAGCCCATTGGTGAGGAATCACGGACTTAATACTTCCCAGTATCAGCTTCAATGCAACTGTTTTTCCATCAATGTTCTTTCTCACTTTTCTAGATGACTACTTCCCTCCACCACCTCCTTTCCCAATTGTCTAATTAGTCCTTCCACTCTCATACTCTTTACTGATAACTTTATTCTGACTTCACTCACTGAGAAAATAGAAGCAATCAGAAGAGTCTCCTTATGTTCTCATCACCAAACTTAGCACGTTACCTTACCTGCACCTGTGCCATACTGGCGGTCTTCTCTCTTGTTACAGTGAATCAGTTGCCTACACTCTGGTGTCTGGCCAGTGTTGTAATGGCATGGTGAATCCCATCCCTGGTTAGCAACTTGAGAACTTTGCTTGTGCCATGATGCTCTGTTTCTTTTTTGTTGTTAATTTTTTTACCATCTGCTAGATTATTTCCCAATAAACAAACATACAAAGTAAACAAAAAATCCACATTTTGATCCCCATATTCCCTTTCATCTACACCCATTTTCTCTACTGTGGTTTACAGCATAACTTCTTGTAGTTTTCTATACTCTAAGTCTCCATTTATTTCCTTTCATTTATAATCCACTCCAATCAGGGTTTTGTTCTCAAAATTTCTTGTTTGGTATCATGATTTCCATACTCTCTGAATGTTGTCCATAGGTTCTTGGAAACTGCAATTTCAAGCTAATGAAAGCATAACTAAAGCAGATCCTCAGATAACACCTTGTTCAGTGTCTGCTGGGATTGTTTTTCTCTCATCTCTGTTATAATGAGATCAAATTAAATGAAATGGCCTTATCTGAGGGCCTACTATAATCATTTCTCAGTCTTCATTTATTTAGTATTTCATCCAGGTGATAATTCCCTTCTTCTTGAATTTTTGGCCTCACAATGAGCCCAAAAGAATCTAGATGTTTCTTGTTTTTTAATTCATGGGACACCATGCAGTAAACTTTCTGTTTGCATCAGTTCTTTATGTCTTCCTACTCCCATGGGGGCATTGTGAAGGCATGGTCTTTGTCTTTGAGTTTAGAAAACCCCAATTTTTAAAAGTTGCTAGTAGCAAATCTGCCAAACCTTTGGCCTAGAGGAGAGTTTGATCAGAGATGATGTCATTATCCTGGTTAGGAAATAAATTTGCCCTTTGCCCAGAGGGATACACTATCTCTAACTTCCAAAGCTGTTTGCTATAGAAATATCTTTGAAAATATCTTCAAAAATTGTTACAAGGCACATAGACACATCATGGAAATTGTTTTCCAGTCTTTATTGTGGGGTTCTTCTCCTCCAGATATTTTTTTTAAAGGCTTATTTATTTATTTATACAAGAACTGTGGTACAGATAGGGGGTCTTGATGAAGTAGAGATCACGCTCTCTTTCTAAAAGGAATGAGTGCTACTTAGCAACAAGTGATTTTTGGCCAGAGAAAGCAACAGATGTCATAAAGTTTTACTTTTATGCATACTTTTTTTTTAAAAAGATTTTCTATTTATTTATTTTATACAAGAACCGGGGTACATGCCAGATGCGTGGGAGGGTGAGAGGATTCAACAGAGACAGAGTGGGGAACAGAACAGGCAGACTGACGAAATACACTGCTGAGGGGAGCAGCAGGCGAGACAAGAGAGGTCTGCCCCGCCATGTGGGACCCTCACTGGCTGGCCGGGATCGAACCGGCACTGCAGAGGCTGTGGACAGCTTCACAGTGCTGCGCTCAACCGCCTGCGCCACAAGGGGAGGCCCTTCTCCAGATATTTGTATGATTTTCTCCCTCATTTCACTCACATCACATCTCAAATGTCATCTAATTAGAGAGGCCTTCCCTGACCCCCCTACCTCCCTTCTTACCGTTTTAATTTTTGTGTGTGTAACATGTTGCTGTATCTGATATTGCATTGCATATGAAGTTAATATTCTATGAGCTATCTGCCCATTAAAATGCAAGCTTCATGGTGTCCAGAACTTGGTTTTGAATTCTGTTGAAACCCCAGCTTCTGAAGATTACTTGACAGAGCAGATGATCACTAAATATTGTTAAGTGACCATATGAGTAAGTCTGCTCAGTAACCTTGCCCACTTCCTCATTTTTTTAAAGATTTATTTATTTATACATACAAGAACTGGGGTACAGGCCAGAGGTGTGGTGGGTGAGAGGATTCGCCAGAGACAGATTGAAGAACAGAACAGGCAGATTGACTGAAATACACTGCTGAGGGGGCAGCGAGCGAGACAGGAGAGGTCTGCTGTGCCATGTGGGTAGCTCCCTGGCTGGGGATCAAACTTGTGCTGCAGTGGCGGGCCCCTTCCTGCAGGGAGGCACCTTCCTGTTTTTTTTTTTTTTTTAAATGAATCACTCTAGTGCAAGCAAAGTTAAGATTTTAAAAATTCTGTTCTTTAAGTATGTTAAAAAGTACCTTAACTATAAAAAGAACATTGATGCACACAATTGGCTCAAAAGGAAGAAGAGAGAAGGATTTTTAAACTATCTCTCTGTGAATGATGAGTGTTTTCTGGACCTTGGGTGACAGTAAAAGAAGTGTATAGTCCATTTTAGAATGATTTCTGACAAAAGTGGTTCAATATTTTAGAAAGCCTTAAATCTCAGAGAAAAGCTTCAGTTATCAGGAAAATACACTAGCATGGATATATCTTTATCTGATTATCTTGGTTAATTAATGAACTGTTCTCTATTGAATTATCTGCTTCAGCCTTGACAGAACATTCTAAAAATAAACAGAATGTCTTTGCTGTAATCTAGCCTTGCAGTTAGGTTAAAAAAACAGGCACACAGAATTGATTCACATAATTTCCACCGAATGTTGTTATGCATAGCAGCTATGTATCCTACCCACAGTATCCTTAGCAAGTCTCTCTTCTTTTTTAAAGTCTATGTTCCTCTGCCTGATTTATTTTAAGACCAAGTTTTGATCCCATTCAAATGCTCGGTCAGTTGACCCGTGTTGGTTTATCTGATTTCTCACCTGTCATTGGGCAGTCCTTCAATCCTGAGCACAGATCTGAAATGACTTCTTTTAGTTTTCAAGCTTATTAAGCCTTTTTTTTTTCCCCCAGTAGATTTAGCTGGGTGTGAAATCAATGAGCTTATACCCACTGTTCGCGTATGAGGTAGGAGCTTGAGAATAAGAAGACATTTCACCCATAGCAGTCCAGGAAGCAGAACACCTTGGCTTCTGCCTACATCACTGATTGAATCATCTGAGTGCCTGGCTAGCAGGCAAGCTGATTTCAGGCCACCATATGGGTGTGAGGCCTGGCTGTGTTCTTCTCCCGGACTTTCCTCTGGGTGCTAATTGCTTTAGTGAGAGAGACTGTGCAAAGCAATTAAATAGCCCCTTTCTCCCATAGTCCTGGTTCTCAGAAGCTAGGGGCTGGGAGAGGACTCCTGCTCTCCCAGTGGGTTGCAAATTGCTCAGAGTGAATAAATACATTTGTTCACTTTTCAAACTGTGACCAGCCACCTGGTCTCTTGTGTCGCTCTCAGAGCAGAGAAGGCAGATGACGGGCTCCTCGCTGCTGAACTCCAGCCTATAAAAATGCTTCATCGAGCTCTGAGCTATTTTTGCAAGGACATCTGTTGCCAAAAAAGAATTTTAATTAAGCAAAAACACATCTCTGTTTTGTCCATGGCAAGGAGGCTTGTGAAAGCTTTCTTGTCTCAGATGCATGCTAAATCTGGAGAAATGGAAGCCTTAAGGTATTTTGTGAGGGATATTTTGCTGCTCAATTTGAGGGACACAACAGATTTTCCATGGGAGGAAATTATTGGAAGTGCACGTTTCTGCTTTTCAAAATAAGGCCCAGCCTGCATTAATAATTAATTGTACGTAATATAATCTGACATGTTACCCCATGGTTTGATAAAGTTGAAAGCTATTTCCACAAGGCAACTTGCCAGTTCTTTTGCTCTCGTCCAATCTTCTTCCCAGGTGATATTCATCATTTTAACATCAAGCTTCCAGAACACCACATTAACACATAAATTAGAGGACCCAATGCTGTGCTGGCTGTTATAACTAGTCTGGATAAAATTGTCCAATCAAAGGGGAAAAAGGTAAAGTGATAAACGAAATCAGAAAGCAGGTTGTAGACATTAATAGTGCATAAATTGCTTAAGATGAGGTTAGAGAGGGGAGGAGGCAGCCCTTTTCTAGTTTTCATAAATGCAAGTAGATTGGGTATTTCCCCCCGCCCCTTCCAACACCGATAAAATGACAGATACAACTCCTTCAACTATGAAACTGATTCTGTAACCATATACCCTTCAAATCCCTTAAGTGCCTTTAGGGGCACCCTCTTTGGCTTCTTTGGCATCACAAGCATATCAGACAGGATGATTATAAGAGGGACACTTTCAAGTAGTAGGTATCAAGGGGGGTTCCTGGGTGGTGTGGGGAATGTATTTTTTGATGAAAGTAAGATTGTTATTGGCCACTTCTGTTAATGGTTGGGGTCACTCATTTGCCCTCTTGGAAGGTAAACAGAAAAGATCATCTCCGGTTGAGGCAGCCAGGAGTTCGTATTTCTACCTGATAGTATCTACATGATAGTATCTTTGCAGACAGGAATCTTGCTTTTACACTAAGGATTGAAATACAGAATTTCATGTTGTAAATCAAACTTGGGATGTTTCTTTCTACTCTGGAAACTTTTGACAATTTAATACTTATTTTCAGAAATTTATCATTGAAGTGTGTGGGGAGAGAGAGTCCCCTCCTAGTCCTTCTGCTCTCAGCACACATCAGTTTTACACAAATATTTTCTATTGGATTTCAGAGTTGATGTGTTTTACTCCAGCATAGGATTTCATGTTCTTCTACTATGTTCTTTTTGTTTTCCTTTTTCAAGCATGTTTGTTATTTTATTTGTGATTGCTAGGACACCGCTCGCCAGAGCTTTGCAAGATTAATTTTGTTCTGTATAGTCTGTAATATAAATAGAACATGGATCAATTGGTTTTCAGGCCTCTCACCTAAAAAAATGTTTATATAATACGTGTGTGTGTGTGTGTGTGTATGTGGGTGTGTATCTCACTAATTATTTCAACACTTATCAGTTTTCTGAGGGCAGTAATAGCTACTTTTATAGATTTAATTTAAAATTTGGCTTTCAACCTAGTTTTCTATAATCTCAGGGCTTGCCATTTCCTGGTTTTATCATTTTGGTTGTAAGTGAGAAGAATCCAGTGAAAGAAGGTTAAGAAGAAATGGGAAATTTATTAGCTAATGAAACTGTCATATGCCAGATTAAAGGTTTCAGAAGCTCCAGAGCCAAGGCCTCCATCACTGCCATCAGAACTCAGTCTATTCTTCCATATGCTTTTTCCTATAGTGACTTTTTCTCTGACATGTTTTTACATTATAGTAACAAGCAGCTCTTGCCTCCACTTACGTTTACAGTACTTCCTTTCCTGTGATGCTAGTTAAAGCCTTGGTTCTCAGTAGTGTGGTCTGAGCACAGGCTGATATTTGCTGCCTTGGTTTCTGTCCCGATTTTACTAACTACTATACACCATTTGACCTTTGACAGACAGGAAACTGAACCTCAGTTCACTCATCTGTAAATTGAAGAAAAGAATAATTCCTACATTGTAGGCTTATTGGGAGCCTATAAGTTTAATATATGTGCCACACATAATATGTTTTGACAAGTTTTGTTAGATGTCATATATGAACTTTATTGTGGCGGGGGGTAGAAATGCTTGATTGAATAGAGTTTTGTCTTTTCTAGAGCCAGGGTGAAATGGACCTTCTTCTTAATGGATAATGAGGAATGAGTGATTTTGGAGTCTCTTAGAAGACAAGGTATAGGATGCCAACAACCTTAGTAATTTATACAACTTCACTAAGGTGCTGCAATATTTGTATTGCTTGAATTCTAATCAAACAAAACAGTGAAGGTAAAATTTTTATGGAAACAACAAAGTGCAGTAAAAATTCAATGTGACTGAGTTAATGACTTGTTCTTAGGGACTTAATAAAAAAAACATAACATTATACTGAATCCTAAAAGTGGATATGTAGCAAATCTGGCCCTTCTCATCATTTACTTCACCATATTATTGAGACCACAGACATTTAAGTGAAGTAAACAACTGAAAAGGGTTTAACAAGCTACAAGGGCAAAAGAGTCATATATGGTGCAGTTGAGGATTATTTAGAAATCAGAATAGCTAGTTGTAATAAAAGATTTATTACAGGCAATCATTTTCTAATGGAAATGAAAGCAGAGAATAAAGTAATATTTAACAATTAATCCCTAAAATAACTTTTCTACACCTCCATAATAATTCAAGAAAATTTTTGTTGCATTAAATCCAAATTAAGGGAATAATTCAACAACTTACCTAATCATCAAATTACTTTAGTTGGCTTAGGTATTATTGGCGTTTTTCCTCAGCTAAATCATGGCATTTTGTCACAGCATTCTCTTAGGATTGGTCATAGCACTATATCAATTCTTTGAAGAAATTCACAATTTTTGGAAATTATGGGGCAACAGATGAGTAGGAATCTTTATATCTATCTCCAACATTAGTTATTACCTCCTCATCTTGCTTAATGTGTTCTCATATATTACAAATGACCCGTTTTTTCATTTTATGAATACATGACAATATATAACAGGAAAAGTTAATGTTTTACTGATGGACCATGCTCATTCTTGTACTTTTGAACACAGACTTCTCAGCTATTATATAGTAATGTCAATCAAGATTATTGTTAGGAAATCTAATCCTAATAACTAATATCTATAAAACTCAGCATAAAAATGTTGGATCTTTGGATGACTGGTGTATCTCAGAAGCAATCTATTTAAAGAAAACATTAGAGTCTTCAATTAGTCCCTGCCTTTTTCAACAGTCAATGCTTAGTCTCACTTGTTGCACGTTGTCAAACCTACTAGAGCTATTACATAATTACAGTTTCCAGCTATATTTTATTCTGTGTAGCTTTATCATTTTAAAATATCATCTGCTGCCCCTTTCATCCTTATGGTAATAATGTAAAATACATAGAAGTATGTCATTGGGTCGTTTCTAGAAAATCACCAACCTCGCCCATGTAAGGGCCCTGAATAAACAGTCATGCTCAGTAAAAAGGTATCTTTTCAGTGAAAATACAGTTCTAGTTAAAGTTCCTCGCCAAGTCACACCAAATAAATATTCCATGGTCCATGTAAATAAAAAAGTGTTTTAGTGGTGCATATTTGGTTTCAGACGTGTTCCCTACGCCTCCTGTTCCACATAATAGCTCCTCACTTTTCCTCTAAATAGAAATTATGGAGGTACTGTTGGAGAGAAGCAAATAATAAATAATCAATTTAATATTGGAGAATCTGGGATGGCTTGTGTAAACTCAATGGCGATTTCTTCTATTGATTTGGCTGCTAACTGTGTCATTCCCGAGAAAAAGATGCTGTGTCTTTTATTTAGAAAATGACAGTATGAAAATGAGTGATAATGAAGACATTAGTTGCATATGGGATTAATTGTGTGTGGGGTTTTGAGCCAAGTTGCTGAAGGTTGTGATCTTATCAAGATTCAAGTGAAGGATGATCAGATTTCCAAAAATGATAAAGACCTACAGATTTCACTCCTCCATAAAATCTCAAGAACATTGTAAAAATTATCAAAATCAACTTTCATAAAACTTTGGAAATTAACCAAAGACTTGAAATTATCTGTAGAATTTAGTTACCAAAACCAGCTAAATCTTGGTAAAAACAATGAGTTCTATGTGATTTTAATATGACCTGTTCCAATCTCTCTCTCTCTAGTTCCACAGTAGTCTTGAAAACCAACAGACTGGCAATTTCTATAACCATGGAAATAGTAACAAAGCAGTCACAGAGAGGGTGGAATGTATTTGAAGCTCCCTAAAAGGCTCATTCCCAAGGATTTTTCTTTCCTTGACATTTCTTGCAGGTCCTAGGAAATCACCACTTACAGGGCTTATCTTTATTTGAAGTGCTTCAGGGCTTACTCAGTGTGAACAGCCTTTCTTCTGTAGTATTTGTCAAAACAACAAGTAGAATTGGTTTAATTTCGTACCTACCTAAGATGGTCATAACAGTTGGGATAAACAGAAAATTGACCAAAAAACTTAACAGAAAAAGTTGGGGAATGCAATGTTAGTAGAGAGTTTTTAAAAAGCTATAACATATTCCTGAACACCTAGAATGCATACATGCATATTCAGGGTTATGTGTGTCCAGAACAAATATGAGAAGTCCCTAATCCCTCATCTCTTGCTAATCTTGAGTTTCTATAGTGGCAGCAAGTGAAGACTTCAGCAGAATTGTCCACATACATGGAGCCCTTCAGCAAAAATTGGGAGACTAATTGGTTCAAAGCATTTAAGAATATCTCAAATAATTAACTATTAGGCTAGCTGCAGAGACTTCAGTGGAAATAAATGATAAAGATTACAGACGTCAAAGAATTAGTTGAAAAAGGTTACTAAGAAAAAAATTACATCAATACATATCTACAAGAAAAAATGGGCTTCCCTGGTGGCACGAAGGGTTAAGTCTCAGCACTATGAAGACCTCAGCAGCCAATGCAGCACTAGTTCTATTCTTGGCCAGGGAGCTAACCCACATGGTGCAGCAGACCTCTTCTGTCTCACCTGCTGCTCCCCTCAGCAATGTATTTCAGTCAGTCTGCCTGTTCTGTTCCCCACCCTGTCTCTGGTGAATCCTCTCACCATCCCCTCCCCCATACCTCTGGCCTGTATCCCAGTTCTTGAATGTATAAATAAGTAAATCTTTTTTTTTTTTAAGATGTATAACTGAATGTTTTTTTCTTTTTAAAAGATTTATTTATTTATACAAGCACTGGGTACAGTCAGAAGCGTGGGGAGGGTGAGAGAATTCACCAGAGCCAGAGCGGGGAGCAGAATAGGCAGAAGGATCGAAGCAGCGGGCAGCAGGAGAGGTCGGTGCGCCATGTGGGACCCTCGCCCTGTGGCCAGGGATCGAACCGACACTGCAGAGGCTGCAGGCAGCTTTGCAACCCAGCGCTCAACCGCTGTGTCACCGGGGAGGCCCATAAATAAGTAAATCTTTAAAAAAAAAATCTACAGAAAACATGCTGGTGGCATTGATCTGATGTCCAGAGTTGCTACTGTCAACTGAGAAATAGACTTATAATCAAAAAAGCATTTGTTCAAGAATAAGAATGAGGAGTTGAGTCCTCAACTAAAGATCACTTCCAAGGCATGTTCACCAGGGTCAGTGCATAGGGGAATTTTAAGGATCAAGAAGGGAGCGGTTTAGCTAAGCTTAGGTCATTTGTTTGTTTTTGAATTGGTTGACAGGGGTCTTTAGTCAGAAAATTACAGTGTGGGTCTTTTGTTACAATTAGCAGATGACCCTCCTGTTTCTTTCCTCAACATATGTCAGAAGAAAACAGAAAACAGGATGCCACTGTTCTTTAGTAGTTACTGAGGAGAAAGCAGTGAGTAGGTGTTCTTTCATAGTTGCCAGTAGGGAGTTAGGTCAGGCTGCTGAGTCAAGCTACTTGTTTTCAGCTAGCAGTCTTAACATGGCACTTACAGATAAGATGAAATTTGACTCAAAATTAGTTCAACACCATATACTAATTACAATGCCAAGTTTTCATACATGCAAATAAATAGGAAAGTGTGGCCCATAACCAGGGGAGGAACAACTAGTTGAGAATGACCCTGTGAAGCCTTGACATTGGACTGAAGAGAAAAATCCTTTAAAATTTAAACTATTGGGGCTTCCCTGGTGGCACAAGGGGTTAAGCACCGCACTATGAAGCAATCCGCAGCCACTGTAGCACAAGTTCGATCCCCAGCTGGCCAGGGAACAACCCACATAGTGCAGCAGACCTCTCCTGACTTGCCCCCTGCTCCCCTCAGCAGTGTGTTTTGGTCAATCCACCTGTTCTGCTCCCCACTCTGTCTCTGGTGTATCCTCTCACCCATGGCATCTCTGGTCTGTAGCCCAGCTCTTGTACACATAAATAAATAAATCTTAAAAAAAAAATTAAAAAAATCAATAAGGTGATTACATTGTAATAAATCTGTTTAAAAATTTAAAAAAATGAGTAGAAAATAAATTTAAATTCAAACTACTACAAATATGTTGAAAGAACTAAAAGACACCATGTCCAAATTGTTAAAGTAGGAAAGCATGAGAATTATATCTCTCCAATTGAGAGTACAAATAAAGAAACAGAAATTATTTTTAAAACTTCCTGTGGTTGAAAGGGTAGAATAACTAAATAAATAACTAAAAAAAAATCACTATATAGTGATTTCAACTGGACAGCTTCTAAATTTCTATGAAAAATATTAATCTGTACATGTGAAAATATCAATAAGTTCAAAGTAAAATGCAATGAGATTTATGCTGAGATATATTAAAACTGTCAAAAGTCAATTAGAATATCGAAATAAGTAAGAGAGAAGTGACTTATGTATAAAAAATCCTTAATATGACTTACAGCCAATTTTCATGAGAAATCTTGGAGATCAGATGGCAACAAATTGCTATATTCAAAGGCTAAGAAAAAAAACTGTCAACCCAGAATTCTGTATCTATAAAAATTATTCTTAAAAAATTGGGGAGAAGTTAAGACTTTCGATAAAGAAAATCTGATTGAATTTCTCTTTAGCAGATTGACCTACATGAAATACTAATAGGATTTATTAAAACTAAAATGAAAAGATATTATACCAACAGGATTTATTAAAACTAAAATGAAAAGATATTCCATAATATCACACATACACATGAATAAAAAATGAGAGAACTGGTAAAGATAACTGGCAAAATAACAGACATTATAAATGTATTTTTGTTTTTAACTCTCCTCTAATCTTATTTAAAATACATTTCTGTTGAATTTATAGTGAATAAAGAGCTTATTTGCTTAATAACAATCAAGGGAAGGAATGGGGTAATTTAAGAACACAGATTTTGTGTACGTGAATTTGGCCTAATCTGGTCTAGATTATTGTAAATTAAGATGTTAATGGTAATTCCTGTGGCAACCACCAGAAAATTACAAAAAATAAATAGTAGGGGAATCAAATGGTATATTAGAAAATATCTATTTAACATAAAAGGAGGCAATGATGAAGAAATAGAGGGATTAAAAAAAAACAAAACACAGGGAAAAATCATGTATAAGTCTTTGTGAGAATTTATATTAAATATGAATGGATTAAATGTTGCAATCAAAATTTATAGACTGGAAGAATGGAATAAAATTTATTTTTAAACTGTATGCTCTTTACCAAAAACAAACATACAAACAAAACATGCTTTATATTCAGAGATAGAAGTGAGTTGAAAGTGAAAGGGTAAGAAAAAGATATACCGCACAAAGATAGCTAAGATCAGCTAAAATAGAATTTATGACAAAAAAGCTATTTGAGACATGAAGGATATTTTATAATGATTAAAGTGTCAATCTATTTGGGAAAAATCATTATTATTATTTAAATATATATTATATATATTTTTAAAGATTATTTGTGCAAGAACTGGGGTACAGTCAGAGGTACAGGAGGGGGAGAGAATTCACCCCCTCCTCACAGAGCGTGGAGCAGAACAGGCAGACGGACTGAAGACACTGCTGAGAGGAGCAGCGGTCAAGGCAGGAGAGGACTGCCGCATCATGTGGGTATCTCCCTGGCCGACCAGGAATCGAACCACACTGCAGAAGCGGAGGACAGCTTCTGCAGTGTGGTGCTCAACCCACTGTGCCACCGGGGAGGCCCAGAAAAATCATTATTATAAGCTGACATTCACTTAAAAATATAGCATCAAAATACATGAAGCAAAAATTTATAGAACTGAAGGGAGAAGAGATCCATCAACAATATCTTCTGAAAACTTCAATATTTCACTTTCAGTAGTAGAAAAACCAACTGGATTGAAAATCAAATGAAATAATGATGCTTATTGTCACTAACCAGTAGGCAAATATGAACCAGCCCACCTTGAAGGAGAAATGTAGGAAGACTGCAGAGTAGGAAATGCCAAGATTCTGTCTACCCACCTGTATAATAATTGCATTAGTTGAATCTTACTGATGTATCTATTTTGGAACTCTAGTATCTATTGAAGGCTTGGAACTGCTCAGGGAAGGTTTGGACAGTAAATTGTGGTTAATTTTGGTCAATTTCAGCTCTTAGCATGGTAGAAACCACTCATCTCCCATCTTCCATCTCATGGCAGCCAACTATGCATGTGTTTATAGAGCATCTGAAACACAGCTTGTGGGAGCCAGGGTAGGCAATAAGAACTTTGTCTCCCAAATAATGAAGACCTGTGCTCTAACTAATGGTTGGTGCTTCTGATTGTGGAAGTGTAGAAATACAATTGGGTATTCATTTGGGTAAATAAATTCCCCATCAGCTGCAGTGAATTCCTGGGTATTTAAATGTCTGGCATGCTTTTTCTCCTTATTTTTTCTCTTTTTCTGTTTTTGTGTGCCATATGTTTAGATACTAAGATATTCAAAAGTAACCACATCTATGGGGGGAATTAGACAGTAACCATGTAGTCTTAATAAAGACCTGAGAAGTCTTTAAGTTTACACCTCAGGCTGGAGTCACCCAACAATGAATAAATAACACATACCCACCCCAAACAATAAACAAGCAAGAATAAATGGCACAACCTGGCAAAGAGGGAGAATAATCTCCAAGTCCACCTTATAAGATTAAAATGTCTAGTTTTCAACAACAATATAAGTCATACAGAAATAGGGAAGTAGAGCTCATTCAAAGGAAATAAAATATATATAACAGAAACTGTCCCCCAAGAAGGATGAAATGGTTGATTTACTGGGCTTAAAACAACTGTCCTAAAGATCTTTAAGAGCTAAAAGAAGACATGGATAAAGATAAGAAATTGAAGTATGAATAAAATAGAAATATCAAATAAAATGTAGAAAGCATAAAATGGAGCCCAAAATGAAATTCTGGAATTTTTGTAAAGTACAGTAATAGAAATCAGAAATCACTACAGGGATTAAAAAACATATTTGAATAGGCACAAGAGAGAAAATTTGAGGATAGTATACAAGAAATAATTGAATTTTTAAATTATTTATTTATTTATTTATTTATTTATTTATTTATTTATTTATTTATTTATTTTTGGTGGGACCCTCGCCAGCGGCCGGGGAATGAACCGGCTCTGCAGAGGCTGTGGGCAGCCTCGCAGCCCAGTGCTCAACCGCTGTGCCACCAGGGGAGGCCCTGAAATAATTGATTTTTCAGGAACAAAAAAAAAGAATATTAAGGAACAGTGAGTAGTCAAAAGAATCCGTGGAATACCATCAAAAAAGTCCAACATACATCCAACATACATATTATGTGAACCCCAGATGGAGAGGACTGAGAGAGGTACAGAAATTATTTAATTAAATAATGACTGAAAACTCTCCAAATTGATGTCTATTGATATAGACATCCAGGAGGTTCAACAAACTCCGAGTACAATAAACTCATGGAAATATACACTGAGGCACATTATAGTCAGTGTTGAAAGTGAAAGACAAAGAGAATTTTGAAAGCATCAAAAGAAGGAAACTGTAACATACAAGTTATTCTCAGTAAGATAATTAGCAGGTTCCTCATCAAAAAAATTGGAGGACAGAAGGAAGTGGGTTGATATATTCAAAGTACTGCAGAAAAGATATTCCAACCAGGAATCCTATATGTGGCAAAACTGTCCTTCAAAAATGAAGAAAAAGTTAAGGTATTCCTAGAAAACAAGATGAGGGGTTTCTTACCTACTCTGTAAGAAATGCAAAAGAGATTCCTTTGAATGGAAATGAAAGGACACAAGTCACTGCGTTGAAGCCATAAGCAGAAATAAAGATCTCTGGTAAAGGGAAAGGTAAATACAGCAACAATTATATTATGGTCCGAATATCAACCCCCTCCCCCCCCACACACACATGTGTTGAAGTCCTCTTGCAACCATGTTGGCACCTTGATTTTTGATTTTCAGCCTCAGTACTATGATAAATAATTTTGTATGTCTTATAATCTTTCCAGTAAGTAGTATTTGTTACAGCATTTTAAGACAAATTATCAAAGCTAATTTTACTGTCACTTGGGTTTATAACTCAACTTTGTGTTTTCTACATCATATAAGAAATCAATGCATAGAAAAACAACTAGTTTATGTTTTAGACATGCAGTGTATAAAGATACATTTTTGTGACATGAATAGTTGAAAGGAGCAGGGAGGTAGCAGTATCCGAGCAGAGTTTCATATTTACATTAAATTGGTATAAGTTCAAATGAGTGTTATAACTTTAGGATGTTAAATATATTCCCCTTAGTAACCACAAAGACAACAGCTATAGAAGACAAAGTAGTTTGGTGCTTGAGGGAAACAGAGATATTGCTTAATGAGTATTTCAGTTTTGCAAGATGGTCAATTTTCTCAGTGTAGAAGGTAGAGATGGCTGTGCAGTAAGGTAAATGCATTTAATGTGAACTACATACTTAAAATGGTTATAATGTAAATTTTGTGTTTTCCATATCTTACCACAATTTTAATAAATAATGAAAAAAATCATTGAGATACTACTTTATACTTGTGGTAAAGATATAAAAAAAGGCAGATAATAAGATTTGATTAGTATGCAGAGAAATTGAACCCCTCTTATATTTTTGGTGAGATTATAAAATACTTCAGCCTCTTTGGAAAAGAGGTTGGCAATTCCTCAGACTATTTTACATAGAGTGAACATATGATATTGTTTTCTTACAATTTTTGCATATATTTTGAAGAAAATTGAAAACATGTCTATATAATAACCTGTACATGATTGTTCATATAAATATTATTCATGATTGCCAAACAATAGAAGTAACCCAAATGTCCATAAACTGATAAAATGAATAAATCATAGGTGGTATATCCATAAAATGGATTATTACTTAGTCATATAAAGGAATAAAATACTAAAATACATGAATGCATTTTGAAAGCATTTGTCAAGTTAAATAAACCAGGCACAAAAGACTGCATGTTGTATGAGTTTATTTATATGCAGTGTTCAATCTCTTAAGAAATAATAGATATATGGTTGTGTGGGATGTGGGAGAGAGGAAATAAAGAGTGATTCTAATAGATAAGGTTCTTCTTTGCAGTGATGAAAATATTCTCAAGTTAGTGGTGATAGTTGAATTACTCTCTGAATATATTAAGATGTGCTTGATTTTAAACTTGAAAAGTGTGATTTTTATGGTATGTGAATTATATCTCAATAAAAAAAGATTTCCATGAGACAGAAGTTTCCTATTAATTCCTATAAAGGGAAATTTTGGCTGATGAAACAAGTGAGTGATGTTAGTAACAGTAAATAGTGCTATTTATTTTCCATTAGGAAAATGATTATAATTTCAGTAATTACATCAGGTATTAAAATAGCATCTCCTTTTCACCTCCAGATGTATTTCACTGATGTTTCTTGTTGAATAAGTGAGTGAATTTGTACAGGTTACACAATGTAAACTCTTTCAACCACATCTGGAATAAGGCTTGTCAAGGGCAGAAAGAAGGTGCAGGGTTATCTTGGTGAATCACAGGAATGAGCCAGATATACCTCTTCTATTTTCTCATACGTATTTCTCAATAGGGATTTTCAAAGTGTTGAGAGATAATTCTGTGAACCAGACCCAATAAGGAGAATCAGGCCAAGTTTACACTGCCCAGAGAAATTATCTTAAATTCTCTTTCTTTTTTTTCCTGGCATCTTTATATGATTCCTATCTTGGGAGTATGTAACTGTGTGTGCCAATTCCTAACAACTTTTATATATTCTTGAGCAGAAAAAAGGTCTTGGCAGGCAAGTCTGTAAGTATGATGATGGCCCCTGAATAAACCAGGATGGAGTTCAGCGCAGGGAGGACAAGTCAAAAGCAAATGTAGACCTCTGTGCCACCAGCCTAAAAGTGGACCACACACTTTTCTGGCTTTTTGCCTTGGTGATAGTGTGCTTCCTAAGCACAGTTTGCATGTGCTTTAGTATAATGAAAATACAAGTTTTTTTGAAAGTTGGTTTGGACACTGTGCTGATACTGTGGTTTTGTTGCAGGTATGTATTTGTTTTTAAGTTCCTAAATTTATTTCTTAAACATTTCTCAATCTATATTTCAGTTAAAATAATTCAATTGATAATGAAGTTTTTGTCTTCATTTTTTCCTGTCCAAAATAATGCAATTAATGTATTATTTTAAGATGATTTGTTATAGGTCACCTAGCTACCTTATCTACACATATATGTGTATAATAGTACAAATTATCACACTATGTATTTATTTGTATGTTTATTTTTACGTCAGGAGAGGAAAAGTATTTTTATGCCTAATAGCATGATAAGATAAGTGTTTTCTAAAATAAGTGTTTTCTAAAATATAAAACTGATGTTCAAGTTCAGCGGGCTGATGGATTTTAGTCACCATGTTGGTTGTAGATACTGATTCAGCATTGTGATAAAAATTCTGCCTTTTCCCTCGATTGTTGGCCACTCCTCTGGAGCCAGTGGTGTAAGATGTTGAAACTTAGGGGAATAATTATATCCAAAGGAAGAGATTAACCTTAGCTTTCACTTGTAGAGTGAAATTTTGAATTGGGTGCCATGTAAACAAATTCATGAAGGCTGACATCACCAGGTCAATAGCAGTAGGTAGACACAGCCAAAACAGAAGTACAAGTGAATGCATGTAAGTTAGAAAGTTGTGTAAGGGGAAGTTCATTTAGAAATGATCTTGAGTAAGGTTAGGGATGCATGAGAGGAGAAAGCTCAAGCCAGAAGTCTGAATCAACTAACAAATCTCCAGAATGAGCCTTATGCAATGTTGGAGACTGAGGGCTGAAAAATTAATGTGAAGGGGCAAATTATAATCAGGACTTAACTGTGGGTAATGTTAGATCAAAATGATCAGAATCTAGTGGTGGTTGTTACATGTCAGTGTAGCCTAAAAGCACATGTTGGGATGGCAGAGAGTAGTGGCGGGGGGGGGGGGGTTTATATTGCCTATACCAGCAGCAAGCTGTCCCTATTTTTCTTGGGATCTTGGAAATCTCTAAGATTGCATGTGAAAATTGGGGTTGTTATCATCATTACCACCACCACAACAACACAATCATCATCTCAATTTATTATTGGTAACTTATTAGCATCCTAGGTAATAGGAGCATACCTACGTTGCTAATTTAACTTATTTTTAATTTTAGTGTCTCAGTTTCACATTAGCATAAGAAACAGTGCTCAGAAAAGTAACATAACTGCTCTAAGGTCTATATGTGTTTAATCATGAAACTCAAAGACATATAGATATTAAATAACATTCTAGACTGCCTCTACAGTCTGTGTACTTAATAGACTGTTGCTGGTTGCTTGTCTTTCCCCTTCCTATGAGAGAAGATACAGTCCAGTGTAGCTGCATAAAACCAAAGAGAAGTTTACCCTCATCTCTGGTAGTCATGGATTGTGGCTTACAGGTGAAGAGTAGGAGGGTGTGGGAAAAGTATTTACCCATTACAGAGAAAGTATGTGGAGAGCTTGTTTTGCCCATTAGCTATTACGCCCAATTTAAATTGCTACCCATACACCTGCATCCTTACTCTGTGTGTGTGGAGAGGGAGGAAACATAGATAACCTATGTAGCATATGTGTTGTCTCATAAGCTCAGGCAATCAGAGCTAAAACTTGCATTCTCTAAATGGGTTCTGTCATTTACCACATAAAGACAAAGCATACTCATAGTGTATAAGACCTTCAACAGAAAAAGAGGATTGGCCCAGAGGAGGGCAGTTAAGGCCGGAAACTTTGCCACGAGTTTAAGGCATCTTCTGGTGGATCTGGGCAGTCTGGAAGGGAAGGAGCAAAGTCAAAGTGGAAGTCAAGATAAAGGCTGCCACTTTTAGCTTCCCCATGTGTCTTTCACTCATATCTCTTCAAGTGTTTCCTTCATGTTCCCCAAGTCCCTGGTCCAAGTCCAAGGCCAAGAAGCAAGCACAGCTTCTTCATGTGTATCTCTCTGCTCCACCTGCCTCCTCCAAGACTTCTGTTTCCCACATCCTTTTTAGCCTTCTCTCCCAGCTCAGCTCCACTCTTCATTAGGTGGGGCAGGGAACATGGAGCCTCCCCCTTTTAGATTACACTGTTACAATTTTCCACAAAATTTAATAAAATTTTTCAATGAATTCTGACAGACCGAATTAGACATTTCAGCACATATTTTCCCTCCAGCCCATCTATCCTGCTCCATTATTATAAGACACAAAGATGTCTCAATTTAAGATAAGCAGAGCTGCATTGGTGAGGGAGCCACAATTGCATAGGATACCAGGCTTGGGATGGAAGTACAACCCATATTCATAGGAACTTAACCTAGAGGAAGAACTCTGATTCAAAATTTTTGGAATTTTAGAAAAATCATATGGTACTCATTCTTGTGCTCACTGTTAACACTTCACATTCCTCATCATGTCTTTAATAACTATACCTCTTCCTGGTGACAAATTCTCCCTAATTTTCTCAATCCAAGTTCCTGAGTAGCAGAAATAATTGAGTTGGCTAAGATCACCTCTTGGAGTCACACTTTATGAAACATTATTCTGCTTTTTGTGTATATTCTGCTCTTGTGTGCAAAGTTGTCTTTCCATCAGATGCCCACCCCTGTGGTATAATGTATTGCTTGGAAGGTGGACTCATTTATCACAAAAGTCATGTGGCTATGGAAGGAATGGGGAAGACTTTGAAAAGTCTTTGGAAAACCCATTTGGTGTTTATTTTTCTGATATGTGTTAGCCCCTGCAGAAGCAATATTTTTGTACATGTGCCTTACTTGTTACATTTAGACCCATCTTTATTTTTTGGCTGTAACTTTCTTTGCTTTACTCTTATTACATCCTATTGAGGCTGCCTTTGTGTAAGTGTGTGCCCATCACTAGATTTCAACTTTCTAAAATATGGGATTGCAGTTCCTCAATATGATATTCCAGACATCTATCTAGCCATTTGAATTATTTGAATAGAAGAATGATCTCCAGGCTAACCAGAGGGTTCTTTAAATTTGTTAAGACACAGTGTTGTTCAATTTCCAGGAGCCTGAGTTTCATCTTCTGTTAATCTGTAACTGCTCTTTGTCCTTTTTGTTAGTGATTGGCATGATTCTGAATTCTTAGAAATAATCATGAAAAGGAACTGGGGAACATGAGTGAGGTGGGGGACCAGGTAACTTGTTGGGATTGGTTGTACAATATAAAAAGCAATCAACTGATCTAGAATTATAATGAAAAAAGGAGACTATGCAGATTGTATCTGTTTCTGTCTCTGATCTAGAAAGTTTAGAATTGGCTGTCAGACCCTGCTTGGGAGAGTCATATCCTGCCAGTGATATGAATCCTAGGGAGGGGGGTGGTGATACCCATACAATCATGGCATTGTTCCAAGCTGCACAATAAGCTTGCCATAGCCTTGGGCTCTCATGCATGTTCTGACAGCTATGTATGGAGACTATAGAGTCATCTGAGGGACAGTTTTTCTCTGCTTAGCTTTCAGGACATTTTAAAAGGTCACCTATCAAAGCTCAGTTTCTTCCCATGGTACCTAGCCTGGGACAGCGTTATTCAGAGTGCTATTGGGTGGGAGGCATGACGTCAATATAAAGTCACAGATGCCTAAAGGTCAAGGCTTCCCCTTGCCCCCAAGATTTGGTTATGTTAGGCCAGTCGATCTTCCTGTTTTCTAGTCTGTTATGAAACATGTCAATGGCATGAAAGAACATAGAGCCTACATCTGTTTTAGCCAGATCCATATAAAGGCTATTCACAGTAGCTTAAGTCAACGACATTTCAGGAAGTATTTTAATTTCACAGATCTTTCTCAGGGTCTGTCTAGCTTACATGACTTATATTGTGTACTGGAGAGTAAAAGAATTATGGTAGAGGTAAGAAAGTGATTCTTTTAAAAGTTTTACATAATTACTGCTAAATGGTGGTGAATGGAGATAATTATATGGATATTTTATTATTTATTTTTTAAAATTTTTTTAAAAGATTTATTTATTTATACAAGCACCAGGTACAGTCAGAAGCATGGGAGGGCGAGAGAATTCACCAGAGTCAGAGCGGAGAGCAGAGCAGGCAGAAAGACCTAAGTACACTGCTGAGGGGAGCAGCGGGCGGCAGGAGAGGTCTGCACGCCATGTGGGCCCCTCACCCGGGGGCCAGGGATTGAACCGGTGCTGCAGAGGCTGCGGGCAGCCTCGCAACCCAGTGCCCAACCGCTGCGCCACCAGGGAGGCCCTATATGGATATTTTAAAAGAGAGATGTTGACCTCTTTGCTTCAGCATTCTAGCCAAAGGCAAAATCAACTGTTATTATTTCAGAATAGCTTTAGGATAAAAAGCATTAGCTTTGGTGTCAAAAAATCTGGGTTTGAATTCAAACTTGAATTCTTACTAGATATGGGGTCTTGACTAAATTTGTCCTTTAAGAACCTCATTATTTCACATATGACAGGGACCATCAAAACTCCCTTACATCTTTCTTGTAAGGATTGAATATATTCAAGTACTGAGAGTAATCCATGGTGCCGTGATTGTCCAATAATTAGTAGTTTGTAATATAATTCCACTTGGAGAGAATTGCCTTTCCTAAGACCTTCATTCTCCGACCTCTCCAGGCTTTTATAGAGCTTTTGATTGATTGGAATCGGCACAGAAACATTGAGCCAGGGTTTGCTTCCTAGCAAATATTAGACACCAACATTGGCAAATGATCTAGGGAAACAGCAAATCCTTATTGAAGCATTGCCTTTGAATCTCTTATGGCTGGTGCCAGTGCCTCATTGTAAAATGTGGAATTACCTTTGTAATTTTTTTCTCAATTTGGTTTGGATGACAACAGATACACCTACAGATGTCTGTCAAGCTTGGAATTACATGTTATCACAGGTCCTGTGTGTGACTATAATGGGGTTTCTTTCATTTGAATTTATCTTAAGTTGCTTTAAGTGTTTACCGACGTTGATGTTACTTTATTCATCAGTATTGTGAAGTCCTAACTGTTGGTCCTTAGTTGCTCAACTGTGAAATCTCATTATTCAATTTTAAGTACTAACTCCACTCATTTCCAATCCTGAATTATTTAGTTGGCTCCCGGTCTCTAAATGTCTAAGTATGTAGGCCAAGAACTTCAATTGTGAGATGTATTTTGCTTATAACTATCTTATTTTTATGAGGATATATATGACACATATAGTGGTAAAGTGCATGAAAACAGGAGCTGACCAGGTTCTAATCCCAGAACCCTCACTTAATATGTATGCTACCCAAGACAGGTTACTTAACCTCAAGTAGAACCTCAAGTTCCTTATCTTCATTTAATGCTTGTATGGATTAGATGAATTTATTTATGTAAAGTACAATGAACATTTCCTGAGACATAGTAAGTGCTATAGAAGTGTTAAATGTTATAGTTATTGTTATGTTCATGAAATTTATTAACCATTCATTTTCTCAGGATGAGAACAAATTGAACTATACTCACAGTCCCACTAGAATTCATTTTTAGAACATCAAGGGACTGTGATGGATGCCCTTGATGGCAAGTTGGGTGAGGTTAAAGTGAAATCTGTAGAGCTCAGAACAGGAGAAGAATCTTTTAACCTCCAGAGCTGTGCATTTGCATGAGGTAGTATGAGATGCTGAAAGTCATTGCAGTATTGAAGAAAAGGATTCACAGAAGTTGCAAAAATAACTTTAGGGCATAATATATAAAACTGGCATAAGGAAGGTGACAGGAATGAGAAAAGAGTCATGGGCATTGTAAAAGATAATGGGGATGACTTCAGGGCTAATTCCAGAATCCCTATTGTGGCTTGGGTGGATTGATTATATTGAAAAGAGAAGGGGCATGGCAATCATGTTGATCCAGCAGTTTTTTTCCTCAGTAGGGTATATTTATTTCCCTTGCCTCACCTTATGAAAAGTCTTGATACATTCTAATACATTACTGAGATAAAAGCACTTTGCCGTGGTTATTCCTGTGGCTTAGTGACTTGGGATTTTAGTTGGTCATGATGCTCATAGGGGTCCAGGACTTTTTCAAACAGTGGCTTAAATATGGAGAATTGTATTCCTATTCTCCAGTATTTGGCAAATGATAATTAATAATTTGTGGCAACCACAGTGATTAGATATGACAAAACAATCTACTACCCATGCTGTGATATTTTAATGCGTTCTATGTGCCGAGTGTTACTGTAGTTTGTGTCTATCATCCTGTTGATTCCTTACATGAATCCAATCAAATGTAAATATTATCAGTTTCCTTTTTTTTTTTTGTGATTGATATACTGCCCAGAAATATTGAATGCTTATATGGATTCACTTTGTGATACCATGAACTGACTTAGGTTAAAAGGATCATACTGAAGTAAGTAGGGAGTAAGAATAAATCAGCAGGATCAATTAGAAGGTTATAGCAGAAGTCAAGATAAGACATAACTGTGGCTTAGACAAAGTTGAAAATAGTATAGATAGTGGGAAATTGTAAAGTCCTGGATACATTTTAAGGGTAGAATTTGTAGGAATTTTTGATGGAGTGAATGTTGGTAAGGAGAAAAGGTAAAGTATCAAGAGGAAATCTAAGTTTGTTGACCTGAGTAAATAGACAGTTGAAAGTGCTACAAATGAGACTGGAAAAGCTGCAAGGAAATTAGGATTAAAGAGGTAAACGAGTAGTTCAGTGTGGGGTCTTTTAGGTTTGAGAAATATATTAAATATGCAAATGGTACCAAAAGGATACAGTATTTAATTCAGGAGAAAAGTCTTGACTAGAAATAGACATTTTGAAAGACACACATCCTCAGGAAATCATCCTAGGAGTGAATTTAGATAGAAAACAGAAGTGGACCAAAGAGTCTTGGCCATACCTCTTAGAAAGTTACTTTTTTGGCAGGGAGGTGGGAAAAGTGGGGGTAAAAGTCATCCAAAAAGAATAGAAAGAATTTAAAGAAGTAGAATAAGAAGATGGAAAATGTTGTGGTAGCCTGGAAGTCTGTGCAAAAGTATATTAAAGAGAAGTAAGGGAGGGACTTGACTGTGTCAAAATCCTGCTATAGATCAAGTTAAAGACTGTGAGTTAGCTACTTAGAATTAACAGCATAGATTTCTTTTTTTTTGTAGTTTATTTTTGATTTATTTATTTTTTACATCATTGTTCATTTTTAAACAATATTTGCTCCCCCCTTCTCCAGGTATATTCCCCATAGAATTTCCTTCACCAGTGCACCCATGCACCATCACTACAGTCCCCTGTGACAGCATAGATTTCTTTGGTGATCTTGAAAGGAACTGTTTGATAAAATGGGTGTATGTGGGAATCTTGGAAGAAACAAAGGTCCGATTGGAGTGGATTTAAGAGAGAGTGGGAGAGAAATTCTTGGAGGTATCAAAGGGAGGAGGGCAGGATATACTATTGGAATTATAAGGTTGTATATTTTCATTGAGACTGGAGAAGGTATGTGAGAGCAGGAGTATGGCCTGTTTCCTTGACCAGTTCATTAGGACTTGTTGTCTTGAGGCTTTTACAGGTTGCATCTGTGTACTCATTCCCCCACCACTGTGGAAGAGGTTAGATTTTAGTTGTGCCCTGTGCCACTGTTCCATGCTAAATGGAGATGTTGTGTTAAAAGTTGACTGTATTATGATGGAGATGTGACTATAGAACCTGCTTTGACAGAAGATGACAGCCAGTCCACTCTTAGATGTTCTCTGATTGACTGGAGCAAAAATCACTTTTCCAGAGAATTAGAGCATCAATAGTTATTCAAATTAGGTGGATGGTTGCTCTGTAGCCTATGAGGCTAACATCAGAAGCTGAAGTTTGTTGTCAGGACATTGAAAGATCAAGGGGATAAAACTTGGAAAACTGCTAAATCTGTTAGTGAAAGCAAAATCTAAGGGGAAAGAAAGTCATCTAAGATTATTTCTTATGGTTGTGCTCCCAAAAATAATGTGCAAAGAACTGGAAATAGCTATTTGGATATGCTAAGGGATGAAAAGGCATTGTCTAGGAAGGCAGCTGTTATTGGCTTTGAGGATTTAACTATATCTTCATCAATGTATAATAGTAAGTGACCCTCATAGACCATTAAAGGCCAATTCCAAAATGAGAGTTAACTATTTTTTCCTTATTAAATGAATTTAAATTTAGAGAAGTGGGGTCTCCCTGCTGGTGCAAGGGGTTGAGTCTCAGCACTATGGAGCTATCGACAGCCACTGCAGCATGAGTTTGATCCCCAGCCAGAGAGCTAACCCACACAATGCAGCAGACCTCTCCTGTCTTGCCCACTGCTCCCCTCAACAGTGTATTTCAGTCAATTTGCCTGTTCTGTTGCCCCCTCTGTCTCTGGTGAATCCTCTCATCCCTCCTCACCTCTGGCCTATGCTCCAGCTCTTATATGCATAAATAGGTCTTTAAAAAAGATTAGAGAAGTGTTGGCCTATTTGTTTATAGGATCTCCATCAGGTTATAAACTCAGGTTATAAAAGGAGTTTCTTTTCCAATTTCTCTCTTCAAGAGTTCCAAATTTCTTGTGCTTTTGTCAACTTTTTTTTTTTTTTTTTAATCAGTACTTTTGACATGTGATAAACAGTAAGTAGGAGGTGGGCATATGGATGAAAATGTGTGGTGCTCAGCTGGTAATTTGCTAATCTGGGGCAGTTGGGCTGATCCCCAGTTGGCTGTTGTTTTGACACTTACAGGGAGTGCTGCAGGTAATCCTTAAGATTTTTGTTTTAGTTCTTAAAATTTCCTCTTGGGGATTAATCATTGTTTGTCAAGTCTCTACCTGAGAAGATTTATTTCTCACCAGGTCTGAAAGAAAGCTCTTTCAAGTAACATACCTTATTTAGTGATCAAGATCACATGTTTGTTCCCTTGTTGACTGCTTCTCAGGACAAATTAGCATTTATAAACTAACCTGGCTCCATGATAATCATTTATTTTAAATATACTATTATACTAACTACTGTAATAAATGATAAATTTATGAACTTCTAATTTTAGTAGAAGCTATTTTCTGTTCATACATATATTACACTCTGTGAATATACATGCTATTGCTTTACTAAGAAAACTGTTTTGAAGACTTAGCACCCATGTCGAAAAAAGGCTGTCTTGCAGTTGAGGTTTGAATTTGTGACCCTACTTTCTCAGTACATGGACAGTTAAGTTATATATTTATCATTTTTGGAATAGCTGGAACAACCAGCTTCAATGTCTACTTTCTATATTAATCTTTCCTCATTTCTCTTTTGTAATTTCCATGTGCAGTACTGTCCAAAACTACATCTGTAGTCAATAGCAGATTTGTTATTAACTTTTTGATACTGGCCATGTTACCAGTCATTGATAAACTTAGTAATCTCTCACTTCCTAGAAAATAAAAAACAAACAAACAAACAAACAAAAAAACAAGTCACACAAAAGCACAGGCATTGTATTTTTGTACAACTGGGTGCAGGTACATAACCTGCCTAACCATCAGAGGGACAGCATCCTCTGTACCCTGTGGCTGTATTAGAGATGGAAGGCTACCAGATCCCGAGGGAAATGCCTTTTATCAATGGAGAGTGCATAGGGAACTGGGTGGGTCCATGTCAGATGTACTATGAACATCTGGAAATACTGCTGTGCAGTTGCCTCAGAAATTCCTTCTTTGTGCTAGTGTGTTAATTGTGTTAATTTTAATAAACTCTGTTTCTCTTTGTATTTTCTTTCACATTAACATGCTGAAGTTAAAGAAAAATCCAGAGTTCAGCACAGAGAATAAAAATAATAAAAATAAAACAAATGCTAGTTCTGAACTTTCTAGTACCCTTAAACGTGAAGAAAAATGAAGTGAATACAAGAATGGACACAGACAATATTGGTAAATTGAAAGCAAACCAAGGAATATAACACAGAGGTAGAGATAAAAGATACAATGAAGGACCTCCCTGGTGGCACAAGGGTTAAAGTCTCAGTGCTATCAAGCTATCAATAGCCACTGTCTCCTGAGTTTGACCTGATCCCAGATCCCAGACCAGGGAGCTAAACCCATGGTGCAGCAGACCTCTCCTGTCTCGCAGGCTGCTCCCCTCAGCAGTGTATTTCAGTAGATTCGCCTCTTCTGCTTCCCAATCCGTCTCTGGGGAATCCTCTTGCCCCCTGCACCTCTGCATTATTAGGAAGGACACCACAGAGTGATGTGCCTTTCTCAGTATGTCGCTTCAGATGTATGTAACATTGACATATATCACAATGTTAACTTTGATCACTGATTAAAGTGGTACCTGCCAGGTACTACTCTTGGACAGCTATTTGCCCCTTTGTAATTATACATTTATAAAGTAGAACATAGTATTGGGTATTGTTTCTTAAACTTAACATTTTTCCCCAGAATAACTCAATCAATTCCTTAAATTACTTAATTATGAGCATGTGGTTTATTTATCACTCAAGACATTCAGATTGGTTTATTTATGCCTAAATTTTTATTCATTAGTTTTAGTATCCACTTGAATGGTCTAAGATATCAGTAGTAGTTGTTACTACGGTGTGTTAACAGTGATTTTCAGTTTTCTTCATTCCTTTTACATTTATTAATTGGCATTCTTCTGTAAGGAAGAGTTGTCATGTCTCTTTGATTGCTTAGTTAACACCACATTTTCCCCTAAGTCCCTTGTGTAGTCAACCCCACTCCCTCACCCCCAATCCAGCAATACTGATCGGTTTTCTGTCACCATATGTTTGATTTTCTCAAGAGTTGTATAAATGGAACTATGTACTATGTAGACTTTTAGGTCTGACTTCTTTAACCTAGTAAAATGTACTTATTATTCACTCATGATCATGAGAATTGATAATTTGTTATTTTATATTACTGAGTAATATTCTATTGCATGAATAACCTAAGGTTGTTTATTCATCAGTTGGAAGAGATCTCTTTTTTTTCTCCCAGTTTTTGGTTCTTATGAATATAATTCCTATAAATATTTATATAAAACTTTTTGCAGGAACATAGTTTTAATTTCTCTACTGTGGATATAGAGGAATGGGATAGTTGTATATATAAATTCATATAAAGCATCCATGCTGTTTTCAAAGTGACTGTAGAATTTTGAATTCCCATCGACAACATGTGACAATTTCAGTAGCTCCAAGTTCTTGTCAGCACTTGATATTGTTACTGGGCACAGGGTCTAAAAATTATCATCAGGTCAGAACCTCTCTTATCAGTGCTGGGTCCAGCCATCAGAAATGCAAACAGTCATAACAAATGCAAACAAAAGGGCTTTTGGTGCAACAAAAGAAAAAAATGATTTAATCAATAGGGAGAGGGCAAGGAAGAACTAGCAGAGAAGAGGAAGAGGGAGAAAATCCAGATACTGACAGATAGTGTGAAGTGGAGCTGCAGCTATAGAGTGAGCAAGGTGTGACAGAGAGAGGTTTTCCACTGAATCGGGGTTTTGGGGAGCAGGCCTGGAGTGTGAGGACCCCAATTGGCCTTTTTCTCGGTTCTTGTCTTCATTAAGGAATACATTCAACATTGCGATCAATGTCACAGAAAATCAAGAGATTTATTGGTAAGTAGGTAGGAAGAACAGGAAAGCTCTCCAAGCAGACAAAGGTAGCAGATAGAGGTGGTAATGGGTAGCTGATTGAGGTGGCAATTGCTTATATGGTATATTGGGCATGGAGTTGGGGGTTCTGGCCTTTGGGTGTCTCCAAGTTGTGTCTCTTGCTGATTGGCTGTGCCCTGCAAAGGTTCTCCTAGGCTACCTAGGTCCACTAAGTTTGCGGGGTTCTCCTAGGCTACTGAGTTTGCAGGGGTCTCCTAGGCCACACAGGCCCACTGAGTTTGCCTTTGTTACCCGGCCTACCTTTGCAAAACTAACCTTGGTCCATTGTTTTAACATTTGTGTTACTGTGTTGGTGTGATGGACTCTCCATTCAGACTGATAAATGGACCTAGGGTAACTGGGTTTGGGGGTTAGAGACAACTTCCTGGTTCCAACTAAGTGTTTCTCAACTAGGCTGATAAATGAACTTATGGACTTGGGACACCCTGTTCCTAACTGACTATATGTTCCCTAACTTCATCCTTTGCCATTGTTGAGGTCACTCATGGAGATGGACAGGATGGGAGGTTAGGGGGTTTACTAAGGTCCAGTGCCAGCCAGCATAGTGAGGCCGCTGCCTTTTGCAGCTACTTTGATGACAAAAGAGCAAACCGAGAGCATAGCTCCCTTTTAAAGGCTTCCCAAATTACTGCTCCAATTTACCCTTCCCCAGCAACCCTCTTTGCTCAGGATATCAGGGGCAGAGTTCAAACCACAACACTGTACAGACCTTGTTCAGAGTCAGGGGGCAGAATTTTGCCCTTAATCCTGGTGAGAAAAGCAGCTTGATTTGCTCTCAGCCTGGGAAGCTACACTGCTCACATGGCCCAGGCTCTCCAACTATAGGATCAACTTTTCATTTTCTTGTTTTATACATGTAGTGGTATCACATTGTGGCATTCATTTGCTTTTCTCTAATTCTGAATTTGACATCTTCATTTGCTTGTCTTTCACCTACCCTCTTACAGAAGGATTTGTTCAGATATTTTGCCCATTTTTTATATAGATTGTTCATTTTTAAAATTACTGTGTTTTGAGACTTTCTTCATATTCTGGACATGAGTCCTTTTTCAGAATCGTGATGCACATTTATATGTTCCCAGATACTGGCTGTTATTTCATTCTCTCAGCAGTATCATGTAAAATTTTTTTTTCATTGTAATGAGGCCCAATTTATCTTTTTGTTGTTGATGTTTATTTATTTATTTTTGATGTTTATTTTTTAAAAGATTTATTTATGCATACAAGAGCTGGGGTACAAGCCAGAGGTGTGGGGGGTGGTGAGAAGATTCACCAGAGACAGAGTGGGGAACAGAACAGGCAGACTGACCGAAGTACACTGCTGAGGGGAGCAGCGGGTCGAGTCAGGAGAGGTCTGCTGCACCATGTGGGTTGCTCCCTGGCTGGCGGGGAATCAAACTCATGCTGCAGTGGCTGAGGATAGCTTCATAGGCTGCATTTTTTTTTTTTTTTGTTGTTTGTTTTTTTGCAGGTCTTTTATTGGGATTTGCCCGGTACACAGCAGGCAGGGGTGCTGGGGAACCGGGAGGCTGGCAGGCCTCCTAGCCCCCAGCAAGTCTTCATTCTCTCTGGGCTCTCTGGCCTTCTCTCTTTCTCTCTCGGCTTCTGCTACTTCTTTCTTTTATTTTTTAATTTTTTTAATTTTTTTATTAATAATAAATTTTATTTTTATATTCCCCATACAATTGCAACCCCCCCATTCTGACCTCAGTCCCTCCCCTCTTGCCCCCCACCCCCCAAAAAGTGTCTCTGGTTCATAGTTTTTTGTTGATTTTGATTTTCACTTTCTTACAGTTATTCATTTTCCTGGTCCCTTATTTAAGTTTTCTGGATTCCTGCTATGAGTGAGACCATCCGGTATTTTTCTTTTTCTTTTTGGCTTATTTCGCTGAGCATGATCCCTTCCAGCGCCATCCATGTTGCTGCAAATTGCATGTGTTTATCTTTTTTGAATGCTGAGTAGTATTCCATGGTATATATGTACCACATCTTCTTGATCCAGTCATCTATTTTTGGGCATCTGGGCTGTTTCCAAAGCTTAGCTATTGTAAATAGTGCTGCTATAAACATAGGGGTGCAGGTGTTCTTTGGAATTGATGTTTCTGTGTCCTTTGGGTAAATACCTAGGAGTGGAATTGCTGGATCATATGGAAGCTCTATGTTTAGTAGGTCCAGAAATCTCCACACAGCTCTCCATAGTGGCTGGACCAGTTTGCACTCCCACCAACAGTGCAGACGAGTTCCTTTTTCTCCACACCCTCGCCAGCATTTGTTGTTGCTAGTTTTTTTAATATGTGCCATTCTCACTGGTGTAAGATGGTATCTCATGGTAGTTTTGATTTGCATTTTCTTGATTACAAGTGATGTTGAACATTTTTTCATATGCCTGTTGGCCATTTGCATTTCCTCTTCAGAGAAGTTTCTTTTTAGCTCTTCTGCCCATTTTTTGACTGGATTATTTTCTTTGTTGTTGTTGAGTCTCATCAGCTCTTTGCAGATTTTTGTGATCAGTCCTTTATCATTAGTGTTGTGTACAAAAATGTTCTCCCAGTTGGTGGGGTTTCTCTTTGTTTTTGTTATTGTCTCTTTTGCTGTGCAGAAGCTCTTTAATTTGATGTAGTCCCAGCTGTTGATCTTTGCCTTCACTATCACTGCTTTGGGTGATGTGTCTGTAAAGATGTCTTTGATGTGCAAATCACGTAGTGTTTCGCCTATATTTCCTTCTATGTATTTTACATAGGCTGCGTCTTAATCCTTGTGCCACCAGAGAGGCCCGATGTTATTGATGTTTAATTTTGGTTTTGAAAATGAAACCTCTTCACCTAACTTGAATGGACATAGATGTTCTCCAATTATTCTTGGTTTTTCTTGCTCCTTAATGGAGAATAGATGGGGAAGATGATCAGTTAGTTTGTTGCCCTCTTATACAACTAATTTTCCCTACCTACAATACACACTTCTTATGCCTTTCACTCATCTTTTCTGTGGGTATGCCTTATGGGGTACGTGGAGCACATCCTGAAAGAAAACATAGATTCTTTCTGTGGTTTCCAGAAGCTTCACACTATCCTGCTATTCCACACTCAACCGTTACCAATTTTTGAACTATTTTAGCTTAGCTTTTCTAACCATGTCTGGTTGCTGTCTACTCCATGTGAGTGAATGCTTTTATCTTCTCACTCCTTATTTTTTTTAAAAAAATATTTATGCATACAAAAACTGGGGTTTAGGCCAGAGGTGCAGGGGGTTGAGAAGATTCACCAGAGGCAGAGTGGGGAGCAAAATAAACAGGTTATTGAAATACACTGCTTAGGGGAGCAGTGGGTGAGACAGGAGACGTCTGCTGTGCCGTGTGTGTTAGCTCCCTGGCTGGGACTGAGCTCATGCCTCAGTGATTGGTGAGATCTTGATAAAGCTGAAACTTTAACCTCTGTGCCACCAGGGAGGCCCAATCTACTTGCTTCTTAAATGTAACTTTGGGGAATATTTGTTGGGCCTCAGCTCTCTGATAAGTTTTTTTAAAGATTTATTTATTTATTTATACAAGCACTGGGTACAGTCAGAATTGCGGGAGGGTGAAGAGAATTCACCAGAGCAAGAACAGAGAACAGAACAGGCAGACTGACGAGGTACACTGCTGAGGGGAGCAGCAGGGTGGCAGGAGAGGTCTGCGTGCCAAATGGGACCCTCACCCGGTGGCTGGGGATCAAACAAGCGCTGCAGAGGCTGAGGGCAGCTTTGCAACCCAGTGGTCAACCGCTGCACCACTGGGGAGGCCCTTTTTTAAAAAAATTATAAACCTGCAGTTAGTCTGGTTCTTTTTCATTGTAAGTGTGGCCTTTTCATTCACTTCTTTGTCTTCAGGTGGATGCTGAAATTACCCCACCGAGAGTTTAAAGGAATCGGATTACCTGATAGCTACTACATAGAAAAGAATAGCCAAGAAAATTTTTATAAACAACGAAAAGGAAAGATTTCCCTTCCAAACATCATATTATAAACTTACCTTATTATATTTAAATAATGTTTTACTGTATTATACAACTACCTTAACAGGAATATTGTGAATTTGGTACAGCAATAAGCACAACAAATCACTGGAACATAATTGATTTTCTAAAACAAACTCTATAAATATGATAATTTAATATATCATAAAGGAGATAATTCAAATGACTAGAGACACATTATTTACTAAAAGATTTAGTAACAATTGAGTATTCATTAGAACAATAAAATTTTCTATATCATAACACTCACAATAGATTCCAAATAGATCTTAATTTAAGAAAAGCTAACAAAGGTATTATACCTATGAAATTAGAAGAGAATTTTTTAATTTTGTCATGGAAATACTTTCTAAGAAACACATAAAACCCAGACATTACAAAGAAAAAGACTGAAAAAACCAACTAATAATCTCTAAAATTTCTATATGATATAAAACAATGTAAATAGAGTTTAAAAAATTAGTAATAGGGGGCCTCCCTGGTGGTACAAGGGATTAAGATGCAACCTATGAAGCTATCTGCAGCCACTGCAGCATGAGTTTGATCCCCTGCCAGGGAGCTACCCATATGGTGCACCAGACCTCTTCTGACTCGCCCTCTGCTCTCCTTAGCAGTGTATTTCATTCTTTCTGCCTGTTATGTTCTCCATTCTGTCTCTGGTGAATCCTCTTAACCCCCCACTCTCTGGCCTGTGCCCCATTTCTTGTATGCATAAATAAATAATCTACAAAAGTAGTAATAGGCCTGGAGAAAATATTTGTGTATATTTATTTTTTCTATTTCATGCCACAGATCAAAAAGAAAATTACTAAATAGCCAAATAAAATTATTGGCCAAAGATGTAAATTGACCATTCACAGCAGACCTGAAATGATCAATAAACAAAGGATGTTCAGCTTCGTAGCATCAGGAGAAAAATTAAAACAACAATGAGATAATTGGTTTTCATTCATAAGAATGACAATTTTCAACCAAGTTTACAAACCTTATTGATGACAGTGAAAAAATACTAAGTAGTTTTTGTATGTTGTGGATGAGAGTATGCTGTTTAGGAGGTTAATTGAACAGTATCTTTCAAACTTTAACATATTAAACAAGAAGCTGAATCTTTTCTTTACTAGTAAATTCCATTAAATTTGCTTATGTGATTCAAGCAAATTATTGACTTCTAAGCTGAAAAATTCAATTTGAAAGGATTTCAGCAAGGAAGCATCTTTAAGTAAGGTTACATCTGCAAGCACACATTTCCTTCTAGTCCTCCATTAGTCCCTTGTTCTATAGTTGTCTTACCCTGTCATAATGAAATGATACTATAAGCTGAATTATGTCCTAACAAGTCATATGTTGTAGTCCTTATTGTCAGTACCTTAGAATGTAACCATATTTGGAGACAGGGTCTTCAAAGTATGAATTAAAATAAGGTCCTGAGGGTGGACCCTAATCCAATGTGACTGGTATCCTTATTAGAAGAGGAGATTTGGACACAGACATACACAAGGGGCAGATGATATGACACCCCGCGGAGAAGATGATCAACTATAAACTAAGCAGAGAAGCCTGGACCAGATCTTCCCTTACTGTCCTCAGTGGTAACCAGCCCTGTAGACTCCTGGTTCTCAAGACTTGTAGCATCAATAAATGAGAAAATAAGTTTCTGTAGTTTAGGGCATCTACTCTGAAGTACTTTGTAATGTCAACTTTAGCAATATAATGCAGATGGCATCCAACATTGCCCAGGGTTAGATTTTTTTTTTAAAGATTTATTTATTTATTTATACAAGCACTGGGTACAGTCAGAAGCACAGGAGAGTGAGAGAATTCACCAGAGCCAAAACAGGGAACAGAACAGGCAGACCAACGAAATACACTGCTGAGGGGAGCAGCGGGCAAGACAGGAGAGGTCTGTCGCTCCATGTGGGACTGGCGGCTGCGGATTGAACCTGCACTGCAGAGGCTGTGGGCAGCTTTGCAGCCCAGCGTTCAACCGCTGCGCCACCAGGGGAGGCCCTCCCAGCGTTAGATCTTTTATGTGTTTGTGCAGCAAGGAAAAATAAGTATTTGAGAATTCCCATCAAAAGCCCAGTTTCAATTTGATAACATTTGTTGTGATGAGAAATGTTACATGGGCTCATTGTCACAGCTTGCACAGAATTTGAGGCCTGTTACAAATGGGGGAGCAAGGAATGGATGGCAGGTAAATGTCTCTTCTTTTACCTGCAAGTACTCTTTACGCTAACAACTAAAAGAAATACTAACATATGTATGCAGAGGGGCCCTATGAGCTTTTTATTATGCCTTTCTTTGTTAGAGCGAAAAATTGAAATCAACTTCAGTGCCACCAGTTAAATAATGACTGGTTAATCTGTAATAAAACCACAGAAAGGATTAGCATGCCTTCTATACAAATGTTAAAGAGAATGAATTATACCGTACATGGCTTGAAATAGAAAGAGCTGCATAAATGGCCAACAGGCATATGAAAAAATGTTCAACATCACTTGCCATCAGGGAAATGCAAATCAAAACTACCATGAGATACCATCTTACACCAGTGAGAATGGCATATATTAAAAAAACTAGCAACAACAAATGCTGGCGAGGGTGTGGAGAAAAAGGAACTCGTCTGCACTGTTGGTGGGAGTGCAAACTGGTCCAAACAATGTGGAAAGCTGTGTGGAGATTTCTGGACCTACTAAACATAGAGCTCCCATATGATCCAGCAATTCCACTCCTAGGTATTTACCCAAAGGACACAGAAACTCAATTCCAAAGAACACCTGCACCCCTATGTTTATAGCAGCACTGTTTACAATAGCTAAGCTTTGGAAACAACCCAAATGCCCAAAAATAGATGACTGGATCAAGAAGATGTGGTACATATATACCATGGAATATTACTCAGCATTCAAAAAAGATAAACACATGCAATTTGCAGCAACATGGATGGCGCTGGAAGGGATCATGCTCAGCGAAATAAGCCAAAAAGAAAAAGAAAAATACCGGATGGTCTCACTCATAGCAGGAATCTAGAAAACTTAAATAAGGGACCAGGAAAATGAATAACTATAAGAAAGTGAAAATCAAAATCAACAAAAAACTATGAACCAGAGACACTTTTTTGGGGGCGGGGGCGGGAGGGGAGGGATTGGGGTCAGAATGGGGGGGCTGCAATTGTATGGGGAATATAACAATAAAATTAAAAAAAAAAAAAAAAAAAAAAGAAAGAGCTGCATAACCAAAATGGAAAAAGTTCTTCACAATATCCATGCAATGATAATGGTTGCGAAAATAAGCAAACAAATAATACTTCTGCAAGTACATATTGGTATGTATGTATTTAAAAAAGGATACCCACCTAACTGTCGACAGTGATTATTCCGAGGGGTTCGAGATTAGAAGTATTAATTACGGGGTTTTGGCTTATTGGTGAATATGTTATGAGAGTATCTTTATGTAATTAGTATTTATAAAACTGAAAAATGAGAAAGTGCTTAATGCTATATCTGGAATGTAGTGGTTACTTACTAAATGTCAGCAGTTATTATTACAAAGGATAGGTGAGGACTTTTCAAATCAGATTCCTGATGATAGGTATAGATTAAACTAGGGAGAATTAGTTGTAGAAATGTATTATTTTAACTTTTTATAAAGATGTATTATTTAGTACTATTTGAGATAATAAAAAATATATTCATGTAATCCCTGGTTTGCTTCTGTACTATATATCTTCATTCATTTTAAAGCTTAAAACCAGCAGCAAGAAAAAGCAATTTGCAAAAGCATTAATTTGAGCCCTGTTTGTGTTCCTAAATTCTGGGCTATTGAATGAGAATGAGGATTGTTTGTCAAACCAGGACCAGCTGGGATTCTCTGGCTGACTCCCAGATGCAACTGTGAAGAAACGGATATTGGGTGCTCTCCCACCTCGTCAGGAGCAGCGTTTCTCTTGTCTGCTCTTGGCACCCCCTAGCATCCTGTGCCCTGCTAAGGTGTTAACTGACAACTGACAGATTTTAGTAAAAGCCTACTCTTCTCAGTAGTAGTTTCTTTTTAAAAGTTGACTTTAAAACTAAGTAAAAAACCCTTAAAACTTCTAAGATTCAAGGCATAAGTTTCTTAATGATAGCCTCTGAATAGGCTCACAACTTTTCCATATTTAAAGAAGATAAACAAGTGTTCCCTTAAGTTCCATTAGTTGCCATCTAGTACTTATCATTTTCACACAAAAGTTTCAACAGAACAGTTCATTATTTCTTGTACAACCTCTAAAACTCCAGTGTAATCTGGATTTCCTCTTCTCTCCTAAAACTGATTTTTAGGTTACCATCATTCAGTACTGTCAATCTGAAGCACTTTTCTTCAGTTTAATTCAGTACTAGGACAGTGGTATTGTGACATTGGTCATAATTTTTTTATTTATCTGTTTACCCATCTTGATAGTGGGTTGCTTTATATCTCAACCTATGCCTTATTTGTTTCTAATCATAGTTGTCCTGCACAATGCTTAATATATGATAGTGTAAATAGTAGATGTCCATTCAATATCTGTGGAAAGACTGGATAATTTGGGAGACCAAGTACTGGGATATAATAGGGGTGAATCAAATACATGCAAAGGCCAGACAAGAAATGGGAATGTTGGACTACAGTAGGTATTTTGAACAGATTAATTCTTTAGCAGGTCTTCATTAGTGCTACCCACTAACTCTTAAGGATGGTTCTGATTATAAGAATTAGGAAATCACAAAGGTGTAAAAATTGGTTCAAGAACACGAACTCATTTGAGATTTGATTGAAAGGAGAGGCATCTCCATCACAACATCGGGTAGATCATAGGAATGAGAGAGGAGGAACAAGATATCCATTTAGTTAAAACTTCAGTGTCCAAGGTTTTTATCATACATTGTTCTCATCTCTAGGCTCCAATGACACAGGTCAGGCCTCCTCAATGTTGTAAATACACTTAAATAGCTAAAGCCCATGGAGCGGAGGATGGCCTTTGGTCCCTTCCAAGATATTTGGAATGATATTTCCTAGCAACTCCTGAGCTCTGCTGAAGAGATAGGTACATAGATCTCAGCCTTTTTTATGTGAGTTTTCAAACTGTTGTAGTAAAAAACTAACCCTTCTGAAGATTATCCCATCTCTCATAACATTACCTCTCCTTAACCCTATCCTGGTTGTTTCAGTCTCCTTTTGGCAGATTATGTTTAGGGGAGAGGGTTTAGCTTAGTTTAGGGAGGGTTGGAAGGAATAATGAGTGGGGGAAGAAGGAGAGGACTTCATTAGATCTGCAGCCAAGTGATAAATATGCTAAAAGGTGCTAAAAAGCTCTAAGAGTGACTTTTCTTCTGCTGAACACTTTTCTTCTGAAGCTAGAATAATTGTAAGTTGAGCTTGCTGTGACTGTAGCAGAAATAAAGCCATTGTAATAGAAATGTGTCATAAGATCAATGTCTTCCACTCCTAAAACAAACATCTTGGTTGTGCCTCTGTGTTTGTTTTGGTTTTAGAAGCTGAGTCCTTTATCAAACAGTAGGAGACTATTATCTGGTGATAATGTATTTTGGTTCTATTGTTATCTTAAAACATTTCTTTTGGGCCTATCCTTTTGGTATATTTGTTTAATGGCAAGTTTAAAAATCTACCTAAGAGCAGTATTAATCTGACAGATATTTTGTATTGCCAACATAAACCACCATCTCCAAGGCTGATGATAAACTCTATTCCTGGTCTTAGGTACTATATGCTTTAAAACTCTTAGCTGCTTTTCAAATGTTGGCATAGTTGTCAATCATTCTGTATCATGCTTATAGTTTGTGTGGGGAAGCCATTTGTTAAATTGCAGTCTCCTAGACTGAAAGAACATTTGCCAAATGCTTTCAGATAAAATGCCACCTTATTCTGTAAAATACTGGGAAGCTTGCAAGAAATACCTGAGGGAAATGGCAAATTATGAGAGAGAAAAGGAGCATGACACATTTCTTCATTCGCTATTAAACTTTTGATAAGAACTGAGAATAACACTTAATTCTTCTATTTTTATTTGTGTTTTTAATACTGATGAAGTTCCCTGGTGATGGGGAGTGGTATGGCTTGGTAGTCTCAGCATTACAAAGGAATGATCATCTTAAGATACTTCCACTGTGATGGAACCTAGAGACAAAGGGACATATCTTTGGAATTTCCTCATATTCTGTACTCCCCCTTTCTTCTTTTAGATAGATGCTACATTTCTCTCAGGCCAGAGGGTCTTTATATCTTCGTAAGGTAAACAACAGAGGTGGTGAAAGGCAAGTGACTATTCTTTTTTCCCTAACTCTACTTCTAGTTCTCCGCTCCAACATTGCTTAGTATCTGGCCCCATCTCATATTATTTTCATAAATACATATTCTTTGCACTTACCCTTCTCATCCTGCTATTTTAGCAAAATATTCAGAAGACACAGAACTAAATTTTCCCTCTGACATGCCAATTGAAATGTCTGTCATTGTTACCTGTCTTTTAATCTACAGGATCTAAGTCCATGGTTCCCAGACAGTGGGTAATGCATGTACTTAAGCAGTATGTAAAAACTGAATATGCCATCTATGTAATATGTTACATATATATATAAAATATATCACAAAATCATTTTTTCATACATTATTTCATGTGTATGTTTGCAGTAGCAAAGCAATATGTGGCAAGTTAATATCTTCTGTGTAAATGAAGATACACAGTGTAAAAGTACCTTCTGTGTAAAAGAAGAGAAATGTAAATCATTTTGGAGCAGAGTTTTTTCATTATGGGGGCATTTACTTGAGTGATTCTTTTTTTTTTTTTTTAAGATTTATTTATTTATGCATACAAGAGCTGGGATACAGGCCAGAGATATGGAAGTGGGGGTGAGGGAATTCACCAGAGACAGTGGGGGACAGAACAGGCAGACTGACTGAAGTATACTGCTGAGGGGAGCAGAGGGCGAGACAGGAGAGGTCTGCCTCGCCATGTGCATTGTTCTCTCACCAGCTGGGAATCGAACTCGTACTGCAGAGGCTGTGGATTGCTTCATAGTATGGTGCTTAACTCTTGCTCCATCAGGGAGGCCCTTGAGTGATTCTTCTAAGTTAAGCAGTTGTAAGGCAAAAAGTTCTATTTCCCTGGGGGAATCTTACAATAGGAACATTTTTGGTGCCTGGAATTTTGGGTTTCAAAATTAGTCTTTCTAAGGAGAAGGATGATTAGAGGTTAGGAACATGGTCTGGTAAGGATGCATTTAAGATTTTTGACTTCTATCCTGGAGACCAGAAGTTAGGGAGATCTGTCTTGTAGGGAAGGGAGGGACAAAAGCAATTGGTCTGCTTTAGTCCATTTTTGTTGCTTTAATAGACAGCCATAGATAGATGGCTTATAAATAACAGAAATTTATTTCTAACAGTTTTGAAGGATGGGAAGTTGAAAATTGGAAGTCCAAAGCAGATTGGGTATCAGGAATCACTTCGTGGTTTACAGACAGTATCTTCTCACATGACAGAAGGGGTTGAGAGAGCACTCTGGATTCTATCACAGCTAACTAATCCCATTCAGATGGGCCTTCATGAACTAATCATCTTCCAAAGGCCCATCTCCAAATACTATTACTTTGAGGGTTAGGTTTCACTATATAAATTTTGAGAGACACAAACATTGAGTTTACAGCATAATTCAAAGCTAATTGATGATACAGTATACAAAAAGCCTTACTAAGGATCCCAATATGAGAAAAAAATGACTGGCCACCTGGTCTCAATATGAATCAGGTGTTTCTATGAGAGACTAGAGATAGCACCACATGTGCTAAAGTCAAGATGCATTTGTAGGTGCTGCCACGCTTTGGGGATAAATGCCTGAAGGTGCTAGAGGAGCCTTGTTTCAGGATCCACAGAGGTATTGTCTGGAAACAGACTAATAAGTGCACTACTGCATACTTTGTGTTCCTTGTGCCACGGAGTATCATTGTTCAATAGCATCTATTCAATGATAATATGGTAGTCTCCATGAATATATAGGATTTTATAGTTCTCTTTCCACCTAGTGTATAGAAGAAGGAATTGGTATGTTTTGTAAGTCAACCCCATTATTTTTTAATAGGCTTTGGAAAAGGTTTGCTACTAAAACTTATTTGAATTTTATGGTTAATTGAAGGAACAAGTAGCCGTGAATACTTGTTTAAGATTTTTTAAGTTCCATGTACAAACTTGCAAAGGGGTTCATATTATGCATATGGGTTACCATGATTCCCAGTGTAAAACATTATTTAAATGCATTGCTGAATAAATAGTAGTCATTTGACATTTTGTGTTTAATTAATTGGCAGATACTATGTGGGAGGTTGGGACATTATTCAGTATCAAAAAGAAATTCCCATTCTTACAAAGAATCATTGAATTAAGAGAAAAATAATAAAACCTGTCTTGGACTCCCTGTAAACTTCTCCTCTTGTTCCAATGATCAAAACTCTTAACAATCATTGAAAAAATGCTGTGCTTGATCTAGGGACAGTCATTAGGAAAAGTCTAGGCTTCATTTTACTCTTTGGGAAAGAAGAAATTGTAGTGTGAAACAACCTGTGAGAATGTTAGTCCATAATCAAGGGACACCCAGTGACCCCGAACTATTAAAGGAAAAAATGCTGTGAAAAGGATTTGGCCATCCACACACAAAGGCAAAGGAGGCAGACACTTAATATAAAAGATTTTTAATAGAAAATTAGTGTGTGTGTATATGTGGGGAGGTGGGGGGGGGAGAGAGAGAGGAGGGAAAAGATTTCAAATAATCTCCCAATAAAACTCCAAAAATTACTCCATCCCCTTATGGGAAAACAGCCAAGCAAACATGATCCAAAGTGGGGCCACTGAGGCCTGAAAACTTGACACAAATCTAAACTACCTTCTGGCAAGGAACCACAAAAAAGGGGTTAGGCAGTTCCCAGAGAACTGGGACAGAAGGAAAGAGTCAAAATTCAACATGTACCACATAATCCAACGTGAAGTCAGGGTAACGGCTGTCATTGTCTCTGCCAAGGACTAGGAGCAGCCTCCCCACGTGTCTCTCACACACGTGTTTCTTCCAAGTATCTCTTCCAAATGTCTACATCTTTCTCTCCATGTGTTTCTTTAACCCCCTTCCTTCCACTTCCATTTATATATCCACCTTGCTCCTTTCCAAGTGTCCCAGCTCAGGAAGTCTTGTCCGTGGCATGCTGGGACTTGTAGTCCAAGCAGATGCAAGTGAGATGACAGGGAAAATGGCACCCATTCTACATTCCTCTGCTTTCATGGTGATGTATCTGTAACAAGAACTTTCTAGACTTTAAAGACCTTGGAGGAATAAAGAGGTAACAGGTAGCTGGATATATTAGTTGTTAAGAATGTCTTGACAAAGTACCACAGACTTGGTGACTTAAACAACAGAAAATAATGTTTTCAAATAAAACTAGAAGACCAAATTTAAGGTAGCATTTTTTTTTCCTGAGACCTCTCTCCTTGATTTGTAGATGGCCATAGTCATTTCTCAGCCTGTATGTGTCTCTCAATCTCTTCATTTAAGGGCATTGGTCACATTGGAATAGAGTCCACCCATATGACCTAACTTTACCATTATTACCTTTTAAAAGGACATACTTCCAAGTGAACATACATTCTGAGGTGCTGGTCTTAGGAATTCAACATATACATTTGGGGGGGCACACATTTCAGACCATTACACAAGGTGAGAGTGAAATGTTTCCCAAAAGGATGGCTGCAGAGAGATCCTGAGATCCCAAGTTTTCCTTCTGTGTATTTGCAGATATGGTTTCAGCTCATAATAGCCCTCAAGTTTCCTAAAATTCTGGATCCTGCAGTGTTTGGACAGAAAGATCCAGCTCCTGTGGAATGTTAAAGAAGGAAGGTCTAAGGGAGTCACTGATAAGTAGAGCTGGTTCAGTTATCCCAAGTTGGAACTGGAAATCAGTTTTAGTATAGAAACATTTTTAAATGTCATGAGTAGTTATGAGTAGTTTCTTTTAATTATCAGCTTTCTTTTTTAAAAGAAAACTCATATTCCTTTATTCTGTGATTTTTTTAATTTTTTTTTTTTTTTATTGATTTACCATTCATCAATACTATATAAGTTTCAGAAGTACAACTTCATACCTCAGGATATGTGTTATACCACACCACTCCCACCACCATTACCAACTAGATTCCCTCTGCCCATTCCTAGATTATCAGTTTCTATTTCAGAAATGGTTAAGAACTGGTTAAACTAGCTTTTGGGACAGGGTCACCTTTGTGGCGCAGGGGGTTAAGACACAACCTATGAAGCTATCCACAGCCACTGCAACAGGAGTTTGATCCCTGGCCAGGGAGCAACCCACATCGCACAGCAGACCTCTCCTGTCTCACCCACAACTCCCCTCAGCAGTGTATTTCAATCAGTCTGCCTGTTCTGTTCCCCACTCTGTCTCTGGTGAATCCTCTTACCCCCCAACACCTCTGGCCTGTATCCCAGTTCTTGTATGCATAAATAAATAAATCTTAAAAGAAAAAAAAAAGCTTTTGGGACAGAGTGATTATTTGCCAGAATATCATTGTATGTTTGTTGACTAACAACAGTAAGGAGGCAAATGTTAATTATAACCTATTCACACATGAAGTCTTCCTGCACACACTTTTTCCCCTTTAGGACCTATGATAGAGCCACTAAAATACGCTTTGATTGATTACTTTTTGGACCACTGAATTTTACAAACCCCTTCAGGCTTTCTTAGGCTAGGTCTAAATGTTGTTTGTGGGTAGTCAGATTATATAAATAGCAGAACTGCCTTTATTTGTTATTTAATTCTTACAGTGATCTTTGTTATCAATTACATTGAGTAGAGAGATAGTCAACATATCAGGTTCATGGATTCATGTGAGAATTCTTATAAGAAAATGATTACACTTTTTCCTTTAACAGAAACAGCTGTTGTGAATGATGCGCATGGCTGAGGTTTTATTTGGATGACAGCAGTTGGTATAACAACTCTTCTGTTGCTTACATTTAAAATACCCATACAGACACATGCCACTGAGAGTAGGGAAGCCTAAATTCTCCAGTGTGGGGCTTAAACCACAACTTGTCTGGGACTCCTATAGAGGCAGTAACACTGCATAAGCTATTATTTTTAGATTTAACCTGCATATTTTTAAGGCTGATTTTTTTTTTCTTCTTTAATGAATCCTCCCGTGACTATCCATTGTTAAGTAGACCTTGCAAGTTTTAAATGAACATGACATTTGTCTTTCATTTTTTTAAAAGATATATTTATTTATGCATACAAGAGCTTGCACACAGGCCAGAGATGCGGGGGGGATGAGAGGATTCACCAGAGACGGAGTGGGGAACAGAACAGGCAGATTGACCAAATTCCACTGCTGAGGGGAGCAGCGGGCGAGTCAGGAGGAGTCTGCTGCACCATGTGGGTTGCTCCCTGGCTGGCCGGGGATCAAACTTGTGCTGCAGAGGCTGTGGATTGCTTCATAGTGCAGTGCTTAACCCCTTGCACCACAGGGAGGCCCTGTCTTTCATTTTTGCTGAAGGAAGAATCAGAGAAAATGGGCAAGTAGTCTGAAGTGAAGATTGAGTTACTCTTAATGAACTTTTTGTAAGATATTAAATGCTTTTGAGTTAGTTTCGTAACTGAACATTTTATTAAGTTTCTTTGAGCAATTTGTTTTTATAAAGGGATTAAATAATTTCATGGCAGGAATGAAAACTCAAGGTATTTAAAAAGAAAGCAGATCGTCTCTTGGATCCTTTGAGGTTCTCTTCAAGAAGGAGGAGAATTAATACTGATAAAACAATAGCTGCAATTTTTGGCTACTTAGAATCTACCAGGTTTTTACATGTTATTTAACTTAATTCTTACAATTCTCTACAAGGCCTATTTCTTAGCTCCATTTTCATGTTTAGAAAACTGAGCATCAAAGAGGTCAAATAACTTCCCCATGGTCACAGAGCTAATGTGATGAAGCAAGAATTTGAACCCAAATTGACTCTAAAGCTGCTGCTTTTACTCATACCCTTAAATATTGCACTATATTACGATAGGTGGTTCAGCATATGACCCTGTATGGATTAATTTAACTGGTCTAATATTAATCTTTCTAGATAAGATTAACTAATCTAAAATTAATCTAGCTCCCCTAAACCTTGTCTGCTTAAGACATAGAAATGAGGTACCATGATTTGTCTTTGCCTCCCTTTTTTCTTGCTGTTTGTCTCCTTATTTTATATAATTTACCAGTTCTTATTTATAATCTTTGTTTCAGTCTGGTGATTTGCCATGAAATTTTTTTGGCTCTTTTATTTTCTGATTAGTATGCCAAATTATTCTATGAATATCAGAATAGGTAGAATTACAATATGTAAATAATAGTTTTCAACAGAATGATATAAATGGAATTTGCATACTGCACCTAGTATTGAAGTTTACCATTTCCTTGGAAGTGCCTATCCCTGTCTCAGCTGAAATCAAATGGTGAATGGCAAAAGAATTAAGGTGCTTATAGTATTACAGCAATTGGCGGGTGTTATTATTATTGGAAGGAGTTCTGGACTGTTATTGGAGAAACTGCTCTTAGATCTGCACCTAATATGTGATTTTCAGAAGGAATTTAACTTTTTTTTTAAAGATTTTTATTTATTATTTATTTATTTATTTGTTTGTTTGTTTGTTTGTTTGTTTGTTTGTTTATTTATACAAGCACTGGGTACAGTCAGAAGCGCTGGAGGGTGAGAGCCAGAGCCAGAGATGGAAACAGAAAAGGCAGATTGACGAAATACACTGCTGAGGGGAACAGCAGGCACAACAGGAAAGGTTTGCGCACCATGTGGGACCCTCACCGGTAGCCGGGGATCAAACTGGTGCTGCAGAGGCTGCAGAGGCTGCAGAGGCTGCAGAGGCTGCAGAGGCTGCAGAGGCTGCGGGCATCTTCGCAGCCCAGCGCTCAACCACTGTGCCACCAGGGGAGGCCCCAAATTTAACTTTTCTAAACACACATTCCTCACCTGTATAATGATAATAATGATAGTGACTATAGAAGTGCAACACAAAACAATGAGTGCTTGCACCCGAGTACTCTCATCATAAGACCTTGGGTTTTGTGCTCATCCAGGGACAAACCAATACACACACCACAATTCAGGGTTTGAAGCCTAGTTTCTTTTTACCACAAGGAATTTAGATCCAGTACCCTCTGAACAGTACTTACATTAACCAAAACCCATCTGTTTTGTAAATAAAGGGTCGTGCTGAATTGATTTATAATGAGAAAAACGCACAAGAGCCAGACTATCATCAGCCTACTCTCTCCATGAAGGTCAAGCTGTAAAAAGGGAATTAAGTCTTAATAGGAAAATTACTTAAGGAGCTTCATATTGAAATAAGGGGAATTGGATGATGAGAAAATTTAATACCATAATTCTAAGACAGCCTGATTTCTCTCTCTCATAGTAGTGATGTTTTTATCATCGGGACAGAAATGTTGCAGACCTCCTGGCCAGAATCCTTTGTGTTGTATTATCTCTCTCTACTTTTTATAAAGATTAATTTTTTATTTATTTATGCATATAAAAACTGGGGTATAGGCCAGAGGTACGGGGGGTGAGAGGATTCACCAGAGACAGAGCGGGGAATAGAACAGGGGGATCTTTTGAAAGACACTGCTGAGGGGAGCAGTGGGCGAGACAGGATAGGTCTGCTGCACCATGAGGTTAGTTAGCTCCCTGGCAGAGGATCTAACTCATGCTGTAGTGGCTGGTGATAGCTTGATAGCACTGAGACTTTAACCCCTAAGCCACCAGGGAGGCCCCTATTATCTATATATTAAGGATGCTTTTGTCAGTAGTACTGTTCTGTAGCTAAAGTTTTTGGTTATCCTCTGCTAGGAGTACTGGAGTCTGCCAGTATCAATCACATGAATCTTTAGTTTTCATATTTAATAGATTCCCATTCTTTTTTAATTTGACTCTTTTTTAGCTGTGATAAACTTATTCAAGTTTTATAGTCATCTCTAAGACCAGAGATCTATTTTTTTAACTTGACTGTGCTTATTTTACTCTAAAATAATTTCAAAATTATTTAGTCCTCATAATTTATCTCAATTCTATTTTTTTCTAAGTTCTTGGTTCCATTTGTGACATTACCTACTCCACTCTGTTATTATGGAAGCTAATTTATATACTGCAACAGAAAGAATGTCTTATCTCCTCACACCTTCCAGCATTTAATAAATAATGTTTGTGTCTTGAATATGAATGTTTTCTCTGAAAAAATGTTATCGTTTTATCTCTACCTTTTTTTTGTTGGTTATGGATACCATAGCATGCATAATTTTCTGGATCATTTCACCCCAGTTTCAGACAATCGCTCCTGTTCTTAAATAGTCAATCTCATTTTCCACTAAGACAACAAGCTATTTAGAATATTCCATTTTCAGCATCAAAACTACATCTCTCAGATGGTCTTATATGTGTGACACACAAAAAAGGCATTTGTTTTTTACTGTTGTACCTGATTTTTAGCCAAAGAAAATATCCATTAAGATTTAAAGTATGTATAAAACTATATTATAAAATTAGAAGTGATACCTATTTAAGTGTCACTTTATAACTTGTATTACCCTAAGATACTGTTACCATACTTCAGTATGGCAATTAGTAGTTATTGCTTTTATACTTTGCATTATAGTTTGTTGACAAAGCACATAGCTTGCTTTTCGTATTCTGCTCTAACTTCTGTAGGGAAAAGGACAGATTTTACTCATCTTTGTATGCCCTGCTTACTTGGGTAAAATTGCGTTGAAAAATGGGGTGATGGCCAAATAAACAGACAGCTTTTAATATTAAAGAAGATGAACTTGCTTTCAAAATGCTTTCTTTTTATTTATGCATACAAGTACTGGGGTATAGGCCTGTGGTGCAGGGGGTGAGAGAATTCACCAGAGACAGAGTGGGGAGCAGAACAGGCAGACTGACTGAAATGCACTGCAGAGGGGAGCAGTGGGCAAGACAGGAAAGGTCTGCTGCACCATGTGGCAGCTCCCTGGCTGGCCTCTCACCCCCGCACATCTGGCCTGTACCCCATTTCTTATAGGCATAAATAAATAAATCTTTAAAAAATGCTTTCTTATTGTGGTCATGAAAACTCTCACATCAACATATTAGCATAAGAGATGCACCATTATTCTAGAATGTATTCAGTAGGAGCATCTCTCTCCAAGCTACTTCCTGCCTGTGTTTCTCATAGAGATAAATGTTAGGAGATTACTAAAGCAAGTTATTTAAAATCACTGATATATCTGTCATTGTTTACCCCTTTTCTCTGTTGGTCTATGTTAACTCTGGAGGTTTCTGTGAATTTAAGTATTTCAGTGACACATTGTAGCTGACATAATTAATTCCTACTTGTGCATCAAGGGGGATAGTAGAATTTTCAAAGCTCTCCTGGATGCTAGTCAGACATATTTTGAAGACAATCTCTGTAGATAAAATCACAAATGTTTTGTTATCAATATATGTATCATCCCTTCACTTTTTCTTTTACCTTTTATAACTGTATTAACTTGAAATCTTTGAGTTACACATAACGTTTCCATAATCAATGAACCTCTCAGTAACTTTCTCCATATCCGTACTTTCAATGATGAAAAATCCACTTCAACATACAGCAGCTTTTGGGAGCTCAAATTGGTCTCTCTCTGATCTCAACACCTTTATTTCCTCTCTGAAGTCATGCAAATGTTACATATGTTTTCTTATTTCCTTCTTCAAATGTCTTAGGAATAATATATGACTTACTATAGTAAGCATGGCAAAGAACCAAGTGATAACCCTTTTCCTGGTCTCTGAAATTTCATAAAATATCATCACCTTGTTTGGATCTTTTCATATATACAGTCAGCTAAAGAATGACATTTTCTTGTGTTTTCACATTTTCAGGTCAGTGACACTCCATCTCCTAATTAGTGTTCTGTTGCAGTTCTGTGAATGTAGATGCTCTCCCTTGATATTTTACTGATGCTTCTCTGAGGTGATCTTCCTAAGATATTTAAAAGAAAACATTCTAATTTTGTTCTTTGTCTCTTATATCTCCATTTTACTACAATTCATAATTTTTTTTTAAAGTAGCATTATTATAAGTATGCTCTCTCCATATAGTCATTAAAGAAAAGGGGACTGTGAATTTTTAAAACATGCCCTTGACAATATTCTGATCAGTAGGTAGAGTCATTCTTTCCATCTGAATGGAAATGGAATTCAGTTGAAATGATGTTCCATAAATTCTGAGAACTAGGTCCTAAAAGGCATTGTTACTTCAACCTGGCTTTCTGTTGAAACTCTTGACCTTGGAACCCTGACACCACATTGCTAGGTATCAAGTAAGTATTCTGAGCTAAAGTTCAAGCTCAGGTCTCAGGCAGTGGGCAGCATTAACCAAGAAATGTTTGAAGAGGTCTTAGGAATGACTAACTGTAGACGCTCTCTGACTCAATCCTAATGAGAATCTAGTAGGTAAAATCAGTCAACCCTCAGAAATCTGAGGGATAATACTAGTAAATTATTTTTTGCTTTTTATATGTTACTAAGTTTGGGGTGAATTATAGCTAACCAGAAAAAAAAAATAATGCCACCAAAGGGACTGCCATCATCAAACCTAAAACATGAAGCATTGACTTTGAGACTACGATGAGACTGTTTGGCTAGTGTTTGTTAGCCAAGTCTATAGGGTCTTGAGGAGCTTTTCAGTGATAAATAAGTGTGAGAAAACTATTATTTAAAACTGGAGGAAAGGAGACCCATGTAAGCAGTACTATCAGTTATTGCAGTATGGAAAAATATAAATAGTGAGTGCACTGAATGATCTCCCTAGGAAATTTTTAGGCATAGAGTTGAAGATTCCACCTTATTTCTTCAGCTGCTTATAATAAAATGAGAGAAGAACTAAAGAAATAAGAGCTTTAAGAAGGTGTTAAATATAAAGAAGCCAGGACTTGGGTTCAAAAATAAAACAGTTTCTCATTCCCAACCTCTCCAGATGGTAAACTATTCTCAAATTAGGAAATAGCTTTCAGGCAAAGATCAAATTCAGGGCACTGTCAGGAAAATATGATCTAAAAATGATTTTAATACAGTTCCTAAGACTTCAAATGGATTTAAGGTAGTGCCTCCTATACCTTTTCAAACAGACAAATGGCCATCTAAGAATCTTTTTTTTTTTTTTTAAAGATTTATTTATTTATACAAGCACTGGGTACAGTCAGAAGCGCGGGAGGGTGGGAGAATTCACCAGAGCCAGAGCGGGGAGCAGAGCAGGCAGAAGGACCGAAGTACACTGCTGAGGGGAGCAGCGGGCAGCGGGAGAGGTCTGCGCGCCATGTGGGACCCTCCTCTGGTGACCGGGGAGCAGCCGGGGATCGAACAGGCGCTGCAGATGCTGCTGGCAGCTTCGCAACCCAGCGCTCAACCACTGGGCCACCGGGGAGGCCCCATCTAAGAATCTTAACAGCATGTTCAGACTTACTCGCTAGTCAAAATTAGGACCTTTCATAATCTTTTGAGCTTTGTCCCACAAAACTACTGGAAACTGAGTAGAAGAAGAATTTACCTCAGAATTCTTTGTGTGAATGACTTTTGTTTAATGAATGGACCCCTCCTAGAGTCATAAAAAACTCTCTAAAGTTTTTAAGTTAAGTTTTTTAACAGAAGCATTGCCAACTGAGACTAAAAGGGAGGATAAAGTTGTGACATGAAAAGTTGACTGGGCATACCCAGAATTCTATGATAGTACTGTATGATAGTACAGTAAAGAGTATTCAGCTGTAGTCATAGGTTACATTTTAGCAAAAAGGAAAGACAACTCAAAGGGAAGAACCAAGATTCAGAGGGTAGAACCGTGTCGATTCATTGCCAAGCAATAGAAGGAGCTCTAACCTGGGCATATATGTTTGACTGGGTTCCAGAATTATAATGTATTTGTGACTATTATATATCTCCCATTTTTTCTTTTCTTCTATCTCCTCCCCCAGAAAAGAGCATCTAACTGTGTCTCTACCACTGTATTTTGGGTATGTGAAGTGTAGACTGTTCATTTATTTAGTTCACCTTTGCTCATATCTAAATGAAATTATTCAAGATGCTACACTTGAGAAATCATATCTAAGATCATGTAAGAGGAAAGTAAATAATTTGGTTCAGAGGGTGGACTGGCAACCCTTTCATCAATAAATGTATTGTAATTCCCGCATTCCTAAATATGGGTAGCCTTAGTGACTCACCTCTACCAAATTGTACGTGGAAACACTCTTTTGTCCTAAGTTTCACTTAAGATACTTTATCTTGGAATTCAGCTGCCATGCCATGATGAAACCCAGTACAGTAGGATAAATCAGTTTTAGGAGCTAGCTGACCCCCCAGCTGAGGTCTTAGCCAAAGATAAACACCGATTCCAAGTCACATGAGTAAGGAAACATGCAAGATGATTCCACTCCAGCAACTATGTGAAAGCATCTAAGAAAGAACTATCAACTATCTCAGTCAACTTCTAAAACTGAAGGAGGAGAGGAAAAGAATAAATTGCTGTTGTTTTGTGCCACTAAGATTATTTTATCTTTTTTTTTTATAGCTATGAGTAACTCAACAGGGATACAGATTTATGTAGTGATGTGGAAGTTTCTTTTTTTTAAGATTCTTTTTATTTATTTATGTATGCAAGAACTAGGGTATAGGCCAGAGGTGCAGGGGGTGAGAGGACTGACCAGAGACAGAGTGTAGAGCAGAACAGGCAGATCTACTGAAATACGTGGCTGAGGGGAGCAGTGGAAGAGACAAGAGAGGTCTGCTGTGCTGTGTGGGTTAATTCTCTCACCAGGGATTGAACTCAGGCCACAGTGGCTGACGATAGCTGGATAGCACTGAGACTTTAACCCCTGTGCCAAGTTTCTAATGTATATTATTTTAAAAAAGAAAATGAGCAAGTATGCTTAGTGCACTATTATTGCTGTTCAGTTTTAGTTATTTAGTATATTGTTGGAGGCTTTTCCTTTGTCACAAATATGGTGACCAGGGTGTAAGACTGAGGATATAGAGACATTTAGAATCGAGTTGAAAACAACTGGTGGTCTGATACTCTTATTAGGGTTTATCTAGTAATAGCTGAATGACTGCTATGCTAGTTACCTCTTCCTTATATACTGTTAATTGGGAGGGATTCAGCAGGCATCCAAAAATGTCATGAATCTGCATCAAAAAATTAGAAATGGAATATTAGACATTTTTCCTCTCATCTCAGGGGAGAAATAAGAACTTTTCTTAAACTTCTTTCTCAATCCAAGTGAGAATGGCTCATAGAGATTTACTTATAAACATTATTGAGTGGCCAGAGTGAAGGGATGATTGGCATGTTTTCCAAAATGGGGCAATCTGCTTATATAATGGAGTTCCTGATCTTCCCTCTGTGCCTATTTGGACAGTAATAGGAGAGTTTTGGAAAGAAGCAGAAGACTGGGGAGAAGTACTGGCAGTGAATTAGTCTTCTTTCTAGTTTTTATCCTGGCAAGGATATGTAAATATTCCATTGGTAATGTGGACATGTTAGAAGATTTAAGCTTCTTGCTGGTAACTTATCACTGAAGAAGGAACTCTGGTGGTTAGAATGTGTGCTGTACTGTTTAACAGAAGGTGAAGAAGATCTGGAAGAATTTGGATTGAGGGGCCTCCCCGGAGGCGCAGTGGTTGAGCGCTGGGTTGCGAAGCTGCCCGCAGCCTCTGCAGCGCCAGTTCGAGCTGCTCCCCGGCCACCAGAGGAGGGTCCTACATGGTGCGCAGACCTCTCCTGCCGCCCACTGCTCCCCTCAGCAGTGTACTTCATCAATCTGCCTGTTCTGCTCTCTGCTCTGGCTCTGGTGAATTCTCTCACCCTCCCGCGCTTCTGACTGTACCGAGTGCTTGTATAAATAAATAAATGAATGAATGAATGAATAAATAAATAAATAAATCTTAAAAAAGAAAGAATTTGTATTGAGATCCAATTGATACTGTGAAAATGGAGGTGAAATATTACTACCTCCATTTGTAGAACATGCAAATTCTGCCCTCCTCCCTACGCCATATGCATGGGCACACTCCATCTCTCTCTCTCTCTCTCTCTCTCTCTCTCTCTCATACACACACACACACACACAAATAGTCTCTAAAATCTTACAAATTTAAAGGATAATCAGGAAATCTAAACAACTTGGATGAAGTGGACTTGTATTGTTAAACAGCATGTATTATCAGAGTCCACTCAAAAGAAAAAAAAAAATGGAAATCTGAACAGACTTATACCTATTAAAATAGTTAAATTTTTAGGTCAAAGTATTTTCACAAATAATATTCCAAATCTAGGTGATATCATAGTGTAGAAAACGGTATAGAATTTTTCAGTGATAAAGCTGGGTTTTAATCCTTAATATTTATGAAGGTTTTCTAATAGAATTGTTTCTTAATGTGTTACACCATCGAGAGTCAGTTTCTTTCTATTCCAAGATATCAAGAACTTAGTGGGGAATAAGGAGGCTTTAGAATGTTGGACTCCTTGTCCTATTTTTAGGAAATTGTAATAATTATCTGACTGACTTTTTTTTTGAATCATCTATCAGTTCCTTAAGCCTATTTCACTTTTTGTTGAGGCATAATTTGGGACATCGTTGGGCTGAAAACTTAGAATATGAATCTGAACTCTGCAGAAGACCAAAACATCTTTGTTAAAAGCCAAGTTTAGAGAACTGAAATTATTGATGAATGTTATGAAATGTGTTTAGTTGGGAAAGTGACCTTAGATATATTCTCCAGATTTTAGATCAAACTGAAGAAAAGCATTTAAGTTCCTTGCATTGACTCCAATTTAGAGAATCTTATGTCTATATGTCCTTTCCAGAGATGTTAGAAGCCAATGTTGAAACTGTACTTTAAAGAGCACCAAAGTTAAAATTCACAAGCTAGGGAACAACTTGTTTTCACAGCAATGAGAGCTGGCATTGCAAATACTTCTCAGTGGTGACTTACATACTTATTCAGTGATTTAGACTGCTGCTCTGGCACGGGTCAAATGGCATATTAACATGGGATATAATCCTTTCTCACTCTGTAGGCAATGGCTCAGTGTGATATTGGCACCATATTAAGCTTCATTAACCCTACAACACGTTGCCTTCTTACTCTTGGCACTCTCCTGCAGGCTGCAGGCAGTAACCCATGAGTAATCTGATTACCTACAACCAACTGTAGCCGCATGGAATGGAGGCCGACTACAGAGTGGAACACAATTACAGTCTTTTGAGATTCAATTAGAAAGCTGTGGGAAGAGCTTCGTTCAGAATTCTGTAACTTGCTCCAATAACCCCTCATGAACCACATGTTTCTTTATGAGCCCATAGTAAATAATGAACTTAAAAAGCTTCACCTGTGCCTCATGTGCCTTTTTAGATTCTGTCCTCCTGAAGTGCATAATAAGGCAGGTTTGCAGTTAGAAACAATAAATATTTCCGCAGACTCTATGTGGGGTTTACTTTTTGCCTTCTCCAATGAGGAGACATTATTTATCTCCTCTACAGAATATTCTGATTTTAGACTTCTTTGTGAGTGAGCATTAAAAATAAATGCTACTCAGCACGGAGCTGCTTGTTATTAAAGGATAATTGTCCTCAAATAAAATCTGAGATTAAGAAAAATTTCCACATTAGAAAATCAAAATCAAGACAAAGATATTTGAGACAGAATTATGTCATTCTGTGACATCTCACAAACATCGATTACACTAGATATAGATATCCATAAGATGTCATTCTTTGCTTGCTGGTGGTCTGAGTTTCTAATTGCACATTAAAAATGAAGTGGTTTTAAAAAGCATCGTAGAAGAAACAACACATTAGTTAGCTGATGGTTCAAGTACATTAAAGTGTATTGGTGATGAAGTATTTGTATACTGTGTTGTTTTTTCCCCAAACTTGCCTTGTCTTGCTTATTTGTTGTGGGATTTGCTTTTTTTATTCTTAAAATTAAAGAATAAATATGAGTTTTGCATCAGACTCAAGCTTGAATCCTGGGATTTTCTAATTTTTTTTGAATCTTGGTTTTCTTTTTATTGAGAAAGGGTATAAAAATACCTTATGACAATGTTTTGCAATGAGTAACAGCATCTGATGAAGGGGCTGATACAGGGCATGGGGAATAGTAAACATTCCACATGCATGGAATGTTTAGTAAGAAAGAAATTCTTTTGTACTAAAATTCTAGATCCCACTGAAAACTGCATTCACTTGTGGCTAATGCATATCTTCATTTTCATCACCATGTATAACAATTATCTGGTGTGAAATAACCATTAGTTTTTATGCCATATAACTAGAAGAAACATCACTTACTGAAATGCATTACTTATAGGCATTTGAGTGCTTAGTTTCAGTAAGTGGTGCTTAGTTAAGTGAATATATTATTTTCCTTTGCTTTCTTAATGATAATGTGAATAGTCAATCAGTTCATTAAATTCAAATAAGTTCAAAAAAACTCAAGCTAACATGTCAAATTGATGCCTGTCCCTTGACCTCTGTGGGGTGAATATATATAAAGCCTGAAAATTCACTTATTTGGATGGTTATAAATGCTCAGAGAATATGAAAATTTTTGCACTCAATTCAGCAAATAAATAGCTAGTAAATTGCTGAATGCTAAACACCTTTTTGATAATATTGAAAAGGTTTAGCTGAGGAAATCACTTTTTTTCATCTACTTCTGCAGATGACCAAGTACCTGGTGAACCCCCACTTCAATTGCAGGACTAGTATGTATTTAATAACCATTGGTGTTGGGAGCCCTGTCAATCATTAGCATCCATGATTTAGAAGGATTAGTTAGGTCCACTCATTGCTTAAATAATTTAATCAGACTTATCTTTATCAATTTTGTGGTTCAACCTGATACACTTCACTTTATTATCTGTAATGAGTCACTCATTGTCAAAGGAGCTGATCAAGCTTAGCATTCATTTTCAATCAGAGTACAAATTTCCATATTTTGGCCAATCTATTTTGTTAGATTTCTATTAGTGTTAACTAACTATAGCTGGGTAATTAATGCAGTAAAGCTGAATGGAGTTCTCAGATTCCAAAATTACTTGTTTCAGTCTAAACTGTGGATCCAAGAATAATCCTAAAAGCAGCACTGGCTACATCACCAGGCTGAGAGAGTAGAAAGATGGTGCATGCTAGCTTGTTGATGTCTTGTTCTTACTTGACCCTTAGACAACTCTGTATCATTGGTGAGAAGTCTGATCAATTATAGTTCAGATGAAGGAAATGAAAGGTCATGAGGGGTTGGTTTTCACTTTTCAAGCATCAGTTAAAATATATTCTCAAGAAAAGTACAGATACTCAATTTGTAGATTGTTTGGTCAGTACTATTCATGAATTCCACTTTTTTTTTTCCCCTTTGGCTCTAAGCCAGTAGTAAAATAATCAGAGGACAAAGTTTGGCAACCAATTGTTATTCTCTTTTGTTCTCATTTCCCTTCTTCCCCCATTTTTGTCTGTTCTCTTATTTCTCTCATCCACAACTAAATATCCAATACCACTGCTTAGGCTAATAGATTTCATACTTTTACCTCTACTTCCAAAATCTTTTCCTTTCTAACTAACCTGATTGTTCTATCAATGCATTTTTCTCCTTTGCATGTTGATCTTCAAAATATGCAACCAGTAGCCTCCACTTCTCTATTCTTATTCTTAGGTCAATAACAGTTAATTTTCAACTCCATAAACTGACTAAAATACTGAAAAATAATACAGATTTTACTGGAGCTTTGTTTCAAGGAGAGAGTATAAAGTTGCATGGGATGCACATAGTCGAATGGCTCCCAGATGTCCTCTAAGCATCTTTGCTCTTCTCCTGAGATTCCTCTTTTCCCAGGCTCTATCTCATACTTTTATTTTTCAGAAAACTTTTTGTGTGTTCTTTCATTAAAGTCTCACATCGTTCTGTGGTTCAGCAAAACAAAACATCTGCCTCAATATCCCAACCAGGTGTGAATGGGAGAGGAGAATGTGGTATAATCAACAGATCATTTATTTGTGAATCACACTTGCATATTTTATTTAATCTTCACAACCCTAATGAGGAAATAGAGCATTGTCAGGGTTTAGTACCCAAAATTAAAATTACAGGGTAATTTAAGGTGATGCTGAAATGGACTTTTAAATACTTTGATAACTCTATATTAATATTATCAATTAATTCATATAAATATAGCAATGAATTATATACTTATAATTTTTGTAATCGTATATTTATTGTAATATATGTTTAAATATATGGCATAACAAACATGATTTTATAGATAGTATTGGTTAATTACACAAAACCAACTGAATCAATTCAAAGTTGTTTTGATATAAATCATTAAATAACAGTGTAGGTGATGTCTAACTGAATAATGTTGAGGAAGTATTATCTCTGTTACTAAAGTTCTGCCAATTACTGTCTGAGAGCCTGCATGCAACATTTAATTTGGATAGTCTGTGTGCTTGTGTGCTAGCTTCTCCATTTTGACCCATTTTTCTTACAGAAATACTGCGTACATGGTACCCCATTCACATAACCCTCTTCTAAAGATCTTCATCCATACACTGGTGTGACACCGAGTATACACTTTTTTGTGTGAATTTTTGTCAATGTATTTGTTCCCTTCTATTCACCTGGTGCTTAGAGACTTAGTCATTTACATCGTATCTCCATTTCCCACAGCACTTGGTTTAAACACAGACACCCAATGGAAAGGTGCTATAAGGAAGAAATTCAGGGAGACTTGGGTTTAAGTCTCACCACCTGCAACTTACTAGCTGTGGGATTCAGTAGGAACAAAATTTGAGTCTCTATGAGGATTCTATAACAATACACAAATGCTACATAAACACTATATTTTCCCAGAGAGTTGATATGCACTATTAGTGCTTATTTGTTTTCATTGCCAATAAATATTTTCTGGATAAATAAAAAAATGCACAGGAAAGATTGGCACAAAAATGGTGTTAATTTATTTAAGCTTCATCCCTAATTGTTTACATGTTTTTGCATATAACTTGTATATTATTCAGATTAACAATATGTACAAAAGTGCCCATTTAACCAAATGTTCATAAAAATAGTAGTCAGGATTTATTTGGATGCATATGACAGAATACTAATTCAAACTAGTTTAAGACAAAGAAATGTTTAAAAGAAGATTTGAGTGGGCCTCTCTGGTGGCTCAAGGGGTTAAGACACAACCTATGAAGTGATCCACAGCCACTGCAGCATGTGTTTGATCCCTGGCCAGGGAGATATCCACATGGCGCAGCAGACCTCTCCTGTCTCACCCACTGCTCAGCAGTGTATTTCAGTCAGTCTGCCTGTTCTTTTCCCCATTCTGTCTCTGGTGAATCCTCTCACCCCCCATGCCTCTGGCCTGTACCCCAGTTTTTGTATGCATAAATAAATAAATCTTAAAATAAGTAAATAAATAAATAAAAGATTTGAGAGAACTCAAATCAATAGAGTAAGTGCTAAAGAGAGAGAGAGAGAATTTAATCATTGAGAGAGAGAGAGAGAGAGAGAGAGAGAGAGAGAGAGAATTTATTCATTGTCTCAAAGTACAGCTTCCCAGGGTTAGAATTTGGTTCAGCTCTGGTTGCATATAGGGTGCACAGATAATATCACCAGGGCTCTGTCTAATTCTCTACATCTCGTCTTTCCCTCTGTGTTAGCTTCATTTTAGGCATTTTGTCTCACAGAGCAGACAAAAAGATAAGTAGCACTGGACTTGCCTAGTCCTTTCAACTAGTATCATCAGGTGGAAGCCCTCTATTAACTTGTGTAGCAATCTGAAGGACTCCTATTGGCTTTTATTCAGCTGTATACCAAAGCCTGAAATAATCACTGTGTCCAACATGTTAGGTTACTCTGATTGTCTAACAGACCTACCATTTGGTTGAAGAAAAAGAAACTGGTTAGCAGTTCTGTTAGTTCCAGAGGAGAAAGGATATAGGACAGTGAGAAATAGAATACCTATCTAAAGAAAAATGAGGTAGAATGAATGAACACATGCAGTCTAGGATTGGTATAACATGGTTTTGGTGCCTTACTTTCCTTCAACATTCCTTCAACATTCACTTTCCAGTAACATGCTGATAGCATTCTATAACAAATACCTTTACTGCCATGCAAGGGTTTTCTTTTGGCCAACATTCAGAGCAAACAAGCAGGGCTGGACAATTAACACCTCTGGAAGCATCCCTCAGCCAATGAGGGGGTATGCTAATAGCTGGTGCATGTATACCTCAGATCCCACTCTCCACAGTTGGGATATCTTGGAATTATGTTTTTTACTGTCTCCCAGAATTCCCTAGTAAGATTTGATGCTAGTTATCTTGGTAATACAGGTGATAGAACACCTTTTATTGGGTTTTTTTCCTCTCCCCTGGCTTATTTCCCTTCTCATTAAGATAACCTTTCACATTAATTACTTGTGTTTGCCTCTTTTTTTTTTTTTAATAGAGGCATGTTTTATTTATTTATTTGTTTGTTTGTTTGTTTTGTTTATACATGCACTGGGTACAGTCAGAAGCACGGGAGGGTGAGAGAATTCACCAGAGCCAGAGTGGGGAGCAGAGCAGGCAGAAGGACCGAAGTACACTGCTGAGGGGAGCAGCGGGCGGCAGGAGAGGTCTGCGCGCCATGTGGGACCCTCCTCTGGTGGCCGGGGAGCAGCCGGGGATCGAACCGGTGCCGCAGAGGCTGCAGGCAGCTTCTCAACCCAGCGCTCAACTGCTGCGCCACCGGGGAGGCCCTTGTGTTTGCCTCTTAATCTTGGGGTCTGCTACTGGGGTAATCCGCAACAGTATCTCCCCCGAAAAAAGCCAAAAACTTGTAAGAAATCTCTAGTCAATTTCAAAGTTTTCTGGGTAGAATTTGCTCATTGAAGTTAATTTCATTAAACTGTATAGTTACCTTGAGATAGTTATGAGATTTGTGATATTTGAAAATTGAAAAGATTCCTCTAGATGTGTGAACATCATAATGGAGACTGAAAACACATTAGATGGAATGCAGTGGAGAGGTAGTGTGGTTATACATTTTTTTTCTCACCTTTTCTTCCAATTGAAAATGTCTGCCTTTACTGTCATTTTAAGGATAACTGAGACACTTTAAAGTATTTAAACCAGGTTTTAAAACACTCAACTCAAATATAAGCTCAGTTTTCAAATTGGATGGAAGAATCATCACAATTACTTTCCTCATTCTAACCTGTCATTTGATAGCACAGTGTAACCTATGATCCGATCAATTCTACAAATAAGGTATGTAGACGTACAAAGAAGATAAACTCATACCTATGTGTTCTGTAAGTACAGTGAAATTATTATTAACTATGAGGTTATAAAAAGTAGAAAATATAATTTCAGTTCTCAAGAGAAATTTAATCAAGTGACAAGAAGATATTCACTGAATAAGGAAAGTTCAGGGAATGTGACAGTGTATATGAAGGTCAGTCTAAGCAAACACTCTTGGTATTTAGGGGATGGAAAATGAAGATAGTCAAGGAGGGCAGGATCCACATGAAGACAGAATAATGGCAAAAACATAAAATATGTTCTGGCAATAGGATTTAATTAAGGATGAACTTTTCCAGATGTTCCTTACTCATACAATTTGTATATTGAGGATTTTGAAAAGTTGCTTTTCGGTCATTTGCATTTGGGTGCTAGGAAGTGATAGAGGGAAAGTGAGGTTGGAAGAAAGAATTTATACCAATGACTGAGGAAAATATATTAACTTGGTGACCTCACATGTAGTGACTTTTGGATCCCATTTGCAAGTTTCTCTTCTCTTTCCTCAGGCCTCTTAAAGGTGGACTATCTTGTAGTTCTATTCTATTTTTTTTATTGTTATTGAGCTATAACCGCCATGATCTCATTCATTCTTGTTCCTTTAAATATCATCAATATGCTAGTGACTCCCCAGTTAGCTATTCAGTCCAGAGCTCTGTCTTAAGCTGCAGACTGACTTGATCAAAAATTTTAATCAAGATCTCCACATGTATGTCAAATAGACACCTCAAATTTAACATGTCTAAGATTGAAATATCTTTTCCATAAAACTTTCTCTACCTATGGCCTTTCATTTTTCTTTTTTTTTTTTTAAAGATTTATTTATTTATACAAGAACTGGGGTACAGGCCAGATGTGCGGAAGGGTGAGAAGATTCACCGGAGACAGAGCGGGGAATAGAACAGGCAGACTGACGAAATACACTGCTGAGGGGAGCAGCAGGCGAGACAGGAGAGGTCTGCCGCACAGTGTGGGACCCTCACCGGCCAGCAGGGATCGAACCAGTGCTGCAGAAGCTGTGGACAGCTTCACAGCATGGCGCTCAACCTCCTGTGCCACCAGGGGAGGCTCTCTGGCCCTTTTTATCTCAATTTATGATTATTCATTCTTTCAGCTGTTCAGTCCCAAAACCTGGGAGTCATTTTTAAATCCTCTTTTCATAGTCTTGAATCCAATCCAGTGTGGAATCCTGTTGACTCAATAAATTCCACTTTGTATCACCATCATTGCTACCAACCATAGCCATGCTATCTATCGTTATTATTCACTTGGATATATATTAGTTTTCTACTAGTTTATAGGCTCTTATCTTTGTTTTACCTTAGGCTTACTGGTGATACTTATGTCACTCTTCTGCTCAAAATCCTGCAATGTCTCCCCCATTTCTCTCAGAGTTAAATCAAAGACATAGAGTGACATAAGTCTGCATGTGGTTTGGTTTCCAATCACCTCTCTGGCCTTGAACAGATTGCCTCCTGACCATTCCTAGAGACTGCAGCATTGTCCAACTTTAGGGGCCCCTGTACTTGCTGTTTGTTCTGCTTTCCACATTCTTACTTCAAGTATATAATGCAGTGTCCCACCTCCTTCAGTTCTTTGCTTAAATACGTCCTCAGTAAGTCCCTGATTACCTACTAAGCCCACTGCAATCTGTAGCTACTTGACTAAACAACATTCTGATTCCTTTTGTCTACATTTTTCTATATTATCACTTCATTTTGTTTTTCCTGTGTTATTATGTACTTGAATTACTCCTTTGTTTTCTCCTTTACCTGGAACTTCATTAACTCATAATATGCTACATCATTTACTTTTTAGTTATATATATGTGTGTGTGTGTGTGTGTGTGTATGTGTGTGTATGTATATATTGTTCATTATCGATCTTGATAGAATATAAGTTATTTATAAACAGATCTCTGTCCCCATCTTATTCCCTGATGTTTCCTGTGTTAGTTACCTATTGTTGAGTAACAAATTGCCAACAATGTAGTGACTTAAAATTGCAAATTTATTGGCTCACAGTTCTCTAAAGGTCAGAAGTCTGGCCCGCCTCTGCTGGGTTCTCTGCCTCCATTCACACAAGGCTGACATCAAGGTATCGGCCAGTCTTTGCTCTTATCTTGGACTATAGGGAAGGATCTGCTTCCAAACTCATGCATTTTATTGGCAGAATTCAGCCCCTTGCAGCTGTAGAGCTGAGATATCTAATCCTTCTTGCTGTCAGCTTGAATCTTCTCTCCCAGCTCCTACTGGTCCAAAGGTCTCCTGCAATTCTTCTCACCTGTGAACCCCATCTTCCAACCTGCAGTGGCATACTGCATCCCCCTTATTCCCCAAGTCCTTCTGATACCCCTTTCTGCTCCAACTTCTGATTTTAAGAGCTAATGTGATTAGTTTGGGCCCCACTTTAGTTATCTAAAATATCTCCCTATTTTAAAGTCAGTTGCCTAAGTTATCTTTGTTACATCTGCAAAATCCCTTTCACCATGTAATATACCATATTCACAGGAATGATGCCAGGGTATAAAGGTCATGGAGGCTAAAATTCTGCCTTCCTACACACAAAGAACTATGTCTTCCTGGCACATAGGACAGTTGAATGATTACATGGCAGTAGACACCTGTGCTACTTTTTATTTACAAAAGTTGGCTATTTGAACATTTCGTTTGGAGGGAAAGTTTCTGAATCTATCAATTTGCATATACTAGAACATAAAAAATCACCTGTGTTTGCTTTAATCTTTGAAGAAGGAAGTATCAGGAAAAGAGAGAGGGAGAAAGACAGAGGAAAATAAGGTGAACTAGGGGAAGATGGAGGTTGGGCCAGAGTAAGAAAATCCCCAAGGCCACATGCACAAAAACCTCTGCTGTTATGTCTCACACGAGCAGAAGTAGAGGTTTTCTACTTTTGTTAATATCTTTGGTCCCAAGACTCTCACTCTTGTGTGCCAGATGTGGTTTTCCAGGCTCTTAGAGCTGTAATTGTTTAACAAACCAGACACCCTGTGAGACTTGCTTGTACCTACACATACATAATCTGCCTGTAATAGGAGTTCTGGTAGATGTTGCATGTTCACAAGAGCAGCCAGGGGTGGGAGGTGGGATGGAATTCATGGCTTTTTCTCTTCTTGGCAATCACACATTACCATTTTATTTGTACAATATTAAAACACAAGATATTTAAACTTAAATATGAGAAATTACTTCATTTCCTACATGAATGCTTAAATTCCATAGGGAAATTGATTTGGTAATTATAATAATGTTGGAATATCAGAAAACTAAGATTAATTGAAAAGGATAAATTAGTCATTTTTCATCTTGTGTCTGGCTTCACTCAACCATAAATATGCTACAAGTTTAGATCTTCTCTCCTCTTCTCCAGAGTGTACTCTGAGTTCACATTTAAAGTACGGGGTCCAACTGGCTGATTCTTTCTCTTAGCATCCATACTTGGCTTTTTTAACTGGCTAACTAGGAAGAGCTTTCCCCTGAGAACATAGCTTTGGGTGGCCTCCAGAAGTATCATTCTGATGATCCTTTCAGTTTCCTATGAACTTATGCTAGAATAAAGAACTTATGCTAGAAAAATTGTTTATTTTTATGACAGAATCAGGAATTTATCCTCTGATCTTGGGGGAGATGCTTGGAGGAAAGTCCAAAATATTTGAATTTGTTGACTGAATTCTGGTGAAGAATGTTGGTTGGGCATGGGAAGGGGAAAGAATGGCCTGTGGCCTATAGCAAGGATGGGCAAACTATAGTCTACATTTAGACTTTGAGTTAACATTGGTTTACTTTTCAAAGTAGTTGTAAAATCAAAGGAATAGTCAAAAAAAAATGTGATGTGAAAATTATATGAGATTCATATTTCAGCGTTAAAAAATAACAGTATTTTTCTTTTTGTTTTCATATTGTCTGTATCTACACTGATCCAGTTGAACAGTCATGACAGAGATAGGTGTACTCTGCAAAGCGTAAAGTTTTTTATTATCTTGCCCTTTACAGAAAAAAAAATATTCTGACCCCTGGTTTCTGAAAAGGTTTAAGAAAAATAGTTGAACTTGCCATTCATTCTTTAAATGAAACAAAATTACCAGCTACATAACACCACAGGGACACCTGGGAGCTAAGACTCAAAAGTTGTAGGTTGGATGTTTCATGGTAAAAAGGGAAGGAAGGAAAATGACACATCTAGTAATAGAAGAAGGAATGAAGCATTTCAGGGCTTCAGTCTTGGCAATGCTTAGACACCACTTCTCAGTTGACAAATATTCTAGATTCTATTCTAAAATAATGTTGGACATTTCTGGAATTCTTATATTTACAAATGATAAAAATCCTACTCCAATTTAAACCAGAAAAATATTTTGTCTTACAGGTCTTATTTCAGGAGTTGCAGCTTATTCTCTGTGTTCTGTTCATCTGCATCATCTCTTTGCAAACATGTTGTTTCCATGTGGCAGGTAAGATGGTGGTCAGCCCTGAATCACAGACTTTTACTTTACATTGTCCCAGCAAAGGCTCTAATTTGCTTGGCCTGGTTTACATACTCATACCTGAAGCACTTCCTGAGGAAGAAATGAGATTAGAGAATTTTGATTAGCAAATCTGGGCCCCCTCAGAGAATGGGGTTTTGAACTGGAAAAAAGGGGGTTGGTTACAAGAAGTAGACAAAGACAGCAGAAGTCCACTTCAGTGAAATGGTAATGAAGGAGTGGCATTGGTAAGGAGTAGCAGACCAATGGATGTGGTGTCTCTGGGCAACGTAAGAAATATAGAAAGATGCAATATCATTGGCCAACATCATTGGCATGGTTGGCAATATCTCAGTACCTGGGTGGGCCAAGAGCTGAATATAGTGAGATTGCAGCTGTGGACTACATCTGAGATCATGCACACAATCTAAACTAGACAGGTGGTCTTGGATAAAGCCTGAAGTTCCAGGGATGTCTAGTTATAAGGTTAGCTTTCTGTTACTGGATCCTGCACATACTTCCATACTAAAGTGGCTTGGAGAAATGCTGTTATCCAGAGATAAATGTCACTTGGCCCCTTCTAGTGTTTCTCTTGTTCCAAAGGGCAGAAAGATAATTAAAATTTATGAATTTAATTGTTATTGTAGAATTATATGGTGATGTCTTAGAATACATAACAGAGAAAGGAGTGTTTGAATTGGGACTTCTGGAAATGACATCTACAGGGTCAGAATTCCTTTGGAGATAGAACCATAAATGGACTTGAGGGATGTGGACTCATAAAGTAAGTAGCTCAACATGACGGGTGGAGAAGGGAAAATTAACATTTATTAAAACACATGCTATGTCAGGCACTGTGTTAGATGCTTCCTTTAATTATATTATTTTTATTGCTGTAATGTCCAGTTCTCTAATGAGCACAGCATAATTCATATCTGGTTATATTGAAGGCAGAAGGTGGAGTTGGTAATCAGTGACGAGTAAGGAGTATAGTATGTATGATTAAGTCTTCTTGCTGGGACAAATGGGTGGAGAGAGATAATTTCAATGGAAGCAGAGATTAAAAGAGTAGGTGTCTGATTATTAGAGAAGGTAATGAGTTCAGATTTGGAAAATCTGAGTTTATGATGCCTGTGTGATAACCAGGTGACAGTGTTTAATTGGCAGCTAGAAATGTGGATCTAGAGCTCGGAGACATAATTCAGGAATTTTCCATCTACTTTCTACTTTTCTCTGGGTATCCATGGAAACTTAGTAAAACCACTGTAATTGCTCATTATGAAGCTAGACTTTCTCTAGATCTGTTCCCTCTCTATATTGATGTCCTTTATTTTTTTATTTATTAGTTGTCTTGGCTATTCATGTACTCCTAATTTTGTGTGGAAAGTATCTGGATGACAACCTCCTACCCTGGATCTGGGCAACTGCCTTTACATTAGATGCTCAGTATATTAGCTGAAATTCTTTGCTTCCTTCTTGCATTAGGAACCTAGTCTTTTGGCCTCTGAATTGGACCATGATATTCTTAAGTTTCTATTTTTATAATCTGAATAGTGGCCTCAGTCACTCAAAGATGAGAACTCTTCCTCCCACCCTTTGTTTTTGCTAGGCTTTAACCTGTAAGGGAACAAGAACTAATATAATATATTGAGAAGAATAATTGAAATCCAGTGATGTTTCTAGGATTTCTAGTGTGACACACAGGTCTTCTTTTGTGTCAGAATCAATAGGGAAGCTTGTTAAAAAAATACATACCTAGGATGCAAAGTTTGAAGAATCAGAATCTCTGGGGAGCGAAGTCCAGAATCAGTTTTTCCTTCTTCTTCTTCTTCTTTTTTTTTTTTTTTTGTAAATAAGCACCATGTGATTCTTATGCATGCTCTTAAATTTGAGAACTACAGATTTAAAGCAAGAAGGAAAAAAAAACCTGCTATGGAAACTTGACAATTAAAAAAAAATGGAATGTTGAAATGTTAAGAATATTTCCCCTACAAAATGTGTTCCTGAAAGCAGATTTAATCCAAATTGAATGGAAACTATTTTAAAATAATCAAAATTTATAAGTTTGAAAAGAAGATCACCCATAAGTCCATACACAGCAAGACTATTGACGTTAACATTTTGGTGAATGATCTTTCAGTCTTTCATTTTCTAGAGTTATGTTATTTTTCCTATAATGTGTTTATATTATGTGTGTATAGATACAGATTCTAATTTCATATATGGCTTATAGTTTGCTTTTCTCATTCAATGTATTACATGCATTTTTGAATTTTATTTAACTTATATAAACCATTATTGGAATATATGTGCACAATTTCTCATCTTGTAGTTGTTACATTTTACATCTTGGTGAGCATTCTTCTCATATTGGCCGTTGCTTTAGTTTGTGTCTGAGTTACTTTGCTAATCCTACTATTCTAGTCTCAGAGGTGGACGCCCTGCCTTCTCCAGCTTTGTGTTTCTGAGGAAAAAGCAAACTTAGATCCTACCTGTTAATGACATTATTAAGAGCTGCTTTAACAGCACAAAAGTGGGAATGGAAACCAGCTGAGGAAGGAATAATAAAGTAGAGGTTTAAAATATAAATTACTCATTCAAAAAATACTGGTAATGGGAAGTACAAAGAAAGGATCATTGCTTAAAAGGAAATAAAAAATGAAGACATTGTTTTGGGGAGGAGAGACATCTGAATATGTTTGTTGGTTGAGAAGAATGGGTGAAGAGACAATGACTGAAACCATGACCGTAAGTAAATATTGAAAATCAAGTTTTTAGATGATATGGAACCTTTTAAATCTTGAGCACAGATGGAAATGTAGCCTTGGAAAAGAGCAGAGACAATATTTTCTTTGAAATAGCATAGGCAAATATTCAGATGGATGCAATGGAGTGAATGGGAGGGAGTTTGATGCAGTTCACATGTAGCACTATATCCTTAGTATAGGAAGCAAGGCCGCTGCCAAGGCTGATGAGGTGGGAGTACAGAAGAGAGGATGAGCAGAGTGGTAATGGAGTCTGCAGTATGGTGGTGGGAAACTGAAGGGCCAAATGAAAGGAAAGGTCCCATCTTCCATTGAAGATGAGAATCATACAACTGTAACAACTGCAGACAGCTTAGCCTTTATAATTTTCTTCAGAGATATAAGGCAGACAAAGAGTGCTTCACAAAAGTAGAAAAAAAGAATGATCGAGGGTGAACCAGGCAGGTATACTGAAAGACAGATAGCATTAGTCTTTGCTCCCATCCATCTAGATTATTCCTTCTTTTTGCATATTTCTCTTACAACCAGTTTTGTTGCTCATTTACCCACCCACCAACCCACAGGTAGCTGGATACTGATTCTCAGCACAGTTTTGAAATGAGTGCAGTTTGTTTACCTTTCCATCTTCTCTCCTGTGCCCGTAACCCAATCCCCACGGTGTACATGTGTTCAAAACTGAGGATGCATTTGAGGCCTGTTTCCTCTCTATGCCCAATGCTGTAAGCATTTCTTGCTTTTTATGTTTTCTGACACTTCTATTGAAACTAGCCTATGTACCGAGTATCTTTATATTGAGGGGACAACTGGGCTCAAAGAAAAGGAGAGGGTATGAGGAAGAATTTGCCCAAGAAACTTGAGACTAGTATCTATGAGAGTACAAGGTCATGAAGAAATTCTTCAGGACTAGTAAGAAGCTTGATATCTTACTTACACTTGTTTATTTTTCTGTGCTATAGTAATTATTTGTGCTGTCATTAGTAAAGGTAAAGATACACAAAACAAAGAATGGAAAGAAATATGGATTAAGGCTTTTTCATTTACTAACTGGTTACTTTACTTGGGCAAATTAGATTCTGTCTCAGTTTGCACCTTTGAGAAATAGATTTAATGGCATTTATCTTGCAAATCATTATAGACTCCTGTATAGATATAATTCTGCTTTTCTTTCCCTCAAGATCTTATGTATGTGAAAGATTAATTATGACAGAAAATGAAAGTGGTATGCAGATATATTCATGATAATACTTATTTGTGCTGATTTTCTTACAAAAAGTATTTTCAATTATTAGGAGTCTTGAATGTCTGGGTTTAGAAGACTCCTCACCCATTATGATAGATTTTTGTTTTTATCTTTTTTTTTTTTTTTTTTTTTTGCAGTGGGTTTCATATTTTGTGCCCTTTCCTGGTAGGGCATGCTTCACTAGAAAGGGGAACAATAGCAGAGCCCAAGACCTGGAACCAGACCAGCTGATGAAGTGAAACAGGTTATGGGAATAAACTGGAGGTACTAGAACAAAGTCAAGTGTAGAGCTAGAATAATATTTTAAGTATGTAGCAAAATGCTATAAGTAAGCAAGCCAGGTCATTGAGGTCCAATAGGAGGTACAAGGTTGCCTGACAAGTGGACAGAGCATAATAATAATCAGTAGCTAAGATCTTAGGTCAATATTTGATATTCAAAGTTCTTAGTGGCCATTTTCAAGGGTGTTCATCAAGAGAAAACAAAATTTTGGACAAGAGTAGCCAATAAGCAATACAAAAACCCCTAAATTCCTAGAGACTATAAAATGCAAGCTATAGATAGTTAGAATGAGAAACTAAAGTAGTCTGTGTATGTGTTGGGGGTTTGAAGGCCAGAGCTGATTCATTAATACGAATGAGAAGACACTGAGAATTGTGTTGAAGCTCTAGAGAGGGCACCCATTTCCTCACCTCCTCCCCACTCCCATCCTGCACACACATACAAAAGAAAAGATATTTTGGCCTTAGCATGTTTCTATTACTACAATTACCCCTGCAAGTGGAAGGCAGACAATCCATTAGTAAGAGCAGAGAAGGCTCTAAAAATTGATTCTTTTTCTAAAAATTTATTTATTTATTTATTTATACAAGCACTGGGTACAGTCAGAAGCACGGGAGGGTGAGAGAATTCACCAGAGGTAGAGCAGAACAGGCAGACTGACGAAGTACACTGCTGAGGGGAGCAGTGGGCACAGCAGGAGAGGTCTGCGGGCCATGTGGGACCCTCGCCAGTGGCTGGGGATCGAACCGACGCTGCAGAGGCTGCGGGCAGCTTCGCAGCCCAGCGCTTAACCGCTGCGCCACCAGGAGAGGCCCTCTAAAGGTTGATTCTTTTTTTTTTTTTTTTTTTAATATTAAATTTTATTTTTATATTCCCCCATACAATTGCAAACGCCCCATTCTGACCCCAATCCTTCCCCTCCCGCCCCCCACCACCCAAAAAGTGTCTCTGGTTCATAGTTTTTTGTTGATTTTGATTTTCACTTTCTTATATTCATTTTCCTGGTCCCTTATTTAAGTTTTCTAGATTCCTGCTATGAGTGAGACCATCCGGTATTTTTCTTTTTCTTTTTGGCTTATTTCGCTGAGCATGATCCCTTCCAGCGCCATCCATGTTGCTGCAAATTGCATGTGTTTATCTTTTTTGAATGCTGAGTAATATTCCATGGTATATATGTACCACATCTTCTTGATCCAGTCATCTATTTTTGGGCATTTGGGTTGTTTCCAAAGCTTAGCTATTGTAAACAGTGCTGCTATAAACATAGGGGTGCAGGTGCTCTTTGGAATTGATGTTTCTGTGTCCTTTGGGTAAATACCTAGGAGTGGAATTGCTGGATCATATGGAAGCTCTATGTTTAGTAGGTCCAGAAATCTCCACACAGCTCTCCATAGTGGTTGGACCAGTTTGCACTCCCACCAACAGTGCAGAAGAGTTCCTTTTTCTCCACATCCTCGCCAACATTTGTTGTTGCTAGTTTTTTTAATATGTGCCATTCTCACTGGTGTGAGATGGTATCTCATGGTAGTTTTGATTTGCATTTCCCTGATTATAAGTGATGTTGAACATTTTTTCATATGTCTGTTGGCCATTTGCATTTCCTCTTCAGAGAAGTTTCTTTTTAGCTCTTCTGCCCATTTTTTGACTGGATTATTTTCTTTGTTGTTGCTGAGTCTCATCAGCTCTTTGCAGATTTTTGTGATCAGTCTAAAGGTTGATTCTTAACCTGGAACTACAATTTTGTTTATACACTTCATGTATGTTGATGGAAAGGCAGGTTTGGGAATACTCCATTAATATCAAATGTGTTGCTGGCTGCTCCAAGCAATCAGGGGATATTTGTGCTGTCACCTGTCCCTCTGTGTCTGGACTCCTTAGCATGATATGAAAAGTCCTTCACAGCTCAACCTTTTCAGTTCCATCTCCTGTCTCTTTCCTCCTCATCTGAGAAACACCTACTCATTCTTCAAGACCCAGCTAAAATGTCACCTTCTCTGTGGAACTCACTTAACTCCCTTAGGCAGCATGAATCACTCCTCCTCCGTTCTTGTTCTCTCCAAGAAGAGTTGCATAGTGCCCTTTATAATCCATCACATTATATCATCTTCATCTCTACACCTCCACCTCTCCCACTGGACATTTTACTCCTCCAGGGCAAAGACTGCCTTATTCACTCCTGTTACTCAATACCTCATTTTATTCTTGCACGGTCTCAGGTGGTTGCCCAATAGAGATGCTAGGGTCCAAAATATCATAATGACTTGCCCATGGATATCTAGCTGCCTGGAGCATAACTGGGTCTAGAAACCAGGTTGCCTGATATCTTTCTACTTCATTGTTCTCCCTCCAGTGTAATAATGGTTTCAGTCTTTTAAGTTTCATAGAACCTTTTGTAGCATTTAAAAATTTATTTGCTTATTTCAAACTTATACTATTCATCTGAAGTAGGTAGAGGGAGCCTTATTGCCTTCTTTTAGAGATTCCTGAATTGCGGCAGTTAGTGAATTGTTCAAAGTCCCAAAGCCAGTCTTTGAAAGAATCCCTGACTTGTGCTTTCCACAGACCAACTGTCATATAGTACACATTGTTAGCTATCTGACATGGTTATCAAAGCAACAGGAAGAAGCCAGTTAGACTATGGTAGTTTCTGTTTGAGATGTTATTTATTCTGCTTGCAATTTTAGAAAAAAGTTAGAACTCTCCCTAGAGGGATCTACTAATGTGGGTGATTTATCACTGTCCTTTCTTTCACATATAAGTCTTAGGAGTTAAAAGCTAGAAGCAGGAGACCACCTGGGGCATTGTGAATTCTCTTTCTCAATCGCAGTTTTGTCTAACTGGCATAGCCACTTGCTTGCCAGGCATAAGAAGACTTTTTACTATAGTTTATTTTAAAGAATGGTAACACTCATTCCCTAAAGGAACTTTTTATTGGGAATCTGGGATGAAACACTATTCTTAAGGAACGCACTCAGTGTGGATGGGTCACATTTCATTCTTGTTTACAGGATAGGGTTCTGCACAAGACCATATGGCACCATGTGGACATTTTAAAGGCAATGCTTGTTTCATAAGTTATTCTTTAGCATACTAAATAAGAACCCCTTTGACTCAAAAGAAGGTCTTAAATATAATATACATGTGATTCTCTCTTTTTCAGTCCCTTGTGAAAGGCTTTCTCCTTCAGGGAGCATGCTTGTTAACAACAAAAGATGCTCTTTCTGAACTACCTTGATCTCAAATATTCCTGAGACTAACAAACTGGAATAAAATATTTCCAGTCCATTGCCCTGATCTACTAAAAAAAAGCCTAATCTAATTAGTTACATGTGCAGAAATAAATGTGGAACTCAGTAATTTAAGATTTTTGTGCAGTGTTCATAATGAGAATAGGGAATATAATTTCTCAATAGGGTATAAGGAGTAGGGGGTCTATGAGCCTGCAATTATATAGAGTAGCTCTGGAGTTTATGAGCAAATAGGACCATATAGTTTGTCCTAGAGTTCACTGAAAACCAAGAGAGGCTAAGGTATTGCCAGGTTTGCTAAGAAAAAAAAAAAAAATGAAAAACTTAAGTACCTTCTAAGAAAGTACTTTTCATTTTTCTTTTCATGACATGGTGATTTTGCTACATTAATTTCAAAAAAACAAATGAGCAAGGTAAAGAATGATGTATTTTTCTTTTATGCCAAAAATCTTATTTGCCTGAACCTCTTTAAGCTTTTGAAAGTCATGTATAGTTGAGGAAGAGTGATAATTGGGCTAGCATTGTCCACCAAGCAAGACCCACTGTCCAAATTCTATGGGTTTATTCTTTAGTTACCACAAATTATTTGTTTGAATTAGATCTTTTTTTAACCTCATTTTATGTACCAAAAGGAATTTTGTTTCAATAACTTTAAGAATCTTGGATTATGACACACAAGATTATTGTGACTTGATTGATGCCGGAATGACCACAATTATTTGCTCCCTTTTATATCTTTAACCCATTGCAAGTGACTTTGCCGTTCATCTCTCATCAGAAGATGTCATCTCTTTTTCTATCCCCTTGAACCTGGGGTAGGCTTACAACTTGCTTTGTGCAATAGGATGTGGCAGAAATGATGTGCCGTTCTTTGCTTGAATCTCAAGAAGCTTGTGCAGTGTGGGCTTCTGCTCCTTCTTCTTGACATTTGCATCTGTGAGAACCAGGCAGGTCTGCCTCCATTTGAATAAAAGACCACGTGGAACAGAGTAAAGCCATTCCTGGACTGGCCAACTCTTAACAAAATTGCAATGGATGGCAGACATGTGAACAAACTCAGCCCAGATAAACCAACTAAGAACACCCACATAACTCAGACTCCTGGGCAAACTGAATCTTTTGGATGCCCTCCTGAGATTTATGTTTACTTATTATGCAATGTTGTTGTGGCAAAGAAAAATGATAAAGTTGGTAAATATTTACTTATGTTGACACTTTCAATCATAATACTGAAGCCCATCTAGTAATGAAACTTTCACTTAAAAATGTACATAATAAATGAAATGCTCCATTTCAGAAAGAGAAATGTGCCAATTTTGCATTGCACCAACAAATGGTTTGCTGTGTCTAGTTTATAGTAGTTCTTGGGATCTGCCACACATGAACTTACAGTTAGTCTTTTAAATTCTAACCTGTTCACGAGTGGTGGGATTTCTGCAGAGTCCTTAAGTTCGCCAAGATTCTAATTTTTCATAATTGAAATGTAAACCCAAATTAATTTATGTAAACCTAAATTAATTTTTATGTAAACCCAAATGTCTTTTTCCTGCTAAGACATTTACCTCTGTCCAACTTATTTGATACTCATTTTCATTTTATCTGCCTAGCTCTAAGGAACTATCTGTTGGAAAGAGGTATCTTATATATCTGAAAAACTATAATGTTCTCTCTAGTGCAAAGCCATACACGTGAGTAAGCTATTTTTACATGTGAGTTTAGTTTTTAAAGAAGATTGTAGTCTTACTAAACAGTTGTGGAAGACAATTAATGAAACTAGTCAAACAGAAATTGGCCATGGCTGGACAAAGAAGTCAGGAGATTAAAAAGAGTAACACTCATCTCGTAGACACTCAAAAGATATGAGTTCCTAATGAGGCAATGGCTTCTCTCCAGTTCTCTAATTTATGGCAGACAACCTTAGAAGGCATTACTTGATTTTACTGTTTACTAAAAAAAGGATTAAAAAAAAATTCATCTCTGCCCTTACTAGCCCTCTGACTTCTGTGACTCCATTTCCTCATTTGCAAAATGGAGATAATAATAATATCTACCTCATAGTGTTGTTGGGAGAACTAAGTGATGAAACATTAGCAAAACTCTTAGAACGCTGCCTAGCACAGGATAAATATTTATTAAATAAAAAAATTAAAAACTGGAAACTGACAATTTATGGTTTCTAACCTGATATGTAAGAAGCTGGAAGTCACCATTCCATCTTAGCACATTAAAATTGGAACAAACTGAAAAATAAACAAATCTTTTCATATCCATCAGAGAAATGAGGGCGCAAGCACCCCCATCCCGGCAATTAGAGAGACAGACAGGTTAGTATACAGGATCATAACTTATCAGAGTAGAAGCCCCTCAGTGTACACACTCCATGGGAAACAGTGCTGGGGCAGGAAACCCTGGACTGCAGTGAATGAATTGCTGCTGGAGGCTCAGCCTGGGCATTTCTGAGAGTTAACATCTCCAGAGGGCCCTCCCATTCTTTGTGAATTTTACCTGCAGAAATTCAACCAGTTTTTCACAGTGAACATTGGAGAAAAATCCTCTCATGCTTCTTGCAGGGATAAGGGAAAATGAACCATTTTGAAACCCTCTAGAGTACTCTGACAAGGTCTGCGCTCAGAGAAACTAGTAACCAGAGCCCAACGTGCTGAAGTTTTACCACAACCTAACTCCACCCTGCTTTAGCCTTCCGAGTAGAAGAAGAGACGTACTTAACTCCAGCCCCCCTTTGCTGTCCCTAAAGGGGGGTGGAGGCTGACTGAGAGGCAAATGTGAAGTTCACAGTCCAGAGTCACCAAAAACTGCTCCCCTCCCTCCATACCTCACCACTACCTTATTCTACCTTACTACCTTACACTACCTTTTTACAGCAGTTTTTTAAAACTATTGAATCATGTCCAGTTATCAAGAAAAGAAATTCCAAGACGGGCCTCCCCAGTGGCGCAGCGGTTGAGCACTGGGTTGTGAAGCTGCCCGCAGCCTCTACAGCGCCGGTTCGATCCCCGGCTGCTCCCCGGCCACCAGAGGAGGGTCCCACATGGTGCGCAGACCTCTCCTGCCGCCCGCTGCTCCCCTCAGCAGTGTACTTCGGCCCTTCTGCCTGCTCTGCTCCCAGCTCTGGCTCTGGTGAATTCTCTCACCCTCCCGCGCTACTGACTGTACCCAGTGCTTGTATAAATAAACAAACAAACAAACAAACAAATAAATAAATAAATAAAACTTTAAAAGAAAAGAAATTTCAAGACAAACCGAAAGGAAAAACAAACACAGTTTGAAGAGGCAGCAGGCATCAGAATCAGACTCAATATGGCAGGGATGTTGGAGTTATCAGAGTGGGAATTAAAAAAAAAAAAAAAAAGGCTAGAGGGTCTCCCCGGTGGCGCAGCGGTTGAGCGCTGGGTTGCGAAGCTGCCTGCAGCCTCTGCAGCGCCAGTTCGATCCCCGGCTGCTCCCCGGCCACCAGAGGAGGGTCCCACATGGTGCGCAGACCTCTCCTGCCGCCCGCTGCTCCCCTCAGCAGTGTACTTCGGTCCTTCTCCCTGCTCTGCTCCCCGCTCTGGCTCTGGTGAATTCTCTCACCCTCCCGTGCTTCTGACTGTACCCAGTGCATGTATAAACAAACAAACAAATAAATAAACATGCCTCTATTAAAAAAAAAAAAAAGGCTAGAATTTTATCAAACCAATTGTATGAATTGACAATTGATGGTGATATTAAAGGTTGGACTCTGTCTGCATTTTTCAGATCTTTTGGGAAGGTGGATATAGCAGTTGCAAATGGAAACCACTAGCCCAAGTGACAGAGGGACTTTATTAATAATTCAGCAACACAGGCATGTAAATGCTGGAAAATTCAAAATCGTGGGACTCCAGAATAAAGGAGTCTTCAGGGAGGTTTGGGGGGTATATTAAGGAGCAGTTCTTAGGCCAGGTTCTTGTGTGGGGTCGGAGGCGGGGAGCTTAAGAAAGTGAATGTCAAAGATTGAAAAAGAGTTTGTCAGTCTTTTTTATTACCAAGTATCTCAAATCCCTAGGCCTATTAGAGGCAAAGAAACAATTTACCTCTGTTTCTTGCCTCATGGAGGGGTTTATGCAGCTTTCAAAAGTAAGTAATTTAGATCCCGGGGAAAGAGCACACATTGAGAGGATCTGGTCCAATATTTGAGACGCTTCTGGGAACATCATTTTCTGAGACAGTAGAATACTAAGAAGTCAACTATAAGAAAGTGAAAATTAACTTACACTGGAATTGTCAACTACTTTGCTTTTAATTTTTTTTTTGTCTTCCTAAAAAAGATGAATTTGGTACACGGTAATTAACTGTTCTGCTTTGCTTCCTCTTTGCAACCTGATGGGCCCTACCTTATGAAACAATTGGTGTTCTGTACTTGCAGACATTTTTTGACAAATGGTGAAAGCTTGTGCTCACCCAGATGGATAAAAACACCACTTGTAATGACAGGAAACCATATTAGAGGGCACGATTGCTGTGGATGTGCAGTTCCTCCAGCTAAGGTGTTGGGGAGGTTTATTCTTCCTTTTTCAAATCTTTTGGGAAGGTGGATACAGCAGTTCAAGAAAAGAGATGCCATGATTCTGACAAGTTAATTAAGCTTTCACTTCTGAGTATTATATGTATAGCAAAGAAGAAAAACCTTAATTTCCTTTGTACTGTCTGACAAAAAAGAAACACAAGATAAATGCAGGCAAATTCTTTCAAAGTTGTCTTTATTACTGATTCCTAGTCTGCAGAACAGAGGCTTTAGAAGCCTAAATCAGAACAAATGAAAAGTCTCAGCATCTTTTATCTTTCTGTAATTTACATATGTATGTACATATATCAATAAATATAAGGATGTTTTTCACCAAAATGTGAAAGCTGAGGAGCCCACACTTGGGTTCCTCCCTGTGTGCTTTCTCCACTTTCACGTGATTTCAAGAGTGTGGAGAATGAAACATCAAGTGCTGGAGGATGAATTCCCTCCGCCTCCCCTGGCGTTGTACTTGTGGCTGTGTCACATGGCAAAAGGAAGTTCACAAATGTAATAAATTTCCTAAATAACTGATTGTTATAAAGAGTTTATCCTGGATTATTTAGATGTGCCCAACATAACTACATGAGCCCTTAAGAACAGAAGAGGAAGGCACAAAGATTTAAAATATAAGATGGATTAAATGTAGCTCTGTTAGCTTCAAGATGAAAGGGGTCATATGTCAAGAAAATGAGAACCTCAGTCCTACAAATGCAAGGAACTGAATTCTGTCAAATTAATGATCACCGAAGAAGATCCTGAACTCAGAATGAAAATCATCATCCTGGCTGGTACCTTGATTTTATGCCGATTAGTAGCTTAGATATCAAGGTTCAGAGAATTGAAACTTGCTATGCCACAATTATGACCTAGAGATTATGAGCTAGTAATTGGTGTTATTTTAAGCTGCTACGGTTGTGGTGATCTATTAATGCAGCAATAAAAAATCAAAGCAACCAGATTTACAGCAAATCTCTTATATTAACATGATTGTATTTTAATTTGTTAGAGAAATTTTAGATGATATATATTCATTTTTGATAAACATATCTGAGTATCTATGTATACATATTTTTACATATATAGGCAAATATGCTTTTCAATATGCTATTTCTATTTATTTTTGTGTAGAAATACTGGAGTGTAGGCCAGAGGTATGGGGGTGGGGGGATGAGAGGATTCATCAGGCAAATATGTGACCAAGGATTTTTGTTCCTCTTAAAAATGTTGCTTCAGGAAGGCCTTTAAGTGAGTTCTGAGCTATTTTTGAATTAAGCCAAGGAACTAATTATAAAATGGGATTCTGGCTGGATACCTGGGGCAAAGACTAGTAATTTAGAAAGGTAGTACAATAATGGGCATCCCTGATGCACTGCCTGACACTGTCTCTCCTCCATCCTGGGGTAGAGTCTATGGCTCTTTTCATTACGTTCCCTCTCCCCTTCACACATAATACCTTTTCCTTGCTGTTAGTTATGTCATTTGGGTAGCACTGAACCATCTCTATTAACAGAGCTAGACTCTGATTGTATGCCAATCCAAACAGACCATCCTTATAACCAAGGTAAATACATGGGTTTGGAATGGGTACAAAACTCAGACCTAACATCAGTTCATTGCATTACATTACTCTTGTCCAAGGATTTGTGTTCTAAGTCAGTCCAATCATTGTGAACCTAGAGGGTTTTGCTGAGAAAGCTGCAACATAGACACCTCCCTTCCTTGACACACCGGAACTAGGAAGCCTGCAATCCCAGTTGTTGTTAGCAGCTACCTTGCGGCTACAAAGTGAAAACCAATTTGAGATTAGAACCAACAACAAGCATGTGGAATGGAGGCAACAAAAATGCAGAAATTGCCTCCTGAGCACTGTTTAATTCCTGAATGAAGCTATTCTACCTCTAGACTAATTAGATGAGTGAGTAAACTTCCTGTTTTTATTCTTTTATTATTATTTTTTTTAAATAAACTGTGTCTTGGTTGAGTTTTTTTGTTTTTCACAATTAAAACACCCCTGCATTGCAGAGGGTTATGGGAAAGATAAGAGAAATAAAAATAAACTTTGTACTTCGCAATATTGCCCACAGCTAGCTAGGTTTACACCTCGCCTTTACCACCTTGCTTTCCCGGGTATAATCCAAGCTGTAATGTCGCCCAGAGTAGCATTCCCACAGTAAACAATGCTGTGGGATCGGGAGCACTTTATATGTTTCTTATGATCATTTTCTTCTTTTGATCATGATTTTTGTTTCTAAATAACACACCATGTTCCATACCTGGTGATTCTCATGAGATTATTCAGAGATAGTCTATGAGATATGAGATTCACTATTGGGGATAAACTGTTGGACAAGACTTCTTACTTGGGGACTGTACTTCTATCTGTGGTTTTTTATGTTCCAGGCCTTTTAGTTCATCCTCTGCCCTTGTATTTATCCTGTTTCTATCTTTCCACTTTTCTCTCACAGCCTGTGCATGTTTTGCAAAAATGGTGACTGAAAGTTCTCAAGTATACTAGTGCCAGCTAAAATAATAATAAAACAAAAAACAAAAGATAATCTTGGTATCCTGTTGCACATTCACCTGACAATTTGCCCTGAAGTAGTCCAGTGAGATGAATTGAGAAATCTGTGTCATCATACAGAACTGCCAGAGCTTGTCTAGGCAAGATATCTCATTAGGTAAAATGTATTTATGACAAAACATTGTTCATTTATTGTCAATATTACTTTTTAAGAGTATGCATATTTACACATAAGAACTATATACATCTTACACTGAAAATCCTTAATCCTGGGATAAATTCATTTCTTTTGCACTATAGACGCTGAGGAATAAAGTAAGGCTTAATTTTATATTAAGAGGAAATTATGAAAGAAAAAAGTCAGATTAGTAGTAGATTCTACATGCTATAATTTTCTACTTAAAGACTCTTCTCTAACTTTTAATGACTACCTAAAATTTCGCTAATATGAATAGAAAATTTTATTTTATAATAATTGGTAAAAGGCATCATGCACAAGTACAGAAGTCTTCACATTAAGATGTAATGGCACTTACATTTTCCTTACCTGTGAAGAAGATTTAATAATGCAAATGATGGTGGATCCCCACAGAAAAGGTAAATAGTATGGAAAATGGAGTTTTAAAGTAGTTGGAGACAGATATCTGCTTCATAGTAAAATTACTTTTTGTGTTTTTCACCTATGATAGTAAATTGACCTGTTACTATTTCCCAACTGAAATGATTTGCTGAAGACCTGAGAAGATGGCAATTGCTGTGGTAAATGTTTTATTTTCTTCTAGGTATTGCCTAATGGGGGATTAGAATTTAGGGAAGGAATGTGGACTTTTCCTTAAAATCTCTTTACATTGGGGTATTGAAAAGCATTCTTCATATTATTTACTTTTAACATCATTCTTTTAACCTCTTCCTCTCCCACCTTAAAGTCTGAAGCAAGTGTTCCTCCAGTGGCATGTTTGTTATTGACATGGATGAATGAAGTCTATAAAACACTCTCTTAACTAGGGTTGTATGAAGCAATTTTCATCAGAATCTTTTATTAATGTACAGTGTGAACCTCAGAGAGGGTTATAATGTATCAAGGGATTTCCAAATTCATGGAATTATTTTTATTCTTTCAGAAAACCCCTTAACACCTTAGATCACACAGTTATTTCTTAGAAAACAGGGACTTTACTAGTTAAATGAAAACCATGCTGTGGTATAAATTGCAGGGTCAGATTTTCAGCATTATATGGACCAGGAATCTTTGCGTTTCCCCAAGAACTTGCTTTCCATTTTCCCACTAGGTTTACAAGTGAGGTCAGAAGTGATAGTCCAAGCTTATCGCCAGTATTGGACAAGACCACCTATAAATCAAACTAGCTGGGTTAATAACAGTACCTTTCATATCCACAGAAACTTTCATCATTGAAGAGAACTGTTCTTTCAATAGTCTCTACAATTATTTTCTCTCTTCACAATTGAAAAAGCAGCATCTGCACAGTAATTTAGACTAGAAGACAGATTTTGTTGATCCAACAAAATGCACTTTTTCTTATTTGACTAAAGAATAATAATAATGGGCCTCCCTTGGTAGCATAGGCAGTTGAACACAGTCCTATGAAGCTGTCCTCAGCCTCTGCAGCATGGGTTTGATCCCAGCCAGCCAGGGAGATACCCACATGACTCGGCAGACCTCTCCTGTCTCGCCTTCTTCTCCCCTCAGCAGTGTATTTCAGTCAGTCTGCATTTTCTGTTCCTCACTCTGTCACTGGTGAATCCTCTCACCCTCCTGCACATCTGGCTTGTACCCCGGTTCTTGTATGCATGAATAAATAAATCTTTTAAAAAAACCCATTAAAAAAAGAGTAATGATAAAATAACTAAAAGTAAAAATTAGGGTGATTGATACTCTTAAGCAAATAATCAGTTAATTTCAAACTTTCTCTTCTTACTGTATTGCTAGTCCTATCTTTTTGTATCTTGCCCATTCTTTAATAGTTGTTATTTTAATTTTTGAAATGATGTTTGGTTTTATTGGATTGATATTAATGGTATTGTCATATTATCTAGTTTACAACTTTCATTATTTAGAAATGAAGATGTGAGGTTCATATTTTAGCAAATGTGTATGCTCAAAGGTGTGAAATTATACTTTCAAGTATTTATAAAATAAAAAATAAATAAAAGGTCAAAGAATTTTAGAAAGGTGAACATAGACTAGCCAGGCTATGCAAGATAAATGGGTTGTTAGAAAACTTAGGATTTAAAGTGTTGTGTGTATGTGTCTGTGTTATGGATCTGAAGAAATGATAATGACAAACAACAACAAACTGATGGCTTTTTAAGGGACAGAGGACCCCCTTACTGTGTGTCTGTTCTTACTCCTGTGTATGAGACAAGAATTGAAACAATAAATGGAAGCTTTAGTGAGATGAATTTTAACTCAGTTTAAATAAGAATAAGGACTGAATCTAGATCTTTTGATTTCCTGTCCAGTGCTCACAAAGAATGTCATAATATTCTTTACTACTTTTTTTTTTAATGTTAAAATTTTCATTCCTTTGAACTGATCAGTTATGCTAATTGTGCTAAGTGAAATCTTCCATTAGCATTGTCATAAAAGAGCCCTAATATCCACAGGTTTACACTAATAAAGACCTCATGGAGTTTGCTCCCTCTGCTTTTCCAATTTTAAGCAAGCCACCTAAGTTAAGCTTGCAGTCCTCTTATTTCTAATTGTTCTGTATCCAAGACATCCTCTGAAACAATGACTCATTGTTCACTGCACAGTTTTTTCAAGTTGTGCAGATTTTACCTTGAGTCCTTAATTCACCCTTGAAGAATTTCCTTTCTGTTGAAAGGAGGACTATATATTATATAGATAATAATTTTACATTCTTGGGCCTCCCCAGTAGCGCAGCAGGTTGAGTGCAGCGCTGTGAAGCTGTCAGCAGCCTCTGCAGCGCAGGTTCAATTCCCGGCCGGCAAGGGAGATTCCCACATGGCACAGCCTCTGGCCTGGACCCTAGCTCTTGTATAAAAATAAATAAATGTTTAAAAATTTAATAATTTTACATTCTCCATCACCCACAAGTTTATCATAATGAGAATGGAAAGGACCCAGAATTAAATATAGCCCCTTTACAGTTACTAATTTCTAATCTCCTTTTGTGTTCTCTACTCACTTATATCAGGAGAGATCCTTGGGGCTGTCCAGTTTTCAGGATGATTACCACAAGTCTATGATAAGTTCCAGTTATGATTTTCTAAGAGGAATCTGGCTTTTAAGCGTCAGTGTTTACTGCATTGAAGAAACTTTTGAAGAAGAGATTGGATTAATTACTTTAAGACAATAAATAATATGGGCAATTTTCAAATAGAATGTGTGTACATTTGCTCTCAACTCAAAAGACTTTGTTTCAATTGTATTGAACTTTCCGCTGTGGTAAAACATTTTTTGTTTTGTTTATGTGAAACATTGGGGTTTGTTTTGACCAATATATGAAGTCATGGGGATTTCTCTAAGTCTTTCTGTTATAGGACAGGGAGAGGGGCAGCCCAAACCCCGCAAACCTGCCTATTCTAAATGGGTTCTGCCATCTGCCGCATCAACACAAAACATGAGACTTTAATGGGAAGGAACTTTAATAAAACTAGGAAACAATACAGGAAAGGCAAAGAGTCTAGTTTCTAAATAAAGCACCCAAAGTTACCCGTCCCCTCGTGGGTAAAAGTCCATCCATATGGGATCGGCCCAGAGCAAGGCCCCAAAGCCTGCCACAAGTCTAAAGCATCTTCCAGTGGGGACCCACAGAAAAGGGTCACAAACAACCAGACAAGTCCGGAAGGAAAAGAGCAAAATCAACATCAAGATAAAAGCTGCCATTGTCACCTCCCCACGGGTCTCACCCACATCTGTGTCACCCAGTCCACAACCAAAAGACAAGCAGAGTTTCTTCACGTGTCTCTAGGCTCCATGCGCCTCCTCCAGGTCTCCTGGCTCCATCCTGCTTCCTTCCTCAGTCTCTTCTGCAGCTTCTCCTCTTCCTGCTCAGCTCCACCCTCCCTTGGGTGGGGCAGGGAACCTCCCCCTTTCCTGGGGACCATCCTGTTACATTTCAATGCACATGAAGACATCTTAATGGTTTAGCTTTAAATTCTTTCAAAATCAAATTTATTGTTCAATTGAATTTCTTTAGTTTCCAATGAAATTAATGGTACACTTTATTTTAGAACCTAAAAAACAATTCCACTGGCTCTCTGAAACCCCAAGGAACCCTAAAAAACACAAATGGGTTTTGTGTAATGATCAGATAATTAGCACCTAGAATAGAATAAGAGATATGACTAAGTTCAGGTTTAACTAAAGTAGAGAAAATCAATATCTGTACTGCCATTAAGAGGAAAAACTAAATACTGTCAGTGAGAGTGGGAAGCTCACAGGGAAGATGGATAAAAATGACCACAAATGAACTGATGATAAACTGATTTTTACAGAGTTGCAAATTTTTAAGTAATTTTTGTTAATAGACTGTGGGCTTTAGCTTTGATCCTTGCTTGCTGTTGTGTAAAAGCATCATTTTTCCACCTCACATCTTTTGCAATACATACTATAACTATTTTTCTCAAATTGGTAAAGAATAGGACTGTAAGCTGAGGAACAATGATGCTCAATTACTGAAAAACTAGTTTTATATCTTATTCTGTTTTAAGGGAAAAATAGTTCTTGATTTGCAAAATAACTCCTCCCTGGAAATACTTCAAATTGAATTTCTGTTATAAAGGTGTGGTAGAACTGAAATTGGTGGAGTTTATACAAAACTGATCACACACATAACTCTCCTAAGCTCCACTTTGTTTGGCACCTTAAAAACTTCTGCGCCATCTAATGGAAACAATGCAAACTGCAGCTTGCTTTGAAAAACAACACCCAGGTTCTTCAACTCAGCTCAATGAGGAATAGAATAGATGAAGCTATAGAATTTAATAGATTAAATACCAGCCACTAAATGTAATGTCTTGGGGTAGTTGGCCCTCAGTTTAACATTAAGCACAATTCAAGCATGCCCTAGGTATTATGGTTTCAAGATGTAAATGAATTAAAATACAATGTATCCTTTCATAGCAGCAGACAATGGTGTTAATGCTCATGATTTGCCAAACCAAGATGAGAATACTCCAGGTTTTATTTTTTTATTTAACAAAGTATTTTTTAATTTAACTAATATTCATTTGAATGTTCGTTCTGTATTACTTATTCACATCTATGCTAGAGGTACAATGCCATTTAATTTCAAGATGTTTACCACATTCAAACACCCTGAATTTCATGTTAGGGTCTATATACCTAAAACTGTAAGCTCAAATGGAAACAGACAAGGAGATAATTTAAATGAAAAGTGAAAAGGGCATGATGCATTTAGATAGGGGGTCTTGATGAAGTGGAAATCACTCTCTTTCTAAAAGGAATGAGTGCTACTTAGCAACAAGTGATTTTTGGCCAGAGCAAGCAACAGATGTCATAAAGTTTTACTTTTATGCATACTTTATTTTTTTAAAGATTATTTATTTATTTATTTGTTTGTTTGTTTATTTTATACAAGAACCGGGATACACGCCAGATGTGTGGGAGGGTGAGAGGATTCACCAGAGACAGAGGGGGGAAAAGAACAGGCAGACTGATGAAATACACTGCTGAGGGGAACAGTGGGCAAGACAGGAGAGGTCTGCCCTGCCATGTGGGACCCTTGCGGTCTGGCCAGGATCGAACTGGTGCTGCAGAGACTGCGGGCAGCTTCACATCACGGCGCTTAACTGCCTGCGCCACCAGGAGAGACCCCATGCTTTATTTTAATAGACTTTTTCTTTTTTTATAAAAAGATTATGTATACAAGAACTGGGGTTAAAGGCAAGAGGTGTGGAGGGTCAGAGGATTCACCAGAGACAGAGTGGGGAACAGAACAGGCAGATTGACTCAAATACACTGCTGAGGGGAGCAGTGGGCGTGCCAGGAGAGGTCTGCTGTGCCATGTGGGTAGCTTCCTGGCCAGGGATCAAACTCATGCTGCAGGGGCTGCAGATAGCTTCATAGGTTGTGTCTTTTTTTTTTTTTTTAAGATTTTTTTAAAGATTTTTAAAAAATATTTATTTATTTATTTCTACACGCACTGGGTACAGTCAGAAGTGCGGGAGGGTGAGAGAATTCACCAGAGCCAGAGCGGAGAGCAGAACAGGCAGAATGACGAAGTACACTGCTGAGGGGAGCAGTGGGCGGCAGGAGATGTCTGCGCACCATGTGGACCCTCACCCCGTGGCCGGGGATCTAACCAGTGCTGCAGAGGCTGGGGGCAGCTTCGCAGCCCAGCGCTCAACCACTGTGCCACTGGGGAGGCCCCATAGGTTGTGTCTTAACGCCTTGTGCCACCAGGGAGGCCCTTTAATATACTTTTTCATACCCCAAATGCATCTGTACTTTTCATACTCCAAATGCATCTTCAGAGAGAACACAGACTTAAGATCTTCCATTGGTGATTGCTAGTTTACCATAATCCAAGGCAGCAAAGTGAGAATGGTTGCTAGAGTCATTTTGGATATAAATCACTTGAGAAGCAAGATGTCTGATATCTTAATATACGCAAGTTAGTTTAAACTTTACATGGTGATAGGGAATAACAAATCACAGATAATATATAATCTTTCTATTATTCCCAGACCAGTAGTGCTAAGTATAAAATGTCCTGTGTCTATAGCCAGATGTCGCTTGTATAGCCCTAAGATAAAGGCAGCTGTCCAGTTTTGTCAAACCATAGGTTATATTACTCTTAGACCTTGGAGTGGAGACAAGTGCACAGAAGTTATTTTTTTTTTTTTTTCAAAAAGAACCACAGTATTTGAAAAGTGTTTTTGTGTGATTATCAATATTTTTAAATTACTTGGGCAAATAAAAGGAAAACAGTTAATTAGAATCCAATCATGAGAAAAACATAAAGAATGATGAAAGACATAAAAAATGCTGAATATGAATGAAACCAAATAGTCAAAGAGGTGTTTTTCTGCTAGATATATTCTAGATTTAGGATTTTCTTCACTTTCCCTCTACTTTACTTTTAAATCTCTGTTGCTCACTACTTCACTGTTTTGAGATATTTTTATAGATGTATTTCCTCTAGAAAGGATGTATGTTTCTTTCTCTCATAGACTCACAGAACCAGGAGGGACATCTTTCACCAGTCTAGGTTAGGTGAATGTCCAATCCACACTCTTTCAGACAGTACTTTTTTTTTTTTTTTAATTAAAGATTTTTATTTGTTTATTTATTTATTTATACAAGCACTGGGTACAGTCAGAGGTGTGGGAGGGTGAGAGAATTCACCAGAGCCAGAGCGGAGAGCAGAACAGAGTGACGAAGTACACTGCTGAGGGGAGCAGCGGGCAGCAGGAGAGGTCTGCGCGCCATGTGGGACCCTCCTCCCATGGCCAGGGAGCAGCCAGGGATCGAACCGGTGCCGCAGAGATCGCAGGCAGCTTTGCAACCCAGCGCTCAACCGCTGCACCACTGGGGAGGCCCTCAGACAGTACTTTTGACAATAGATTAGCATCTACAAATCAAAATGTCTCATCTTAATAGCCACTATTGACTTGACTTTTCATCAGCCAATTGTTCTTCCACAGAACTGGATCCTGAGTTCAGGAAGCACTCATAGTATAATTTCCATTAAATGCTTAGCATAGCACTGGGTAGATCTTAAATAAATGTAGTCAATTATTCACACTCAAGTACTGTCAGAAGGTTCGCTTTCTTTTCTAAAGATTTATTCATTTATACAAGAACTGGGGTACAGTCAGAAGCATGTGAGGGAGAGAGAATTCACCAGAGCCAGAGTGGGAAACAGAACAGACAGACTGACAAAATACACTGCTAAAGGGAGCAGTGGGCATGGCAGGAGAGGTCTGCGCACCATGTGGGACTCTCGACGGTGGCCAGGGATCGAACCGGCGCTGCAGAGGCTGTGGGCAGCTTTGCAGCCCAGCGCTCAACCGCTGCGCCACCAAGGGAGGCCCAGAAGGTTCTCTTTTGTACTTTATAAGGAACAGATGGAAATTCTACCATGACAAGGAACCTAGCATGTGTTGGCTTTACTTCCTGTATATCCCTTTTTGAATGTTCTATTGGGTGTTTTTCTGGAGTGGAGGTGAGGCATGTGCTGCATCAGACAGTGAAGAAGGAAGGAAGGAATAATGGGCCATTATAGTTGAAGAGACAAGTCTGGCCATTACTATTGCCATAGTAAAGTATTTCACATTCATTTCTTGCCCATTAAATCTCAAATTTCTTACAGACAAAAATTATGTCTCTTTTCCTTTGTAATTGTATACCATACCATAACATTAAGTTATACATGAAATAGGTTTTCAAAAAATGAGTGGCAGATAAATAAATGAGCCAAGATACCGCTGATTTCAAGTTTATTATATATATTAACTTTGGAAACTCAGATGGATAGTAATTAACTGTGTATAGTACTTTGTCATATATTGGACAAATAAAGAGAGCTGTATGTGCGTTAAAATTCAATGATGACAATAAATTACATTCTTAGTAAGGGTTATAAATCCCTGATAATATTTATCAACTAAAATAATTTTTATGCCTGTAGTAACCATTCTATGAAACTTAGTATTGTTTACTTTGTACATATTGAATCAGTAGTTAAGTAGGCTAAATAAAGATAAGTCAATCCTTTTCATTTTCAGTTAAATAAGGGTCCCCCTGGTGGCGTAGGTTTAAGTCTCAACGCTATCATGTTATCACCACTGCAACTTGGGTTCTATCCTGGCCAAGGATCTAACCTACATATGGCACAGCAAACCTCTCCAGTCTTGCCCGCTGCTCCCCTCAGCAGCATATTTCAGTCAGTCTGCCTGTTCTGCTCTCACTCTGTTTCTGGTGAATCCTCTCATCCTCCCACACCTCTGGCCTACACCCCAGTTCTTGTATGCATAAATAAATGAAAATAAATCTTTAAAAAAACAAATAAGAAGCTTGGGTAGACATTAAAACATTTATTATATTTGGAATTAAGTGTATTCAAGAGACAAGCTACTGAGGACTTCGTAAATGTTCCATATACTGCACATTATACACTCTGGTCTTTAATCTTGTGACTTCACGTCTGCCATCTCATAAATGAGGCCCAGCACACCACATGTTCTTTGAAATTATGAATCAGAAAGGCTGCATTTTTAATCTCAACATCACTTTTCCTGGAATCTTGAATATGCTGCCTCTAAATTTAGTTTCTGCCTTTGGCCCTTCCCAATGTTGATAGTTCCTCCAATATTTGAATCAGTTTTATCTTTTTTTTTTTTTTTACACAAACCTATCTCATTCTGTCTAGATGTCTCCAAATTTTAAGACACAGTCTGTGCTCCCTATCACCTTCAGCCCCATGCGAATCCAACTCCCATTCCTGTTCTAAGAAGAACAGTCACACAAAAACATCTCTGTTCTAATCCTGTTAATAAACAAAATCATTTTTGTGAAACTTGAAAAACTATCATCTTGTTCTGTGCCAAGCACTCTGGGAGATTCTATGTTGGGACTTCAGTAAGTTTTAGCTTTACAAAATCCATTTTTCTAATATATCTTAAATGCCAAAATGTTATGGGAAGATCATTCCCAAGAGTGAGTTATCTGATTTGAAGGCCTATGTGGCAGAGTTTTCTGGGAAGAGACCTGGACAAGACCATTTCTCTTAGCTGAATCATGGGCACTAGGGATTGGCTGAGAACATTTGAGTGGAGTGAAGCAATTCCTATGGAATGAGCCTTGGCCAGGAAAACACACTGGTGTTGGACAGAGGGATACAACATATATGGCTTCAGCTTAGTTGGAAAAGAAATACTAATTAGTCACATTCTCTCCCTTTGGCTTTCACTTGCTTTTAGATTTACAAGAAAACGGATTATAATAAATGGGCATCTTTCAGGTTTTTCCCTCTCAGGTTTTGATGGCATCTTCTTTTGCACAGAAGAAAGCATTGATTTACATTTAATCCTGTATCATTCGTATTTTCTATTTTTTAAAAAATGCATACCTGTTATGCAAATTGGGAAATTTCAAAAGTACTGGAAGGAAATTGCAATTCCCAAACTAGATAAAATAATTGTTAAATTGTTGGTATATTTCTTTTCAGTACTTTGAACATGGATAGTACTTTGATCGTGCTATCCTGTCTTTCATCACCTAAAAAATCACTATAAATATTTTTCTATTTATTTTAAATCCTTTTTGAACATATTTTAGGTATATTCATGTCTTTATGACTTTGTTTATTAAATGGAACAGAATTTACTTAATTATCCCATGTTACCCATTGTGGTTGTGATTATTTGCAATTATACTTTATTTTCTCCCTCTTGTACAAACCAAGGGTAACTTTTAAAGCTAAAGGTAGATTATTTCATCCTGTGGGGTCATTAACTTGTAGTGAAAATGACTGCAGGAAGGATTGAGACAACAAATTTTTGTCTGGCCGTAATATAGTTCAAAGTTGGACAATGAACTGCTTAGCTATTAAATGAAATATCTGCTGTCAAGTCTAATTTCCTACAAATCACCTGGAAAATTATCTTTCTTTACATGTTTTGCCAAGAGGAAGTTTAGAGGTTGGAGCGATTTATTATCTAAAGGTAACCCAATTTTTCATTTGCAGTCTCTATGTTAAATGTTGTAATATGGTCTTATTTATGAAGTTTCATTAGCTAGGAATTTTGATATTCTTCATTTATGCATATTCATGACTTTATTTAAAATATTCTTAACAATGATTATTTTATATTTACAATATAAATGCTATCCAATATTTGTAAAGAAACAATGGGCATTTATGTATTTTTTGTTTCACATATTGTTCATAAGAATTCTCCATAGACAGCAATAAGAAAACAATATAAACCCATCAATATTAAATACCAAATCTTAATCACAAATGAGTTATAATTGGATTCAATTGCAAATGGTTTTATCCCCCACATAGCACAATTGAAATTTACTCACAGATTTTTTCATTAGAAAATAAAATCAGCTGCTTCGTTCTAAAAATGTACTGTGACAAGAGCAAGGACATTTTCTCTGTTGGTTTTGCTTTTGCTTTTTTATCTTTTTTGAGACTATAGTTCTCTGGGTTTCAGTATTCTGATGTCAGTAATCTATTCTTCAGGGGGAAGTACTCTTTAAGATGAAATAAGAGTACAAGACATGGTGGAGAAACATATCATAAATTAGATTTCAGAAGCCCCAGGCATCTTCACAACAAGGATATCTGGGGTTCATATATGTTATGATGAAATCAAGAGCAAATGTCTGTGGCAGTTCATGTTAGCTTCAGTCCACTCTGCATATATGGATTTTTTTTTTTTTTTGGCCAGGGATATTAAAACATTACATCATTATACCCCCTGCATTTCCACTGTCACAGAAAACAGAAACAAAAGCAATGCCATATGATCCCATTCATGTGTAAGATAAAGAAATAAAATAAATGAACAAACAAAAAACCAAAAATTTAGACTAAAAGAACAAAACAATCATTTCCAGAAGGAAGGGGGAGGTGGAGCTGGATATATCAGAAAAAAAGGGCCAGTAGGGAAGAGTGAAAACTAGACTTTTGGTGGTGAATACAGTGTAATATATGCACATGTTACTTATAAGGCTATATAACAGAAATTTATATGTTATAACTCTATGTGAACTTCAATTAAAAAAAATCAACATTAAATCAGAATCTGACATTCTTAAGCATTAAATCAGATCCAACATATTCAAGCATTCTGGTTGAACTCAGAATGGAAAGATATGGAAGATGGAGAGAGACTGGAGTTTGGCAAAGATAAGACCAAAATTTCTCCATTTCTGGTAAGAAAAGGCCTCATTTCACTCTCTCTAGAGGTTTTGTCTAGACACTAATAAATGTTGTTCTGCATGATTAACTACTTAGAAATATTTCTTGGCGGCATTCTGCCAGATTTTGGGTGACCATGAAATTGGGCTAAGTTGAGAACTCAACAAGTGGCTACCATTTTCATTAAAAACATCATAGTTTTGTGTATATCGTTAGACTGTTACTCACTAATTCATCTTTCTGCAGTTATGCCTTTCTGTTTTTGTCCTTTTAATTGTGTCTTCTTATATCCCCCTCAGTAGAATCCAGATCCTGAGATGAGATTAACTCTTGAGCACTATGAAATGTTTAATAACTTCTGTAGATTATGAATGTCAAAGACATAAAAGGTAAAGTTCCTATGTGTGTACACATGTACAATTCTATATCTGATATCTTTTTAAACAAATAGGAAGATGATAAAGGAAGGACGATGCTTCTATTTTTACATCTTATTTTCTTCCCCTTGAACTGTAAGCCAGCATGCATTTCACATACAACAAAACTTTAAATGAAAAGGATGGGATTCTAATATTGAATATGAAATGAGATGAAGAGCTGCTTTTAGAGATGTCAGGGTTCCAGGCCCATCTTTTGATCTGTTTTAAAGATATTATCCTCCAATAAAAAAAAAATACTTCTCTTAGGTTTAAAAATATTATCAATAATATTTAAGGAGAATATTTATTTCTTTGGTGGTGTGTTTGAAGCAGAATTCTCAAAGCTTTAGTAAAAATTAGTGGAGAGAATAATGAACTCTGAAAAGATAATGATTCTGAGCTTTTTAAAAAAAAGCAAAGAGGGGGCCTCCCTGGTGGCACAAGGCATTAAGACGCAACCTGTGAAGCTGTCTACAGTCTCTACAGCACAATTTCGATCCCCAGCCAGTCAGGGAGCAACACACATGGCGTAGCAGACCTCTCCTGGCACGCCCACTGCTCCCCTCAGCAGTGTATTTCAGTCAATCTGGCAGTTCTGTTCCCCCCTCTGTCTCTGGTAAATCCTCTCACACATGCCCCCACCCCTGCCCCAATACACCTCTGGCCTGTACTCCAGCTCTTGTATGCATAAATAAATAAATATTATAATAAAATAAAACAAAATAGCAAAGAGGGCCTACCTGGTGGTACAATGGGTTAGTCTCAGCACCATGAAGCTATCTGCAGCCACTGCAGCATGAGTTCGATCCCCGGCCAGGGAACTGACCCACATGGTGCAGCAGACCTCTCCTGCCTCGTTTGCTGCTCCCCTCAGCAGTGTATTTCAGTCAATCCACCTGTTCTGCTCCCCACTCTGTTTTTCGTGAATCCTTTCACCCTCTGTACCTCTGGCCTACATTTTTTTCTACTTTATTATTATTATTATTATTTACATAATTGTTCATTTTAAAACAATATTTGCTTCCCCCCACCCCCTCAGGTGTAGTCCCCATAGAGTTTCCTTCTCCAATGCACCTGTGCATCATCACCTCAGTCCCTGTGCTACTCCCTCTCTCCCTCCCTCCTCTTATCCCTCTCCCTCCTCCTCCTCCCCTGCAGGATGTCTTTGATTTATAATTGTCTGTTTTTGCTTTGTTGTGTTTTGTATTGTTATTATTTTTTTCACTGATGTTTTATTGGGTTTCCCTATATTCCTGCTATAAGTGAAACCATCTGCTATTTTTCTTTTTCCTTCTGGCTTATTTCACTGAGCATAATTCCTTCTAGTTCCATCCACATTGCTGTGAATAGCATGAGTTTATCTTTTTTGATTGCTGAATAATATTCCTTTGTGTATACATGCCACATCTTCTTGATCCAGTCATGTGTTTTTGGGCATTTGAGTTGTTTCCAGGTTTTTACCTATTATAAATAGTGCTGCAATAAACATAGGGGTATAGGTGTTCATTTGAATCAATGTTTTTGTGTCCTTTGGGTAGATCCCTAGTAGTGGAATTGTGGTTCGTATGGTAGCTCCATTTTTAGCAGGTTGAAGAATCTCCACACAGTTTTCCATAGTGGTTGGACCAGTTTGCACTCCCACCAGCAATGTAGGGGAGTTCCTTTTTCACCACATCCTCGCCAACATTTGTTGTTGCTTTTTTTTTTTATATGTGCCATTCTTACTGGTGTAAGGTGGTATCTCAATGTGGTTTTAATTTGCATTTCCATGATTATCAGGGATGTTGAACATTTTTTCATATGCCTGTTGGCCATTTGAATTTCCTCTTTCGAGAAAAGTCTTAAGTTCTTCTGCCCATTTCTTGACTGGATTGCTTATTTTGTTTTTGTTGAGTTCTGTGAGTTCTTTGTATATCTCTGTGATAAATCCCTTATCAGTTGACTGAAGTGCAAAGATTTTTTCCCAGTCAGTGGGTACACCCCAGTTCTTGTATGCATAAATAAATAAATCTTAAAAAAGATAAAAAAGAAAAGAATAAGGTTTCATCTTTTTCCAGAGGCACTATTCTCTTTTATAAATGAGCACAAATTTGATTTCTAAGTATAATACTCTTACCATTCCCTTCTTGCATCCAAGCCTTTCTCAAGTCTGCTTCTAGCTGAATCAGTTAATGAAAGACTGGCCAAAGCTTGGAGTAGTTAGGGAGAAAGAGCAGGTATATCATTTTTCTGAAGACTTAGCTATATGTCTTGAACTCCTATGTGTGATTACCAACAAAATTCCCATTCCAGCTGGAGCAAATCTGTCCTGTCATATCAGTGAGAATGCAGAGTATTTCAGACCAGGTTTGAACGCCTCTTAATTAAGTGACTTTTAGTTACTGCAGACCTCAAAATACTAAGCAAGAGGTTAGAACTATGCTTGGTGGTCATGTGCCCGCCAATAGCTGAAGAAAATCTACTACTAGCTACCAAATTCATTAACAATTCTTTTGAACATAGGCCTTTCACAGGTTTACCATCTCCAAGGAAAGCATTCAGGCTTTTATTTTTTTTTTTCTAGTGGAGAATAAATTTATAATGATTCAGCTCAGTTTTAATAGATTTCCCTTGACTAGTGGCTATCAGGTATGCATTTTGGGATAGTTGGTTAGAGATCCAGAAGGAATGTCTTGCTGTGGAATTCAAGCAAATTTCATGGCTTGTTTTACATAATGAACAATACACAATCTGCCATATTGAGAAAGGAAACATTTGGTTAAAGTTAATAATGGAGGTAGGTAAGAGGAGATTTTGGCACTGACTGACCCTAAAGAAGAAAAAGGACTCTTACATTGCTTTGGTTATGGATGACAAAGCATACTAGAATGCTTTGAGTATGATATTGGTGACATTTGGTATAAGTCTATTGGCGGTATGGAACAGGGTAACAGGCCCTAATTTTAAAGATGAAACACATAAAAAATTCTTTGTCTCTTGGTTCGTCCAAAAGGATGAATCTAATAAATCATTTCAGTGGAGAAAAACATCAATAAATATCCAAAGAGAATCACTAAAAACAATTTAACTTAATTCTGATCTAAACTGTGCTGACCTTCCTCTCAGCCATTGTATTTTATGACCAGAAGATGCTACCTTTGAAAAGGACATTGGATAAGGTGTTAGAATGATGCCTTCATGAGTTCATCTATTAAAGCTTATTCTTTAAACTCATGCTACGTGATATCTCTGGTTGCACTGGCAGTAAGTAAGTCCCCAGGGATAGAGGATGAATAACTCAGGGGGAACTGGCAAAGTCTGGAAACAGAAATAGACCATCTGCCTCATGGAGAAATTGACAAGAGACTCAGAACAGATGCAGGCACCCCTTCACCATGAGGCAGATGGATAAGGAGAGCAAATAGGACCCAAAACTGATTCCGGGAGCACAGAAGAACATTGGTTCTGAAGGACAGAGTACAAATGCATTTATCTAACCTTGATACATTTCATGATATGGCCCCACTCTGGATTTCCACATCTATCAGTCACTACTTTCATCCAAATACATCTTTCCAACCAGAAATACCAAGTTAGCATCACTCAGATATGAGTTTTAACTTCTTGGATGACATTGACTCCTTTTTAACAGTGTATTTTTCCCACCCTTAAAGACTCTTTTCTCTGCAAAATGTTTTCTAATACAGTAAGAGATCATAATGATCTCTTTTCCTTCATGACTGTTCAACATATATTGTTTAGGCGCTCCTTTTTTAATGACATTGTATTATGCTTGAGACAATTATTCAAAAAATTCTCCACTTAACTGTAAGATTTTATCTAATTAAACTATTCCTTTAATTCATACTTTGTAAATTTCTGTGGGGCCATGCACTAGCATGCATGCATACATCCAGGTTTCATGCAGAGGTCTTGAACACATTGTTTTGCTTTACACCGCATAACTTTAGCACCAGAATCTCCTTGTTTGAGTATTAGAGAGAGAAAAACTGTTATGATAGCAGGATAGAAAAGCAGGGAGAGGTTAGATAGTGCTATATCTCTAGGTAGGACTGTATCTCAGTCAGAGATGGTGGCAAATGTAACTTAGAGATAAAGATGATATAGGAGGAACACCTGTGGGAGCAAACAAGCAGAAGACATGGTGGACATCCAAGAATTTCCAGATGCTAAAGAGAGAATATAGTCAGTGAAGGTTCTAGAATGCATTCAGTGAAGGTTCTGTTCAATGATAAAATCCTTCATTTTGATGACCAGAAATAGCATTGGTTTGGACATAAACAGCAGAAAACAAATGGTGAGAAAGAGAGAGGAAACCATATTGATGGTGATACACCTGGACCATGTTTTATTTCCTGATAATCAGGGTTAGGATGGGGAAGTTCTCTTCAACTTCCTTTTTCCAGAGTTAGTTATTTGATAGCTGAGGAATGTACCAAACATGAATAGGAAAACATGGCCATTTAAGAAAAGTTAAGAAAAAACAGAATTAAGTGTTGTTTTTTTTTTTTTCATTTCTTATTCAGAGACCCAGCCTCATTCAGAAGATGATCAACCAGAAACAAAATTAGCATGTTCAGTTTTTTAGAACCTAGTCTTCCCCATTTTAAAATTATTTTTCTGTTGCTAAATATTATTTGTCTTTTACAATTCTCTCTCTCTCTCTTTCTCTCGCTCTCTCACATATGCGCGTGTGTGTGTGTGTGTGTGTGTGTGTGTGTACGTACATTGGGCATATTGTATTCTCCAGTAATACAGTAATACTTGTTGAGTTATGTGTAACTGCATACCACCAGGTTTCATCAATGAATACATAGATATGATTCTAATTAATATTTATGTGCCTTGCATTGACATTTCAGTACCTTAACATGATTCTCTTGCTTCTCTATGATGTCAGCTCCCTCCACATTTCCCCTGGTGGTTCTTACAGCACTTCACATATTTGTATATGAAGACAAGCTGATGGGCACAGCCACTTCTAGTCAGGTGTGGATTGTACCTCTCTGGCACCAGCTGTCACATTCTCTAGAATTCTGTGGGTCTGACTGTAGCTTGTGTAAATAACCTGGAGAGAAAAGAAGCCTTAAAGTGCCCTCTACTCAGTTGCATAATCTCAGTTTAACCTCAGTTGACATCCTTGCAATATATGTGCACTAGCAAACTTGAAAGATACAGAAAAGTTGAATAGGGGACATTTTCTTGGAACATCCAGGATTAAGAGTATTTGTGAGAATGACTTAGAAGTATGTTCTCCACCTTTGCAGCTCAATTTCAAGCATTTCTAGCAGGTCAAAGCCTTATTTCAGACTCCATTAGTAGAACATATGTTCCAGGAAATTGTGTGTAAAGCCCAAGGCAGCAGATTATGAATCTATCCCATCTCTTTACTATTGACAGCCATTCCTGTTGCAAAAATTATACCATATGCTAATAATGTCTCAAAGCAGGAACAAAATAACTGTAATAGGAATTTAAACATAGTTTCTGACTCTATTATTTCTGATCCAGTGTTCTTCATGAATAAGGACATTTCTATCTCTTCTGCCAATGAAAGAGAACGAACTTGGTTATGTGCCACACTCTTGCATCATCCCGATTCTCCAGAATGGACTAAATCAATTGAAAGATAAACTCACTGTAGTCAGGCATATGCTGACATGCTGGCCCCTTCACAAAAGCTCATGGACAGATTTCCTCTAGACCCAAACAAACTATGTAAAGAGTCTGTTTTGATTCTTGTTAGCTTTGCACTCTCTCAGCAAGCTGCTAAGAAAATTCAAATATGGCTACTCTTTTGGAAAGAAATGGCATTCCAGGATCTTTCAGGTTTTTTTTTTTTTAATATAAGACAAAGTTATTTTTACAGAACAGTGCTGCTTTACAAAGCATTCTTGGGATGGCATACAGTTCTGACAGTTCAGTTAATTTGAAATCTGGCCTCAAAGTGTGGTTTGAAAGACTTAACCTAGTGAAAATTGTATGTACAAACTGATCCTCCGTGTCTTAATGGCACATGGCTTGCTATCTCTGAGCAGCATGTCACTAATAATGTGGTCTGTGTGGCTTTTGTGGTACACTATACCCCGAACCTAGCATTATTCCTAATCATTCAAGATTAGATATATATGTAGTTAAGACATATATTTATTGAATGAAAGAGTAGGGAAAATGTGTGTTTGTGTTGGCAAATTAAAGGACTACTTTAACAATTTCAAGTCTCATTGCTCATTTGAAAGCATCTTTACGTGTTCCAGTATTGGCAGTGGAAGCTATCTGATAAAAGTGTTTATCAGTGCTTTGTGAAGCACTTTAAAAAAAAGATTTATTTATTTATGCATACAAGAACTAGGGTACAGGACAGAGGAGGGGGGGCTGAGAGGATTCATTGGAGACAGAGTGGGAAACAGAACAGGTGAATTGACTGAAATACACTGTTGAGGGGAGCAACGGGCAAGATAGGAGAGGTCTGCTGTGCCATGTGGGTCACCTGCCTGGCCGGGGATCAAGCTCGCTGTGGATAGCTTCATAGTGCTGCATCTTAACCCATGGTGCCACCAGGGAGGCCCCACTTTGTGAAGTACTTTGTCTCATTTATTCTCACAACCATGTGAGGTAGGTGTTAATTTCCTCATCAGTAATACTGAAACAATAAAACTTATGTTAAATGCTTTTTAAAGAATGCACTGTTGCTATCAGAATGAGTTTTCTAAATTTAAGTTTCTTTCCTAAATTCCATATTTTTTAATTGTTTTTTAAAGATTTATTTATACAAACATTGTATACATTCAGAAGTACGAGAGGGTGAGAGAATTCACCAGAGCCAGAACAGGGAACAGAACAGGCAGACTGACAAAATACACTGATGAGGGGAGCAGCCGGTATGGGAGGAGAGGTCTGCACACCATGTGGGGCCCTCGCTGGTGGCCGGGGATCGAACCAGCATTGCAGAGGCTGCGGGCAGCTTCGCAGCCCAGTGCTCAACCCCTGCGCCACCTAGGGAGGCCCTCCAAAATGGTTTAGATGAGGACAAAGAAGTTAAGAAATAGGCAAGGTTGCATGCTTCTAGGTCCCAATGTGAGGGTTTGGGGCTATTTTGTACTCTGATTTAGTCATAGCATTGTTTGTAAATTTTCCCCATGAATCATTAAACCAGAAGGCTTTATGGGGAAAGGTTTTATGCTGGGTTTGGCATAAGGACTCAAGGACTGGCTTATATCTTGATTTACTTCCCATTAAAAATTGTTAAATAATGAGAATATCTTTATAGAGTATACTCATTTTGTGGAGGTCTTCCACTTACCAAAGTTGTTTCAAAGTGAAATTTTCTACTCCAAAGAGTAACTTAAAAATGAAACCCTGAAATCATTCTGCTACTTTCTTAGGAAGATATAAGCTTTGAAAATTTTAAGAAAGCTTGCATACCTTCCTAGTTTTCCCATAACAATTCCAACAAAAAAATAAAAAAAAAATGAGAGGCATCAATTATGGAAGATACATTACTCTGGGCCCATGAATTTTTTTAGTCTTGAGTAGAAAAAAACAAATCAGTAGAAAAAAGAGGGGCTAACAAGTGAACTAGCCAAAGATCACCTGAGGCCTGCGTACTGATATCCAGGCCTGATATCCAGTAGATATCATCTTGTTGATAAAAATCCTGAAACGTAGTATGGCTTCATATTTTGAGTATTTTAGGAATGAAAGGATCTATTTTTCTAAGAGACTTTTAAATCATATAGATGACTTTCATTATCTTCTAACTAACTATACTTACTAATGAGCAAGGATGTCTAAAGAACAGAAAAGATTATCCAAGACAGCTGACAATTTAGATGTAACTTATCCTTATATCTAAATTAATTCTTATAATGTGAATCATAGAATTTGTAATATTTAAAGAAAAAATATTTTAAAAAGAAGACTATCAATAGAGTTGGTAATTTTCCCATTATGGCATACTACCCAAAACTGGTTGAAAATCAAGTATCAATATAACCGTCTTTATTTCTTCTTATATATGCTCAACAAAGATGTGCTGGAGGTTTATACTATCACCTGTCTGACATACTGCACCAATTTTATGACCATAACAGATTTTTAAATTTAAGGGACTAAATTAAAGTACTCTGATTCAATCCACATTTATTTTTTTCTCTGCCATTTTGATTAGTTTTACTTTGTAGGCTGAATTTGAGGCTAAACATTTTCATCCAATATTCTCAACTTCAAACCTTCAAACTCACATTCCCAGAGAATAAGTCTGCCTTGCTTGCTCACTTAACTATCACTCAGCTAACTCTAATCATCCTATAGCTTTTAACTTAGATGCACTTCTTTTAGGAAGTTTTCCTTGATGCCCCAAGACAGCATAAGGGCACTTTTTTTAAAGATTTTTTTATTTATTCATGCATACAAGAACCAGGGTACAGGCCAGATGTGTGGGAGGGTGAGAGGATTCACCAGAGACAGAGTGGGGAACAGAATAGGCAGATGGACCAAAATACACTGCTGAGGGGAGCAGCAGGCAAGACAGGAGAGGTCTGCCGCACCATGTGGGTATCTCTGTGGCCGGCTGGGATCGAACCCGCATTGCAGAGTCTGGGACAGCTTCACAGCACTGTGCTCAACCGCCTGCACCACCCGGGAGGCCCCAGAGTAAGGGGCACTTCTTAAAGCATTCATACAACTACATCTTTACTAGATATAACTCCTATTATTGATAAATTATTGTGACAGTTATGTACAAAACCCAAATCATGTTTATCCTTATGACCTCAGCAACTAAAATGGTGCCTAATGATATTTAATAAGTTAGTTTAATGAAAGAATAAGGAAATAATGAATGGACATATTTCTAAGTAAAATAACAGCCAGCAATCTAAACCTCTAAGGAGAAAATATTCTTCTGAAATCCTAGTTCAAGAAAATGATTTCAAGTAAGCAGAAGAAAACAAAGATGAGAAAGCAGCATCTGGCACCATCACTAGAAGGACACTGGCTTCTTCAATGCTTGCTCTTGTAATGTCAATCCAGGACTTCTGGAATATATAGCATTTTCTGGTTTTAACATGCCTTTGAGCTGAGTGATAATTACACTATACTATGCTCTTTCTTAATAAGTATGTATAAATCCAAGGAGTCTAGAAGATACCTTCACATTATTCTAAGAGTTTCAAAGCCAACTATGGATCTAATTACGTGGGTAGATAGACTATGCAAATTTTTCCAAATACCTTTTTTCTTGAATAAAAGTGTTTATCCAATAGTCAACCATTGAAAATCAAAGATTCAGTAAAATCTCAATCTTGACCTGAGGGTTTTTTGATGTAAGTTGTTTGGTATGCATGCTCCACACTCCCAGAAGAGATGTCATTTGGGATGCTTTTCAAGGTTTATGTGCATGGAAATTGTGACAGATGATCTGACATCAGGAATAACAGGTTCCTAACCTATTCTCAAAAGGTAATCAGGCACAATATGTCTTGACTTATTTCCTTCCCCTACTCTCTCATGAGAAGGTCCTTCTTCCTTTTCACCCTAGTATCTAATCTCAGGATGCAGAATCAAAAAATGTAAAGAGAAAGACATGGCTGGAAGGTTAAAAGAGAGCAAGAAGGATTTTCACTAGTAAAGTCAGTTGCTGGACTCTCCTTTGCTCTGGAACATCCAGGTGAAAGACCATATGGAGAAAAGGTAGAGTATAAATAATAAAAATTGAGTTGTATCAGAAGTGTGAAGGTGGAATGACAGAGGAAGAGAAAACTGGTGAAGTTTGGCACCAGGGAGATTTTTCTGTGGGTGCGAGTGAGAGATCATAGGTATGAGAGGGATGTTGGAGGAAAGGAAGTGATGAAGGGGATAATAAATTGCGACACTATAAGATTACAGATCCATGTGCATTTTTCTGGGAAGAATGTCTATATATTTCATTACATTTTAAAAAGTGTCTCATTATCCCCAAAATGTTAAAAAATGTTGATAATATACTGAGTCATATTAAATGTTCTGATCTCAAAACACTTCTGTGAGGAGCTATAGCCTGTCCACAGAAACAGCAAAACCCGCTGGAGAAATCTTCAGCATTTTGTAGAAAATAGTCACTGATAAAGGAAAATTGTCCTGGATAATTTGCGATAATCCAGGACTGAGTTGTAGCACTTACTGAGTTAAATGATTTAACTTCCTTGTGGTAGAATAGCAAGATAAATTAGAAAATGATATTATTTAGTAGCTTACTATACTGTAGGACTAAATGAGGCTACATTTCCATTGATGCCCAAATGATAGTGATTTCCAGCCCTCAACCACCAATTCATTTTGGTAGTTTTTCTTGCAAAATTTTAAAAAGCTTCATGGCGTGTAACCTATGTCTACAAAATGGTCTTTTGTGTTTTTTTCACTTGTGTTTCTCTACTTGCTGGCAGGCAGAAGCTGAATTGTAGTCCCAAAGCCTGAGCTGGACACTACTAATCTTTCTTCTACTCACATAGAGATTTCAGAGACTTCAATGATCAGGACCTATCCCCCTTGGTTATATCATCAGAGTTCTCTATTCTACTGTGGAGAGAGGCCAAGACTACCTCTTTCAGGCACGTTTAGAGTATCATGGTTCACCTCTTGCATTGTCTCCTGATAATGTGCTACACATTATTTAAGTGATATTCCAACAGTTTGTATTTACAAATTCAGGGGCTGTTTTTCACTTGTGACTTTTTTTTTCTCTGAAGGAGTGTTGCACAGAAAACCTGCCTGAAGTGCAAAGTGCTTTAAAAAAAAAAAAAAGATTTATTTATTTATACAAGCACTGGGTAAAGTCAGAAGTGCGGGAGGGTGAGAAAATTCACCAGAGCCAGGGTGGGGAACAAAACAGGCAGACGATGAAATACACTGCTGAGGGGAGCGGCAGGCGCGGCAGGAGAGGTCTGTCGTGCCATGTGGGACCCTCACTGGTGACTGGGCATCGAACTGTTATTGCAGAGGCTGCGGGCAGCGCCGCATCCAGTGTTCAACCGCTGCGCCACCAGGGGAGGCCCCAAAGTGCCTTTTTTTTTTTTTTTTTTTAATTTTCTAGAGGCATGTCTTATTTATTTATTTTTTATTATTTGTTTGTTTGTTTTGGTTTATACATGCACTGGGTACAGTCAGAAGCGCGGGAGGGTGAGAGAATTCACCAGAGCCAGAGTGGGGAGCAGAGCAGGCAGAAGGACCGAAGTACACTGCTGAGGGGAGCAGCGGGCGGCAGGAGAGGTCTGCGCGCCATGTGGGACTCTCCTCTGGTGGCCGGGGAGCAGCCGGGGATCGAACCTGCGCCGCAGAGGCCGTGGGTAGCTTCGCAACCCAGCACTCAACCGCTGCGCCACCGGGGAGGCCCAGGTCTCAGTGCTGCAACTGAGACTCTTTGATCACCAGGAGTATGGTGGGTTCTTTTTAAGTTACAAGAGAGGCTCTAAACTTGTACATCTTTACCTCCCTCTTCCTAGGGGATTATTTCTAATCCATTAGCCCCCTACCCTTGGCCTCTTTAAAGTTTGCTCTTTGTTAGAAGTCCATTGTTCTTATTTTATTCTCTTTCTGCTTCATATTTTTTTAATTGAGGTAGTATTGTTTTACATTGATGTTTGTATTAGAAGTATATACTTTATTTTTTTTTAATTTTAGGGCATAGATGAGTTCCAGGGGAAGTCCTTGAACACAGCATATTTGCCATTTGATACGTGTATTTTTTGCAAAAGGATCGCCATGAGTTTAATTCACATTTTTCTTCACACATGGTTTCATTTTTTTTCCTTGTGAATAACCTTTTTTTTGGCACATAGAAGAACCTGGGTGTAGGCCAGAGGTCTGGGGGGCGGGGGGACGTATGAGAGGATTCACCAGAGACAGAATGGGGATCAGAACAGGTGGATTGACCAAAATACACTGGTAAGGGGAGCAGCAGGCAAGACAGGAGAGGTCTGCTGCACCATATATGGGTAACCACCCTGGCCGGGGATCAAACTCAGGACATGGTGGTGATAGCACTGAGACCTAAGCCCTGCACCACCATGGAGACCCACTTGTGGATAAGTTTTACAGTTTACTCTCTTAGCAAGTTTAAATCTACAATACACACCACTCTTTTTAGTTATGGTGCCATGTTGTACATTGCTTCCCAGAATTTATTTGTAATTGGACTTTTGTATCTTTACCCGTTTTGTCCCTCTTACAACCCCCCACCATAGGGGCCTGCCCTGGTGGTGCAGCGTTTGAGCACTGGGCTGCGAAGCTGCCCGCAGCCTCTACAGTGCCGGTTCGATGTCCAGCCAGGAGCGAGGGTCCCACATGGAGCAACAGACCTCTCCTGCCACGCCGGCTGCTCCCCTCAGCAGTGTATTTCGTCAGTCTGCCTGTTCTGTTCCCTGCTCTGGCTCTGGTGAATTCTCTCACCCTCCCGTGCTTCTGACTGTACCCAATGCATGTATAAATAAATAAATAAATAAATAAATATTTAAAACAAATTAAAAAAAACACCATAAATTCTTTTTTTTTTGTAGATTCCACATATGAAATTATATGATATGAGTACTATTTTTCTTCACTCTAATCTCCATCCAGCTACTCCATCAGATGTGAATTTCTGCACATGGATATCTATTAGAGGGCATCCTGGGGGAAATAGAGATGATACGGGTTGTGAGTCCTTAGTTATGCACTTAAGAACTTGGGAGAAGACACAAAAGCAAACATGCAAATAAAAAAATAGAAAAAAATAGGTTTATTTACAAGGGGATTGAGAAGAGGGAGAAGAGAAGCTGGGCGGGGGGGATAGAAGATTAATTGGCTAGCATGTGCCTAGATCTTGTCTGTCCTACCAGCAGCAGAAACCATAATACATTTCAAAGCTGGAAAAGCAAGAGTGCAAGGACTGCCTGTCTTCAGTCTTTTAAACGTCACATGGCCAATCAGCTCTATACCTAGTTCTTAGCAGTACCACTGCTCAGGAAGTCAGGCTCATGGCGGCTGGTGGTTATAGTCCTTGGTGCCTAAGATTTCATCAGCAAGAGATGGAGTGGGGGTGGAGTTTGCTTAGGACAGCATTTTCTGGCTCAGAATTTACTCCTTACTTTTTCTCTAATACGTCTCCAGGGAATCTTGAGCCATTGTTTTTCCCCTTGGGAGGACTCTAACCACTACTATGTTATTTGGTGGTTGAAAATCAATACTGAGCAGGATTAGCTCCTTACCTTCAAGATACAATGCAGATAGATGTTAGGGATAAGGTGTTATAACTCCACTGGTAAACAGAAGACTGAAGCTTCTGGAAACTTCCTGATTAAACAGTTTTACCAAAAAAAAAAAAGCAAAAACCAAAAGACTCTCCCAAATACAATATCATTTATTCTTTTATGTTAATGAAAATAGTGTGTTTGATTTTTTATTTAGTATGTTTGACTGATTGTTTTTAATGTTAATCATTTATTTTTATATATGGGGAATGTACCTTTCTCATTATATTAATTAATTGAAAATGCAATGTTAAGTAAATCTTTATTTCTACTTTCAGGACTTACCTCAAAAAACCAGAAACAAATTTTTTGTTCCCTTTGATATAGGGGACAGAGGAAAAAATAGAGGAATTTTCAAAACTTGCAAAGTGGGTGCCTCCCCGGTGGTGCAGCGGTTGAGCGCTGGGTTGCGAAGCTGCCCGCGGCCTCTGCGGCGCCAGTTCCATCCCCGGATGTTCCCCGGCCACCGGAGGAGGGTCCCACATGGAGCGCAGACCTCTCCTGCCGCCCGCTGCTCCCCTCAGCAGTGTACTTTGGTCCTTCTGCCTGCTCTGCTCCCCGCTCTGGCTCTCACCCTCCCGTGCTTCTGACTGTACCCAGTGCATGTATAAACAAAAACAAACAAATAAATAAATAAATAAATACATGCCTCTTTAAAAATAAATAAATAAATGAAATTTAAAAAAAAAAAAAACAAAAAAAAAACCTTGCAAAGGGGTCCCAAGTCTAATATTATAATAAACTAATACTAGACTTCTCTATGTTAGAAATGACATTTTAATGACAGTCAACTCTTTTCCATTTCAACAAACTTTTCTAGTGGATTGCCAAGAGAGAGGGAATTCTACTGAATAATAAATATACAGAATGATTGCAGGGACAATCCTGAAACTCAGTTTTAGAGAAGATATTTAGAGGTCCTCTAAAAGGGACTGAAATATTCTAGAGCTGTAGCGTAAGTAATTTCACCATTCTAAACTTCAAATTTGCAGAAAATTAAGGATTCCTATAGTTTGTGTATTCACTGCTTTGTATGACAGGAAACTGTGTCTTGGTAGGTTGTTCAGGAAGACATTTCTGAGGCTAATACCTATCACTTAGCTATATCTGATCTTCTGTAGTAGTTTAATGATTTCCCTTTGGCTGATTCTGAAGATGAACAGAATCATTCGAACTTTATTCAGTCAATCAAAGGAAAATAGTGGGGGAATGCATGTAGGTTTTGTGACTGTCTTTTTTTTTTTTTTAAAGGTTTATTTATTTATTTATACAAGCCCTGGGTACAGTCAGAAGCGTGGGAGGGTGAGAGAATTCACCAGAGCCAGAGCGGGGAGCAGAGCAGGCAGAAGGACCGAAGTACACTGCTGAGGGGAGCAGCGGGCGGCAGGAGAGGTCTGCGCGCCATGTGGGACCCTCACTCGGCGGCCGGGGATCGAACTGGTGTTGCAGAGGCTGCGGGCAGCTTCGCAACCCAGTGCTCAACCACCGTGCCACCGTGGAGGCCCAACTGTCTCTGTTTTTATCTGTCCTAGAATTAGCAGCTGTAGTTTTATGGGTGAAGATGAAATCTGGAAACTACTTGGCCCATCCAAGCATTTCCATTGCTGCTTGTGGATGGGAGATGGGCATACTTAAGGAAGGAGGTGGAGAGTAAAGAAACCCCTCTTGACCCATCTACTTGAAGTATAGTTGCTTGCCTTCTAATCTCCTTTCTCTTACATCCCTTAAACATTGTACAGTGCTTGCCTTTTATGAAGTTATTGTTGTTTTGTTAATGTTGTTGAATAACCAGAAATTGGAAAGGCCAAGAGGATAAAACTCATTGATAAAATGTGTTTTCCTGCCAGGGATATTTGCATTTTAAAAGAAGGTAGAAAGCAAAAATGACTAACACAAAACAGTGCATTACTAGGAGTGGTCTCTCAGTATGAGGCATTCTACTATCCCATCTACCAAATTAATGTCCTGTATTTGCCTTACAAAGTCAATGACATAATGTATACAGATAAGAGAAAAACAAATGTCTTCTAACTATATAATTAAGCTCTGTTTATAGAAACTTGGTGAATTTCTTTTCTGGAATTGCCATTTACTGACTGTGATGCTGAATAAGATACCTAGTCACCCTAAGACCCAGTTTCTGATTTTCAAATGACAGTTATTTTAACCCTACAGATTATCCTGCATGTCAGATAAAATACTGGTTTACAGGTGTTTTGTACTGCTAAGCAAGGCTTGGTTGTGAGGAATATGGGCATTTAGCAATGGAAAGGTTGCTACAGGGACTGAAGCCGTGAAAGTGAACATTCTTGCAACAGCAGGGCTGCTGTACTAAATATTGAATTTATAACTTATGATTCACAAATTGCCACAATGTGGATTAATTATACAATTTAGTTGTGTTTTCTTATTTTGGGGAGTTGAGTTATGGATTTCTCCAGAGTCATTATGACTATGGTAATTTCCCAAGACAGTCTTCACTGGAGTCTATTGTAAATGATGCTTAGAATGTAGCAGGATTAACTTTGAGTCTGTTTCAGGCTTCATTTCTCACCAAAATCTGTGTAGATTTTGGTCACATTGAGGAGCTTGAAACTGTTCATATATACAGAGACGATAAGGGAGAATACTAAAGGTATTTACTGAGCCACCAATGATGACTCTATGGGGGCTACTGGGAAGAGAAGAGAAGTAGGGCCTCTGCTCTCAGTGTTACTGTCATCAGTCCACACATGCTACATAGACCATATTCCTTTTGTTTCAGTGGAATTTTTGGCTGGGTTCTGTCCTGTTGACTTCTCTTCCCCTTTGTAGACCATGAATGACCTTTATTCAATGGGTACGTTGGTGCTATTTGCATGCAATTAATTCTTCATCCAAATTATTGCAGATATTTCTGCATCATTTTTGCCATGAATATCAATTCTAGTGTGTAATAATTGTGGTTCTGTTGTAAGCAACAGAAACAAACTCTGGCGAAGGGATTTATTGGAAGTGTATTAGTGGGAAGACTGCAGAGCCAGGATTAGCAGAAGCCAAATGAGGCAGATACAGGCAATTTCTGCCACAAAGCTGGCCTGTTGAAGGAACCAGTGATAGCTCCAGTGCTTTTGGAAAATGGATTGCCTTACAACTACCACTCATATTTGTCACTCTAAAATTGTGAAGTCCTGGCAGTCTTTTTGACTGACAGCAGGGAAGTGCTGTGCCATGCATTAGCAATCAGAAGTGGGTTTTTTCTCCTTTATATCTCATTTATGATGAGATTGCCCTTAAATAGGAAAGCTATGCAGATGTTCACTAAGTGGGATCAACAAGTAAGGGTTGTTCTCTTTAGAGGATTGGCTGTCTTTAGGGTTTTTTTGTTTAACTTCAAACTTCACCATCCTTCTCAGCACTGACTTCTTCTTTTATCTTGTTCTCTCCATTACAGTAAAAAAAATGAGTATCTCCCACAACATAGGTCACTTAGAAACTCTCTTTCTCATGCCCTGAGAGCCTATGAGCCTTCATTTACTGTTGTAAAGGCAGAGAAAGATCTCCTCCCACCCTTTCCAAAGATCTCCCTTCATGAGAGATTCACAATTTTTTATCTTCTTTTCTCTAGATATTTCATATCTATCATCCATTGCTTATCTTTACCTCCCACTCAATGTTTCCTCCAAATACCTTGGAAAAAAGCTTCACTTTGTATATTTTACTATGTAGAGAAGCAACTTTATGCTACAGATGGAAGGGGACTGTTACTGTATTGTTATATCTCATCCATGCTTATAGTTCTCCTGCCTCCCTCCACCTACCCCCAGAAATGTTGAGATTTATGATAGACATTTGAAACTAAGTACATATATTAAAGTAGTATTTCTTGGGTTTTGAATAATTAAAAAATTGTCAGTAAAGGAGATTTAATTTGAGAGTCGAATTTAGAATGAACTAAATCTACCTCTAAAAACTTATATCTGGAATATTACTCAGCAATCAAAAATGATAAACTCATGTCATTTGCAGCAACATGGATGGAACTGGAAGGGGTTATGCTCAGTGAATAAGCCAGAAAGAAAAAGAAAAATATCAGGTAGTTTCACTTATAGAAGGAATGTAGAGGATCCAAATAAGGGTTCAGGAAAAAAAGATAACTATAATGAAGTAAAAATCAGAATCAACATTGAACCACAGGCCAGAGAGATTCTGTGGGGGGTGAGGGGAGAAGGGAAGACATTCTGTAGGGGAGGACAAGAGTGGGAAGGGCACAAGGGGCTATGGTGATGGTGCACCAGTAAATTGGTGGTGGGAATTTCACAGGGAAATCATACATTGCACAAAAATGAAGGATGGATGAAATAAATAAATAAATGAATAAATAAATGAAATAGATACAAAGATGCATTAAAGACATTATATAAACTGAAAAAAAAATTTAAAAAAAAAAACCTGATATAACCAGTTCCAAGCTTTGTTACATTTAGTCAAGTCTTTAAATCTCCTAAAATATCATTCTTAATTCCATTGGATTATTGTAGGGTTTAATGAGAAAATCAATTATAACACTAGTCAAAGCCGAACACATAGGCATTCCATAATAGGATCTGCTCTATTACTTAAGAATATGAGGTATTTTTGGAGAACTACATAAAGTTTCCAAATCCTCAGATCTAGAATGTTTCTAGAGATACCTGTATATCTCCAGACTCTAATTTCCATGAAAATGAATAAGTTTTCTATAGATATCTGTTACTAAATTTTATCTCACATGTAATGTTTGTTTCTCAAAAAAAATTAGAGTTTGAGTAACATGGTGAAAAGAGAGCAACAATCCCACATTTTGTTAAAGAGGCCCATTATTTAGTCCTGTAGACTTTGTGTTTAAAATATGGTTCTCAGTAAAATTCCCAATTATTTTGTATTATTTATATTATTTATATATTTTATATTATATATGTTTATATTATGTATTATATATTTATATTATATATTTATATTATTTATATTATTTGCATTATTTACATTTTAAAATATAGTAATCATTTTATACCATCCGTACCTTGTAGTAAATTGTCAAAAATCACATCACTTACATGTGTGAGTCCTATGAGAACAGTCTGCTCTGAGTCCAGAACATATACAACTTCACATACTCAAATCTGCAGCTACATAGGACAACTGGTTTGTAATTTTAGGCTTCATTTAAATTCTGGTCTCAGAATTCTATTATCTATTAATACAATTTAATATTTCTAAATCAAGCTAAATATCCCAAAATATCATGGCAGGAATAAATCATTTAGATAAGCTTCCTTCTTTACAAATAAGGTGACTTGAATGTTGGGTTTTGAGTTTCTCAGTGATTCTGAGATGTGGAAATAAAAACCCCATTGAATCAAGGAAAATATATTCTAAGGTAGCCTCAGAGCTCAGTGGAGACTTTTGTCCACCAAATTTGACTTTTATTAGTTTCATCTATGTTATTTTCTAAACCCCTGGATTGCCAATCCTCCGATGCAATTTACTTTTGATGACAACATTTCTCTTTCCTGAACACTTTTAGGAATAGATAGTACTGAAAATTGAACTGGGGGCAAGCGAGGTGATGATGAAGAAAGACTTGAGTACACCAAAGCACATAGCTGTTGTTCATTTGCTTTGTTTACCCACTAATTAACCAATCATTCAAATATGATTTATTGATTATTTAATCTGGGTCACTCTGTAATCATTTTTTTAAAGATTTATTTATTTATACATAGAAGAACTGGGGTGTAGGCCAGAGGTGTGGGGTGTGAGAGGATTTGCCAGAGACAGAGTGGGGAGCAGAACAGGCAGAACTACTGAAATACGCTACTGAGGGAAGCAGCAGGCAAGATAGGAGAGGTCTGATGTGCCATATGTGGGTTAGTTCCTTGGCGTGGCATCGAACCCAGGTTGCAGTGGTGGTAGCATCATAGTGCTGAGACTCAAACCTATGCAGGGTGACCTCACTCAGTACTCATTCCAGTAAAGTAATTGTCTACAAAGGTTTTCATCATGCACCTTTCAGTAGAAATAATTTTTGCCTTCATCTTTAATATGTGATATTTCCTTTTCATGCTATACAGAAAGTACTATATTAATATGCTTTCTTCATTTTTCAGTGACAGCAAGAGCAGACAGTATAATAGACACAAAATGTCTGAAAAATAGATACAAATGTCAGTCTTAATATTTCCTTCCATATCTGGTCAAATGGATCAGTTTGTAAACCCACTGTCGTGCTTATGCTCCATCTTAAAAACCACTAATCTAAAGCTTTTGAATGGCCCTTGGCATAAAGTTACATGATGTTAAAAAAAGGTAGAACTTTGGGTGATATTAAGTCTTCCAAAGAAGACTGCTTTGATTAATCACTCAAATATGATTTATTAGTTAATCAATACATTATTATAATCAAGCACACATTTGTTACATATTATTGTATATAATTATTATATTATATATATATTATTTTAATCGAGAGTATAAACCACACTGGAGCAAGCTTGAAGTAAGCCAGTTTTCCATCTCTAATTAGCACACTAGTTCCATGGCACGCTGATTGTGAAGGATAATGGAGAGGGAGGAATTTGGAGCTAAACAAAGACAAGGGAATGACTACTTTAAAGGGAGTTTGACAATCAGAATTCCATATCAAATGAATGGCCTCTCTACTTAAATTGCAATGTAGTTAAGAGTTGGACAAGAGTGCATGAGATTAGAGTTCATCATAAATGTTAGTCTCCAGTGTGATCTGGAGCAAGGAGTACAGGAAACACAAGTAGGATTAGAAAGGGTTGTGGAAGAAGAAAATTGCCAGATGCATGTCAAATAACAAAGTAGGGCTTCCCTCATTTCTGAGTCCTAAAGTATCATGCACACAGGCGGCAAGAAGTTATTCCAGGTTCTCAGTAGTTCTGATAGTAAGAGAAGAGAAGAGAAGAGACAGACTGCTAAATCCCCTTCTTCCTCTCTCTGTGCTACTTCCACTTCACTCTCTAAGCCTCCAACAAGGGTAGGAAATAATCTGTGAACCCCTGACTGTTCCTCGTATTCTTTCTGGGCAATGCATGGATTTGGGTTTGGGGCTGGTGGTGGGGGTTGAGGAAGGACTGGGTGGATCAGTCATTTATAAATGACCAGATGTTGTTATTAAGTGAAACAGACAGGTATTTGGACAAGAGTCAGGGACTAACACAGAAATCTGAGAACTTATCAGCATCTTCCTCATAAAAAGGAAAGAAATGAGAATAGTAGTACTTTCATTTTGTCTGCCTTATTCTTTTGATGCCTATTGCAGGTCTTTTGTCTCCATCTGGACTTCTGTCTTCTAATACACATCATGACCTCAGTGGTTACTAGAGATCTGCTTTATCCCACTTAACTCCCAGAGTCCCTGTGTCTGTTTAATCAAATCCTGAATAAAACTAAAAGCTGTTAAACCTCCATTGACATTTTGACCTGCCAGATCATGGTGCACATTTAAATTTAAACTCAACTTAAATTAACTTTAAATTTAAATGAAATGTATCATACAACTACTCCCTTTGTTCTTTTTCCATTAGGGAGACAGAATCAGCATATCTAATAGGTTAATCATATTAGACTTAGAAAGGTGGTTTTACAACCAAAGATTTGAGGGGCAAACTTAGATTTAACACATAAACGGTGTAACAAATACCAAGTATGAGTGGCAAGATGACATGATGAAAAGATTATAGGAGAGAAAGTCAGGAGAGCTGAATTCAGATCTTACTTGTTATTAAGCTCTAAAATGTTTAATCTATTTAAAAGTCAGTTTTCTTATCTGTAAAATTAGACATGGATTAGAGTATCAAAGATTCCTTCAAACATTAATATTCTATGATTATATATTATAGATAAGATTCTATATTAAATGTTACATATAGTCTTGATATAAAATATTTTAAATTCCAGTTTTCCAAGGGAAGGGAAAATAAATGAGATCTGCCCCAGTTGGAAATTAGTGCTCACAAAAGCAGAAATATCTTAAGGCAAGTTCCAATAGTTCCCTACCACCCCACCCCTGGAATAATAGCAGCTTTCTTTGCATCTAGTGACTGAACCAATTCTATAGTAAGGGTAATTAGAAGGAGATATGTTTGCAAGAGAGTGCTGGGAAACATCCAGGATATGTTTATTCCAAGGGAACACAGAAACTCATGCAAATTAACAAGATTGTTGACTTTGAAAATAGCATATTATTAATTCAGAGTATATGTACTTAACTTATAATAACTTAATAGTTTCAGAAAAGGGAAGGATGGTGGTTGCTAAAATATGTCATTATTTCTGAAGGTATGTTTTAGAAATGTTCACAAGAAGAACGAGTTGAAACAAATCTACCTGTTTGTTTCAGCCCAGAGGGCTATTTGGATAAATTCTGAATTCAACAGGTTCTTACATGCCACCTGAAAAACATTTGTTGTTTGGGTAGATTTGAAATAACTTTCAAAAGGCAACAGTTAGAGCATTTTTAATTTTTTTCTCTCTAGTTATAGTCAATGCTGAAGTTTTCTTTTGCCCCTTTCTTCTGTCCTTTGGTTTTAGACCACATTTCAAGTGTTTCTTGGCTCAAAGAAAAACCATTAATTTTTTGGCTTATTCTCAAACATGCGAGCCTCGGGTTGGAAATGACTCTCTTGTTTAGAAAAGTAGATGCTATTGTTTCTAAATGATCCCTTCTCACTAAGAGAACAGAATGTAAAGAGTGACTGTCTTTCCTTTCAAATGGTAAGTTATATAGAAATAAAACTCGAAATTGAGCGTTTTTCTGATACAATTTTCAAAGAATGACATATAACATTTTAAGGGCAGCAAAAAGGTTAACCTTTAGAACAAATAAAACAACATGAGCAATAAGCACGTAATTTCAAAAGAGAACACATTGCTTTCTGGCAGCCCTGCTAACAATTGGCTACTGTAGATTGTGCAATTCTTCCAGTAATTTGATTTCTTTTTATGCTGGGTCTATTATAGTTGAAGGTTATAATCCAGGAACTCTAGACATTTTCTGGTAACTTTTCACTATTATCCTCCTTTGGGGGGAACAGGAGATAAGTTAAATATATACATATATATATGCATACATATAAGTAATCAAGCAAATTTTGAGGGGTTCAAGAGGAAATGGATACTTTCTTAGTAAAGGCAACTTCTGAGAAAAGCATTTTCTTAAATTTTTGACATGAAAGGAGGACCTAGAATATGGTAGAGGAGGAAGATTGTGGAATGTTCAGAATATAATAAATTGTGGAGACTCTAACTCAGAGAATGTATAGGTAGAATCTACATTTGATGAAGTTTTCTTCTGTAATTCGAATACACAGACTGAAAGTGACAATTTGTTGACTTTTATGTTTTAGTAAAAATAAAATCCTTCTGTCTCTAACTCCAGGGAAGACAAGCTAATGTCCCTTATGGAAGACAAATTAATAATGAAAATATTATATAGCAATTAAAATAGGCTACAGTGTTTACATTCTTTATATTATTCTATATATATTAACATATGTGATATAATGCATTAATAAGCTTGATATTGCCATATTTACAATGAAGAAACAAGGCCCAAGGATCATTTGCCCAAATTCCCACAGTTAGAAAAGGAATGTTTCGATTTTAGCTCTGACAGTTTGGCTTCAGGCTCCCGGTATTTATTATAGTCTCTCTTAAGTGATAGAACCTGATTTCATTAGTCTCACTTGAGAACTTGCAACTCCGTTTTTTTCTTGGTAAAGCAAAATATTGAATAATGTCCTTAAACATGTATAATTATATCACTGTGTCTCTTCTTTGGTCTAAAACAGTCAGTTGAAGAAAAACTAACTAGAGTTAACATTGCCCATTTAGTGGAAGATGAGGTATATGCCATTAGTCAAACAACCCAGAAGCATCTGGAAGTGTAGAGAGAGAGCTTACCATCTATTACAAGCAAAACACTCCTTTCCTCAAAATTTTTTTTCCCTCCTGACTATATTTACTACAAGAAGGACACCATCAAATATTGGTTTTATAACAAAGATCATGACTTTCATCTTTCTTTCCTCCATCTATTTCTTTCTGAAAGGGACTAGATTATTGAACTCCTGGAAGAGCTTCTTTCTCTTCATCTCCTGGTATTGTATAATCTTTGTGTGATTGCTAAATACCATATTGTTCAGGTGGGGACAAAGGTAAAAGAGGAACTAAAACTTCTGTGCTTCTATGAACACCTTGAGCAATAGAAAATTAAAATTGTTGGCTAAAATTGAAGTACTCTTAAAGCTTTGTCCACACTTTTCGATTATTCACTGCTATTGGAGAGAATGCTGATGTTCAAGGGTGTGGCTCATACCCATGTAACTCACGAGAATTTTATAGAAAACTAAAGCTTCATGAATAATTTGTAATCACTGTTGCTATCAGGAGTTGTTCACTATGGGATGTAGCATACATTAAGATTTGGTTTTATATGCACCCATTTCCATAGATGTAACCTCACTCTGTCTTTCCCACTCAAGTGGAGAGTGTTGAAAAAGCAAATGAGTGAGAGTTGCATTATTATAAGGGTCAACTTGAATGTGTTGTACTAATACAAGTAAATATTAGCACATTTTAGTATACTCTGAACACTCCATTTTATTATGGAGAACACTCACAGCACACTGGACAACAATTTGCATCCTAAACTCAAGTGTCAGTAAATGAGCAAAGCATTTTTAGGGTAGGGTCAAGTACATGCCCATTAATTTATTCAACTGCATATGTGTAGGCTCTATGTTAGGGACTATGAAATCCCGGATGAACAAGAAGAGGTCCTACACCTCAAAAGTCACATTCTAGTGAGAGAGATGGAGAAGTTATACAGATAATTACTGTGTGACAGAGTAACACATGGTAGAAATTGGCAGAAGACTTTAGGGGAGCACTCGGGACATTTACATTATCTGGGATCTAGGGAATGTCTGCAAAACCTTCTTGACTTTTTAGAGGAACCAATGACTGAGAGTCTTAAAGGAAGGGTGGTAAGTAGTGAAAGACTGTGTGTGCTTTAGTGAACTCTGCAGATGTTCTGTTGGGATAGAGGCACTCTCTTTTAGATGTTGGGAATGTTAAAAGAGATTTCCTCCATCAGAAGGAAATTTCCTTGGTCACGACCATGCCCCTCAGGAGATATTGGCACCCAATGACTTCTTAATGGGAAAAGAGGATAATAAAAGCCCCTCCCTCCCTCCCTTTTGCTTCAAGACAGAAAAGTGCTAAAAGTCCATCCTAGCTGCAGAGCTTCCCGTAAGATCATCTCAGGCTTTTGGTTGTGCAGTTCTCCATTGCAGAACTGTTGAACTACTGATAGTTTTAAATTATAGGAATAATGAAGTGGCGTTTCTGTTTTGATTGTGCTTTTTCTTGTGGCTGTGTTAAGTGGGAATTTCAGGGGCAGGATGTTACAGGTAAAGGAAGCTATTAGAGGCTGTTGTTATAGTCCAGAAAAAAGGTGACAAGAATCTCAATTAGATAGTGCTAGAGATAATTGCTCCAGACAGAGAGAAAGTTAAGATAACCTCCAGATTTCTAACAGAAATGGATGAGTAAGATAGAGAATCCTGGAAAAGTTGATGTTTTGGAGTGGAAGTTGTGATTTCACTGCTGTTCTATGATTTTGAGGTATTAATGGAAATAGCAGATTGACATGTCCAATTGTTAACTGGCAAAATTCCAAGAAAAAAAATTATCAGGTCAGAACCTCTCTTACTGGTTCTTAGTCTGAACTCTCGCTGTCACAAATGGAAAAAATAAAAAAGGGCCCTTGGTGTAAGAAAAGAAAAAAAAAATTATTCTAACCAATAGGATAATGGTAGAGCTGCCACTACAGGAGACAGTGGGGTAGGGCAGGGCCTGCACATCTGGAGCCTGGTGCTGTAGTGCCCTGGGGAAAATTCTTACCAAATCCTGCCACCAGTGGAGTGGCAGGGGGTGGCAGAAACCTGTTACTATTGAGGTTCCCCACCAAGTTCTTCTGCCCAGCCAGATGGCTGTCATCCCTAGCAGCTCTAATCACAAAGAGAGCAAGCCCACGAGTGTGACCGCCTTTCAAAGTCTCCTAAAATGACCACACCACTCTGCTCTTTCTCCTGCCCTGTAGCCTCCCCCATGCAGGACATCAGGAGTAAAGTTTGTGCCATGGTTCTGTGTAGCCATCATCCCCTTCTGCTTGGGTGGTATCTGGATATAGGGGACATGCATATTTCAGCCCCTCATCCTGGTGGGAAATCTGACTGAGTTTGCACCCAGCTTGGGAGGTCACTGGCTTCCTGAGGGCCCAGGGGAGCAGGACTAAACTATATCAAGCCATACCAACCCAGTGGTCAATTAGATACTGACACTGAGGTCCTAAGGATAATTCTCGTGAGATGGGAATTCCTCTCGTCCTCATGGATGAGAGTTGAGGTCTGAGTGCATGGGGTAGATAGATCTTGAAGGACATGCAGATAAAATAATTTGTATCTTAGAACAATAACTTGGTCAGACTGGTAATAAATGGTGGTCTGAGGAGGGAAGAACTGCTCCACATATACCCTTACTTCACAGGTGGAAGAAAGGGAGCCAAACAAAAATCTGAAACCACAGAAGGCAGAGTTTTTATTGTAGATCAGAGACACTAAGCCAAGAGGTTTTCCATCTCTGATTTGTCCAACCATGCTGTTCTCCACAGTGAGAATTTTAAGTCACTTCCTCCCCTTAGTTGTTTGACCCTGTCACTCACTCTGCAGATTTTATCACATGGCCACTTTGCATTTTCATGTCTGTGGGGCCACTAAGTAGAATCATCTCTATACTTGATATAGTGATACTGTGTGTCCTGAACAAAAAGCACTGTTAATGGCTTTTCTGAATATTTTAAAGGCTCTCAGAGGTGCCACTTCTAAATAAATGTTGGGTACAATTTGAATATTTTATGGAATGCTGCCTGTTCTCATTGCATAGATTGTTTTTGGATTGATAGATTGTGACTATAATGGTCTTTATCATAGTAGATTCATACGTAAACAGTCTTGAAAGCAAGTTTTACAACTGGATAATATTATACTTCTCCACACAGTCTCTTCTCAGTTCTTGCCATTTTAATACCTTTGAGATTACATTTTAAGTAAGTAATATCACACACATACAAATCATGTTAGATATTTAGCATATCTGAGTGGAAATGAATGCTTAAAAATATAATTTTGGCACAACAGTGGCCCCTGGCAGATAACGTTCCTGAGTTTTTGGGTGCCTGGAGTTCTCTTGGACTCCTCCTGTCTAACTTGTTTTTGCCACCTGTTTTCTACATCAAATTTGATATTCTGTGTAAGACATGGGCTATTTCTGGTAGGAATGAAGTGACTTAAATATTTTACAAAAATACCATGTAAACTTCATCACTAATCTCCTATATCATCAATTATGCTGTCATCAAACACACCCACTTTACTACAGGAAGAATTCCAGGGAAAAAATGGAGATGGCCTTCTTAATAGAAAATCTAGAAATATAGTCAGGTCAGGACTTTACAAATTGTTGTATAGTGAAATGTCATTCTATCTTTGGCCCTTGCTCTTAAATATAAAGTTTCTTCTGAAACCCTGTAAAAAATGCACATACTTTTCAGTTTCAATTATTTCCAAATTTCCTGTTTCCAACCTGCCAGTAAATAGCTTGATGATGATGTCTGTAGCCATTTTCTGGACACTTACATCCATAAATTTATATGAATAAACATGGTATGATAACAAAGAAATTATCATATACCTATATCTCAGTTTCTTTGATTGCAAATACAGAAAATTACATTTGATGCTTATGATTATATATGTAATACTGCTTTGGAAGGTTTAAAAAATTACCCACTAATGTATATCTAGTTTGTGTTCAGTAATATTTTAGTAGTGACCTCAAGTTGCCTATGGTACTGGCACAGGAGGTTGAGCATGCAGCGCTGTGAAGCTGTCCGCAGCCTCTGCAGTGCCTGTTCGATCCCTGCTGGCCGACGAGAATCCCACATGGCGCGGCAGACCTCTCCTGTCTCACCCGTTGCTCCCCTCAGCAGTACATTTCGTCTGTCTGCCTGTTCTGTTCCCCACTCTGTTTCTGGTGAATCCTCTCACCATCCCGCACATCTGGACTGTACCCCGGTTCTTAAATAAATAAATAAATCTTTAAAAAAAAAAGAAAAGCTGGGGAGTAGAGGTGAAGAGGAACAATATTCCTGTTTGTTTCTTATAGTCAGGACTGCAGGTAGCTTTTGGTGGCTCTCCTTGTGGAACTTGGGGGCCATTCACCTACTTCTGCATGTTAGCACAGCTGAGACAACTTATTAAGACTTGGGCCATGCTGTTCTCTGTAGGAAAAACCCCTAAGTGCAAACAAACATAAATTGGGAAGTTCTTTTATATTTTTAGAAAATATGTCATTTGGAGGCCTCCCTGGTGGTGCAGGGGGTTGAGTGGACAGCTGTGAAGCTATCCGTGGCCTTTGCAGTGCGAGTTCGATCCCCGGCCAGGGAGATACCCACATGATGAGGCAGACCTCGCCTGTCTCGCCCACTGCTCTCCTCAGCAGTGTGTTTCAGTACATCTGCCTGTTCTACTCCTCGCTCTCTGGTGGATCTTCTCACTCCCCACAACTCTGGCCTGTACCCCACTTAAAAAAAGAAGAGAAAAAAATAGATTATTTGAATTTCAGTTAGTGTGGTGGATATCAGAATAGGAATCTTAAGATGAAAGCATTGGCTCGGAAAGACAGTGTCCCATTTCTGTTCAAAGCACCTCAGGTGATCTTACCTGTCAAAATGATAAAGTCTTTCATTGCATTCTAAGGACACAAATTTGAGTAAAATCAAATTGTTCCTTCAAGTACTCATATTACAGATGTAGTTTTGTGGGTAAAATTAAGTTGACCCAGGAACACTTATTTGAGCTTTTAAAAGATGTATTTTTATTCTTGATTGAAGAACATACTGGAAAAGAGTTAACATTTTTTATTTACAAAGTGCTATACAACTATTATCCTACCTCCGTGCTATCTGTACAGACAGGCTTGATATTCTTGGCAGCATCACCAAGTTTATAATCAAAGGACCTCAAGCGCACAAGTGAATTTTTTAAATGCAAAAAACATATTGTTTCAGAGAGCCCTATCAGCCCTACATTTAGCCCAGTCCCCCTCAGAGGATTTTGCTATTTTGCATGCAGAAACAGCTGCCCATGTGCTTCAGAGACATTTCAGGGGACTCACTTCTCAAGGCAGGCTCACTGAGAGATGAAGGCTGCATATTCAGTGGAGGGCACTGCATTTAATCTGAAATCATTTAACATTTTGCTCTTTCATAGAAATTTTGCATAATATGTTTAAGAAAAACATTTAGGGAGACCTTTAGGCATAGTAGCAAGAAAAGCTAATTTGTGAAATGGAAGTTGTCACCAATCCAAATAGCAATTAAAAATACTTTTAAACCATGCCCTAGGAAAAAAAGAGGGGTGAGAGGATGTATGATGGCCAGTCTCCCCATAAGCCCCATACAAAGGCACTGTGCTTTGTTTTTTGTTAGTTTTGTTAGGGAATGTAGCAAAGGCTGAAGAACTATTCCTAGCATATTTCAAATACCTACAATATTCTGGACACTTTACAATGCAGTTTATATAAATTGATTAAATTATTTGTTCTTCAGGACTCCTTGATATTTGGATTAGTTTTAACATAGAATAAAAGTCTCAGAGTGATTTTGTAACGGTGAAGACAGGCTTTGCAATTGGCCATACTTTGATTTGAACCCTACCTCTCTGCTCCTGACTTATAGGCAACACCATCTCTACACTCAGCAAGCAGAAAAGAAAGGAAGAGAGGGTTAATTCTTCTCCAAGGAGGGACAGTGAAAGATGAATATTCTGTCCATCTAGTGCAAGCCTGTTTACTGCCACTTCCCAAACAAAAATTTGGGTAGTAGGGAAAGGGTTCAAATTAAACCAGATTAAAAGTCTGCCCCGTAGCTGAAACTTGGAGGATTTGTGTTGTGAAAGGGGCAGTGTCTATAGATTTAGCCCCTCTTTCACAAGTATATGTCAAGTGTGTGCTCTACTCTTGTGAGAGTGATCACATGGCTTCCTGAGCAAGCAGGCCAGATAGGAAGAGTCAGCTCAGGAGGCTTGTGTCTTGAGTGTCAGAGGCATCATTACAGCTATATTTATCAGCAGTTTAGACTTGGTCCCACCAACTCCTGACAGTCAAAACCATGAAGATGCCTTTCCTCCTTAGAGATTACACTTGTGGAACAAACTGTTTAGGTGTTTCTCTCTTGATACCCAAAACCTACCACAGAATTCAGCTTTGGCCTGTGTTGTACTGACTGCCTTCAACTCTCAGTGGTTGGATTTGTCTTTCCTTATCACTTCCCTTTTAATGAGTATATTTGACTTCACCACAATTCTGGGTGCTCCTTGGCTTACTCTTTATCACCTTCCTCTCAGTTTGGCCTCATCACCCCACCTTTTCCAGTTTAAAGGTCTAGGGAATATTTTTGTTTTGCTTTCGTGAACAGCTCCTTGCTGCCGCCTTCTGGCTCAAATTGTAATTAACGCTCCATTTTACAGACCAAAGGGTAAAAGAAAAAAAAAAAAATCCCAGCATTGGATGATGAAATCCCATGTTTTTGCTACTTGGAAGAAAACATAATTCATTCCCCTCCTCCATCCCTCCTCCCCCCTCACTCTCTTAGATAGTTTTTTTCTTATATTTTCCTACTATTGTTTTGCTTGTAAGTCTTGAATGGAGATTTATTAAATCACTAATACTGGTTATAGGTACTTTCACTTGAAGTTCATGAAATGAGAGCAATGAGTTCCTTTTATTTTAAACAAAAAAATTGTTTTCCTTGTTAGTACAATACATGCTCAGTATTGAAAATTTGGAAACTACTGCAAAGTATATAGAAAGCAAACATCCCCTATAATTCAGCTACAACAGATGAATAACCATTAACATCATGTGTTATCTATACATGTCATTCTGTGGTTTCATATGTGTGGTTCTTTTGCCTATTCTTCCTCTTAGCAACGTCATTGGCAATTTGGTCCTCTTAAATACTGAAAGCCATCAGCAATCATGCTGCTTTGTTGAGGTCTGAAATAATCATAAGATTATAAGCATCTGCAAAGCAGATTTTGTATATAAGAACAGAAGCTTCTTTCATATTCTCCCTACACTATAGAATGCTGGGCTCTTGTGCTTGTGACGTTCAATATGTGTGGTTAACTGGCTTTTCAGAGCTCATGATATGCTTTCTAATATGACAGTAAAAATGGTAATGAAATTTTAAGTTATTCTCAGTTACTACATTACTAGTATCAGGGATATCTTGTTAGTTGTCTTTGTGACAATCAAAACTATTTTACCATAAATTTCAACTAAGTCACAACAATTTCTATTTTTTTTTCTAGTATCTTTTATCCCATATGTTCCCAAAGTATCTGCATCACGATGGAATTATCTTACAACTAATAAGATCATATGAAGAAAAAAAAAAACAAAACAACAGTAAATGTAAAGGCTGATTTGGGAAGTAACCAAAATTAAAAGAATTATTCCATCACACAAAGTGTTTGGGGAACATTTCACCTGAATACTTTATTGTCAATAATTTATCTGTCCATTTTTGCCTCTTCTTTGGCAAGTGAAGTTAATTCATAAGTATACTTTTCTGTGAGATAGAAAGTAATGGATAGGTTCAATGCCAAATACCAAAGGAGTGCTGGAAATCATCAACCCTGATTCTATACTGTTTATTGCTAATGCTTCTCGCTTACCCAAGTCCAATAATAACTCTGTAGAAGAATCTGTGAACAGGTCTCTTTTTAGTTACTGGAGTAGTCAATCATTCAGTTGTGATGTGGAAGAGACCACTCCATTCAGTGATTTAAAAACAGGTAGCAAATTTATTAAAAAATCAAGGTAAAATTGAAGAACTTTTTCACATTTAAAAAGATAAAAGTAGGAAATATAAAAATGCTTTTAAAAATAATAACATTTTTTATTTTAGTTCAGCTTTAGGTTCACAGCAATAATGTCCAGAAAGTACAAAATTCCCATTTATCACTCCCTTATGTACATACTGCTGCTCCTGCTATCATTTCCCTGATCCCCACAGTGGTGCATTTGTTGTAGCATATGAACCTTCCTTGGCACATCATTATCACCAAAGTCCATAAGTTATGTTATGGTTCGTTCTATGTATTGTATAATATTGTATAATGTTCGTTCTATGTATTTATAATAATATATACCCACCATTATAGTGTCATATAGAATAGTTTTTCTGTCCAAACAAATCTGGGCTCCAGTATTCATTCCTCTTCCCTGCTACCCTTGGCATGCACTAAATACTTTGACCATCTCTATAGTCTTGGCTTTTCCAGAAATTTGAAATCATATAGTATATAGCCTTTTCAGATTTGTTTCTTTCACTCAGTAATACGCATTTCAGTTCCCTCCATTTTTTTTATGACTTGATACCTCATTTCTTTCTAGTGCTGAATAATATTCCATTGTCTTTATTTACCATAATTTATTTATTCATTCATATACTGAAGGACATCTTTTTTTTTTAAATAATAAATTTTATTTTTATATTCCCCCATACTGAAGGACATCTTAATTGATTATATTTTGGCAATTTCAAACAAAGATGCTGTATTATTGTGCAGTTTTGTGGGTTTTTTTGTGTGAACATAAATATTCAACTCCTTTGGGTAAATAAAAGGAGTGTGATTGCTGAATCATATGGTAAGAATATGGTTAGTTTTATAAAAAATACCAAATTAATTTATTAAGTGCCTGTACCAGTTTGCATTCCAACCACCAATGAATGAGAGTTCCTGTTCCTCCACATTCTCCCCACTATTTGGTGGTGTTAGTATTTTAGCTATTCAAATAAGTGGTGGTATCTCATTGTTAATTTGGACTTTGCTAATGACTATCATATTGAACATCTTTCCATGTGCTTACTTGCCATCTGTCTCGTTGGTGAGGTATCTGTTCAACTCTTTTTTAATTGCATTAATTTTTAATTGGGTTGGTTGTTTTGCTATTGTTTGTGTTTAAGAGTTCTTTGTATATTTTTGATAAGTTTTTTTTTTTATGAGATGTGTTTTTTGCAAACATTTTCTCCCAGTCTGTGACCTGTCTTGCTCTCTTGAAGAACATGCTTTTTAAAGACCTCTTTCTTTTAATGTTTTACTCTAGAGATGACAAATGCAGAGAGTTCTCCTTAAAGTATTTAGAAAATAATTTTTTAATCAGAGAAATCAAATAAATTATATTTCCCTGATTATTCTTGGTTATAACTCAGGAAATTTAAAATGTAGTATGGATGCTCAATATCTAAATGTTAAGTGGATGTGACCTTGCAAAAAAGAATAGCAAGAGAATTCATAACATCATGCCCCAAATGCATTGCCCCAAATGGATTGCTTTTTTGGCATATTGTTTTCTGTTCAGTAATACTTTTTTTTTTTTTTTCTAGAGAGATCCAGGACTATTTTTTTTTTTTTCTTCTTGTTTTGTCCTAGAGAGAACTACCATGACAAAGCCCAAGAAACCGAGAATAAAGACCAAAAATATGTTATTAGATTTCAGTTGCTTATGCCACGTTCTTAGCTATCTTACAAGCATTGGTTTAAAAAAATAAAAGATATTATGTGACATTCTCCATAGGGCAAAACATTAAAAATGAAATGTTTGCTCTCTTTATTCTGGCACCATACAAAATATTAGCAAAAATGAAGTAGCTTTTACAAATTCCTTTAAAAACTATGCAACTTCCCGTTCTTTTTCTTTCTTCCACACTTTCCTAGATATTTTGTGTTGTGTAATAGAAATTTATATTCAGTATTTGAATTCCATGTAATTCTTTGCCTATTGTCTGCCGCATTGTAATAAAGAATGATGAGCATGATAAAGCTAGAATTTTATAAAAGCTATATGTGAAAATTAGTTATTGAATGCTTGGGCTATTATATAATTCTCCCTTTATACTTTCATTAATAGTATATTTTCGAAAGTCTTCTGATAACAGTCTCAGATTAAATCAGTCATATAAGCACAGATTATTTCACTAAATACACATATACACTGCAATACATATCAACACAATACCTTTTTGATTATTCAGTGATCTGTAATTATGCATGTAAGCTTAATGGCTCTCTCCTTTGCTATCTTCTTCTCTGCCCCCCCCACTCTGTCTTTCTTGCTCTCTCAATCTCTCAATCCCTCCCCTCTTCTGCCACCCCCTCCCTTTGAAATGTAAACATAGATACTTGAAAATTTCATGATAAAAGAAACCACCTCTCTCAACAAATACACTCAATAAACAGAGTTGTCTATATCTCCATTTCATCTTTTACATGATAAACAGAACAATCATTATTCTTTTAATAGAAAGAGAATTTGTAGCAGTTAACAGGCTAATAAGGGAAATGGACTTTGTGCTTCTCTTAAGGAAACCATTACATAGGTTCAGAAGCCTAGGAGTACAATAATTTGAGAAAAGCTGCTCTATTTAAGGGCCTGTTAGAACAGTACTCCAACCTCTTCAACCTGTCAATAGACAATTAGATGTGCTACAAAACACCTCTTCTTTACTCCTAGTGTCTTCAGTGTGTTTAAATTGAGTGAAGTCACAGTTATTAGCCAGATTAACAATGACATCATTGACTTTGGATTACATTCCTCCCTATTAAACATGGCTGATAGCAGGATAATTTTGGATAACTGCTTCAGATGTTGCTGTGTTTTACAGAGCTAGCTATCATGAAAACTTCCTCTCTATTGAACGTGGGATCTCTACATTGGCATAAATTCTCAGAAATCATTAATAAAGTAATTAAAAAAATACACCTGCCTTTTTCATTATCTCAGATTACACGTTACAGTAATTATTAATAATGATATGCAGTGTACCTGGGGCCTACTAAGGAGATACTTATGGCTTTAATTTTTGAAATCTTTGTACCTAAAAGGTTGTGAAGATTATAAAGGTTATAAAGGTGCTGACGATGGCAAGCCTCGGCACTTGCTATATCACCTTACTCTTTATGATGTTTATAAGAAATGATGTTATAAACCATGTATTTTTTTTTTCTAATTTACACACATTCCACCTAGACTTTGATATAGTTGTCAGTTGCTAACTTTAGGCAGTTTCTGTGCCCGATTAGAGTTCCTTAAAATTTACTCAGAGGGCCTCACTGATGGCACAAGGGGTTAAGTGTCAGCACTATGAAGCTGTCTGCAGCCACTGAAGCACTAGTTTGATCCCCGGCCAGGGAGGTGACCCACATGGTGCAGCAGACCTTTCCTGTTTCACCCGCTGCTCCCCTCAGCAGTGTTTTTCAGTGGATCTGCCTGTTCTGCTCCCCACTCTGTCTCTGGCGAATTCTCTTACCCCCTGCACCTCTGGCTATCCCCCTTGTTCTTATATGCATAAATAAATAAATCTTTTAAAAAAATTTACTCGGAAAGGAAACTGCTGTTTCTACAGTGGGTAGGACAATTACAAAGACATCCTTTGTCCTTTGTGTTGGCTGCTAGTAGGTCAATGGGAAATAATTTTCTTGGAATATCCTTAGTCGTTTATGTCTGAGGCCCTTTCCAAAAGGGCCTGTCTAAGGAAACAGCATCTCGCCCTGTCTTTTGCTTCCTACTTGAAAGTGGCCAGAAGGACGGTTATCTCTCTGACAGTTCCATACATACATCGTATTCAGGCTTTCTAACCATCCTGTGGCTGGCTGTAGGGACCAACTGAAATTTCATCTCAAGGTTGTGTAATTGACCTTTTCCCCCACAATATCTGTAGGTAAACGGACACTGTTCTACTTTCCCTCTCTCCCTCACTCCATCCTTCCTTCCTTTTTTCCCTCTTCTGGTTTTCCTTTCTCCTTCCCTCCCTGCTTCACGTCCTCTCTCCCTTCCTCCCTCCTTTCCTGTTATCACGTTTATTTATAGGTAGCTCTTTTCTGGGCATGGAGCCTGACTTGGCTTGTGGTTTGTTGATAATGAACCACCCCCCTTTCTTCTGTTTGGAGATGGGCATTTCATCCAGAGGTAATTAAATTTTATGTGGGTCCTTTAGATATCAACATACAGAGAGATTTCTGAAGTCTTCAGAAAACAGAGTTAGCAATGACCACTGTAGAAACAGGTTTACCATTACATTTTATGTAGCCAAAAGGAGGCAGAGTTCTTGATTCAATAGAAGCTTAGAATTAATGGTAGTGTGGGGAGGAAGCAATGTTGTATGTAAGGAGGGAAGAAATAATATTCCTTTCAAATGAATGGGTTAATCTCTTTGCTTATACAAAGCAAATGCAAGAGCCAGCTGAGAGACAATGTCATTCAGAATTGAAATTGATAATAAGTTGAATTATTTTTATTTGACAGACTAGACCTGTTTAGCAGTGACAGAATAGTATTACACATCAGGAGGGAAATGTTGCCTTTTTTGAATAATCTAAGTTCCCAGATTCCATTCAAAATAAAATTTTGCCATATTTGAGAGACAGTATTAAAATATTAAATTTTAAACATGACAAATCAAAACTATAATGAGATATCACCTCACTTAGTGAGAATGGCCCATGTCTAGAAAACCAAAAATCACAAATGGTGGGGATGTGGGGACCTACACTGGTGGTGGGGATGTAGAATGGTCCAGCCCTTAGGGAATAACAATATGGAGGGTCTCAAAATATTAAAACTATTAAAAAATAGATCTTCCATGTGACCCAATAATTCCACCCCTAAGTATCTAGCAGAACAATGAAAAAACACTAATTCAAAGGGACATATGTGTTCATTGCAGCATGATTTACAATAGCCAAGGTATGGAAACAACCTAAATGCCCACTGACAGATTAGTAAACAGATGTGGTATATGTACACATGGAATACTACTAGGCTATAAAAAATCAACTCTTGCCATTTGCTTTGATGGTGAGTGTAGTGAGATGGCATCTGAGGAGGTGGAAGTCTATGTCCCTAATTTATGTGTAGTGTTACAAACCAATGATACCTCAATAAAGAAAAAAAATATAAAAATAAAAATTTAAACTTGAAAACCAGTTTATCTGAGTTCAAATTTGACTCTACGTTGTGACCTTCTTAACCTATCTATGGCTGCTTCCTAATATTTATAATGGAGTTAAAACACCACATACTTCTCAAAATTGGTATGGGGATTAAAAGCTCAAATAATTATAAAACAATTAGAATAATGTCTGCCATATAGAAAAAAAAAACTTTAAAAATGTTTCCTGAGCATTATAATATTCAACCCTCTTCAATAAGATGAAAATTTTAACATTGAAAGGAAAACAGTGAAAATAGCTTGCATAGCATTATGCCAGTGAAAGATGGCATCACTTGTGATTTATTTTCCATAAAAAGAATTTAGATATACATTTAGTGGATGGGCTATAAATCTTATTGAGTAATTGAGTACTCTGCTTAGAATTTGGTCCACATTGCTATTTTTCATATAGATCCTGTGTTACTAAACCTTTTCATTAGATTTGAACAAAATTATAGCCACAGTGATTCCCAGTATCATCTACTAGAGTCTTGCTATAAGGAAGCACTTAGATAAAGGCATTAAATTATCATTTATTGATAAGAAGCTAAACTTGGCAAATTAATTTTTTATTTATACATTAACCTTTAATAGTCATTTAACTTCAGAAATAGTCATAGACCTATGGTCTTTCAATATCTTCCAGTTAAGATGTCCTAAAATCAATCTTTTCACTTCCAGAAGAAAATCCAATTTGATCACGTCATTTCCCTAATTATAGGCATTTGGTATCTCTCCATCAATCACACAAAGTAAAATACAAGTGCCTTACTTGACAGACAAGCCTTTCATGCTCTGACCCTAACCTATTTAGCTTCATGTCATTTTTCCTTTCCATCCCCTTCATTTTAACTCTAGAAACTCAGACATACTAAGGATTTACCTTTGCATCTGAAAAAACTTGTTCTTGGTGTCTGGACTGTGATATCCTTTCTGATTCCTCATTCTCTCTTTCTACCTTTCTTCTTGGCTCATGTAAAACCCCAACTGAAATTTTATACTTCAGCTCTGCTTAACCAGTCTTCCAGGGATACTTAAGCTCTCTCTTCCATGTTGTCCTAGTAACAGTGAGTTAAACCTATATATGTGCCTACTGTGTGTGAGGCTCTATTCCTATTGGTCTATATGTATTAACTCATATAATTCTCACAATAAACTTACAGGGTAAATGTTCCACCATCTTATAGACTAGAAAACTGAGTGATAAAATGCTAAAAAAGTTGCCTAAGGTTATACTGTCAGTTGATTAGAGAACCAGAAATTGAAGCATTCTGCACTATATTGAAGATTGTATACTTTCATATTTTTCCATTAATCATATTTTTGTAAAAATTCATATATATGGCTCTTTTTGCTAATAAACACCTCAGTGACCTACTATGATCCTTAAGATGTAGATATTCAGGAAATATTTGAAAGTTGACTATTCATTCATTAAACCAACCTGAAGATTTTATGTGCAGTCATTGAATACAAAAACTTGTATGATTTCTCAAATGTCTATTACTCTTTTCCATCTTTTATGTATTCAGATTAATAAAAACTATAGCCATCCTTTTGCCCAGTATTTTCTTTTCAATATATGTGAACCTTTGCAATTGAACTAGACTGGGCTTCCTGTTAACTCTTTTGACATGATGTCGCCAACTACTCTTTTCATTTTGATCACAGCAGTCCCAATCACTGGGATTGAATGTGATTATAACACATTCCTCAACCTCTACCTTATTGCACTGAAGATATAACTTTTTTTGAAGCTTTAACCTCTGGGTCATCTGACCATCTTCCTTGAAGTAGTAACTATTTAGATATTTTGCCCCTTTTTTGATTGGGTTGCTTGTTTTTGTTATTGTCGTTGTTGTGTGAATACTTTATATATTTTGGAAATTCATCCCTTATCAGATAAATGGTGTGCAAATATCTTTTCCCAGTCTGTAGGTCGTCTATTTTGTTTTTGTAATCATTTTTTTTGAATGATGAACATAAACATGTTAGTTTGATGTAGTCGCATTTATTTTAGCTTTTGTTTCTATAGCTGTTGGAGATCTCCCCAAATATCTCTCTGAATCGATAGTGTATCACCTATGTTTTAAGTCCTTTATGGTTTCAGGTGTTAAGTCTTTAATTCATTTTTAATTAGTTTTTTGTATATGGAATTAAACAAGGATCCAGTTCTTTTTTTTTTGCATGTGTTTTCCGTGTTTCCTAAGACCATCTGTTAAAGAGACTTTCCTTTCCCCATTGTATGATTGTGGCTCCTTTGTCAAAGAGTAACTGTCTGTATTTGTGTGGGCTTATTTCTGGACTCTATTCTGTTACATCAGTCAGTGTTTCTGTTTTTATTCTAACATCGTGCTGTTTTAATTACTGGTACTGTGTTGTATAGTCTGAAAGCAAGGAGTATGACCCTCCATTTCTATACTTTTCTCTCAGGTTTGCTTTGACTGTTTGGGGTCTTTTGTGGTTCCATATATATATTATAATTGTTTATCCTGTTTCTTTGAAAACAGTCATTGGAATTTTGATAGGTACTGTATTAAACCTACAAACAGTGGAATAAAATCCATTACCATGGAATACATTTCCATTTATTTGTATTTTCTTTTTACTTCCTTTAGCTGTGTTCTTACAGTTACATCAGTGTTTCTGTATATTACACAGAAACAGTGTCTTACAGTTTTCAATATCTAGATCCTCACCTCCTTTATTTAGTTTACTCCTAGGTATTTCATTCTTTTTGGTACAAAAGTATGTAGTCTTAGCTGGTCAGTATGTAATTTTTTGGTCAACACTAATTAGGTAATCTTTTTCATTTTCCAAAGGAAAATGAGATAATCTAACAAAAAACCTTTTTTCCATTCCCTGATAGGTTATCTGAATTATTGCAAAGTCTAAAATCACCTCCTCTTTCCTTATCTTATCTGATTTCAGATTATAAAATCTTTTCATCTTGTACAGTTTTTCAGAGCTCTTAGCTCTCTTCTACTTTCTAGATGGAATGCTCCCTGATTCATGAATTGTTAGAAATAGTCAATCTTTAAAATTAAGTAGGTTCAATTTTGTTGACACCAGGTTTGTGAACACAGCTATGGAATCTCTTTGCTCCCCTCCCAACCTTACTTTCTACCAAAAAACAAGTTCTATGCTGCTATATTAAACTAAGTGCAGAAGTTTCTATGTGTGTATTGTAATTTTGCTCTTTAATTTTGATTGATTTTGTTGATTTGTCTCTGAACATATCGGATTTATTTGCTCACTTTCCCTTCTCCTCCTCCAATTCTACCACTTTTTCTCTACCTATAAGTCAAGGAGACACTCATGAAGATTTTAGATTATTGCTGTCTATACAGTCCACTAAATTTTTTAAAAATATTTTTACTGTGGTTGTAAGATCCTTAAATTCAATAACATCTTATTTTCATTAAATTGATATGTTTATGTTGAAATAGTGTCTGATGCTTCCTTATAGTAATTTTTTTCACTTTGGATAATCACAGCATCCCTGTAAATTCTAAAAAAAATCACACAGTTCCTAGTTTTAAAAACTCATGAATAATTGCCATGCCCTGTGCAATCACCTCTTAGTTCACAGTCTGGGAAAGCAAGAGGATGATGAAAGTATTTTAACTCCTTCATCCTTAATATTTTTATTATCCGTAGAGTGCAGATTAGGCAGATAATAAGTCATTAATTAGCTTGCTAACAGAAGAGGGTCAGCAAAGCATGCTCTCTGATGCCAAATACCCTTCTTTCTGCGTTCAATATTTAGAGTTCCCAGAGAGGCGGGGAAGGGCAGGTGCTCTTAGGGCTGTAAATGTGTCAAGTTCATTGGATACTTTTAGTAGCTTGGCCCAGGTGGACCTTGTCCTACCCAGTCTAATTCTCTTTCCCTAGGGGCATGGTTTAAATCAACATTCCTTACTTGTTGAAGACTCTAAGAAGTTATGTGACCACTTAATCTTTTTACAGATCAAAATGTGTGAATTCTTAATCTGCATTGCTCTGAAGTCTAGAAGTCATTTCCTGGTTTATGGGAGTTTCATATCAGATGGGCGACCCTAGCTTAATACGTTAAATTGATTTTTCTTAAGGATATCAGTGTAAATAAGAAAATGTAGAAGAAAGGATCTATAGAAATTTCATGTGAATCCATGAAACCACTGTGGTGATTCATCAACAGAAAATGTGGGCAAATGTTCAGACAGATTATATTGTAGAAATTGTGATTCCAAGTACTTGGGTAAGACTCCAAGAAGTATTCATTAATTTTGATGACTGATTTTGAGAGAGGGTTAGTGAGTTTTATAAGAAAGATCAGGATAGAAATATGGAATTAGGCCTCTTGATCGTTAATCAGGCTCATAAACTATACTACTGATGAAAACCATAAACACTCAGGGAAAACAATGTGAAGCATCTTAGGGATAGAATAGAAAAAAAAAATAGAATAAAAAATAAGAAGAAACATAGGAAAACCCTGCTTGGATGAAAAGGCAACATGGAGAAAATGGCTAAATAACCAATCAAGGAAGTACTCTAATTTTAAACAGTAAACTTCTGGGAAAAAATAGAAGAAAAACTGTGACAGTTGGAGTATTTAAAAAATTGTTTTGATAGAATACAAAAAGTATGATCCATACAAGACATAAATTAGACTTTGTTAAAAATTTAAAATACTAACCCTTCTAGTGACATCTTTAAAACTATGAAAATGCAAATTCACAGAATGGAAGAATATATTTGTAGCACATATATATGGTAAAGAATTTGTATTTAGAACATTTAATGAAATTTTGCAACTTACTATTAAAAAGACAAACATGACTCAAAAGAATTTAAGAAAGTAATAAAAAAAATAGCACAAGATGTAGCATTAAAAGAACCTGTAAGAGAATTGGCACTAAGAAGAAATGTTGGTAGAGAGACTAAATATACTGAGTCACACACTGTATATAACAAGCATCTTCAGTTCAACAGGTCCCAGCTTAAATTGTGTGTCTAGTAAAAATAATGAGCAATTGGTTTTAATTTGAATTTTACAGATATTGATATAATCAGATAAAAGATGAGATGCTATGATGAAGTTCGTATGGATATGAACATATAACTTTGAACAGCATAGCACTACTCTGGGATAAGAAAGAGCTAAACATTTATATTATTAAAGCATATTCAACTCTTAACAACCACCATGAGGATAGCAGAGAACATCTACAGTAATGGGTCCCAAGGCAGCATGTTTTCTTAGTAACTGAGAGACAATTAATTCTTCTACTGCTTGTGTAATATATGTTTTTAACTATTCTGTCTAATTTTCAAATTATAGTTACAGTTTTCTGAAGCACTACATAGACAGCCTAGACTGCAAATGATATGGGGTGGTGAGGACTCTGAAGGTTTTATGCATCAGCCACCAGAGATCAGTAGTGGTGAACTGTGCCAAAGAGGAGGAAATGTGACTCTTTTATATTCAATTTTAAGACCCCACATAGAAAGGTAGCCATGCAGCATTCACTTATTTCTTAGGGTAGAAAGGTATGCAGGTAAGTGGAATGTGCTTTCACAATTCCATATAACCTTTTTAAAATTCACCTTGTGATAACAAGATCTTGAGTACTTTTTTGCTATCCCTGTTATCTGGGTTGCTCACTCAAGAAGTTATTTGTTATTTGTTCACTTATTCACCAAATATTTTGGAGTGCATTGGTCCATTTAAGCTAGACTATCTTAGGAAACTATTTGCTTTTTGTGTTTCTGGTCACCCCAAATGCAAACTGCTTTATGACATAGGTGAGTTTATAGTTTCTTTATATTCTTTCATTCTCCCAAATCAATTCTTGACATTAAATAAGCAGTTAATACATACCTAACTTATTTAATTTATTGTAACAATACTCAGAAGATGTATGGATTCAGCTAAGTAAATATAGATATTAGAGTAATTCATTTCCACAATAACTTGCTAGGCAGAATTCTAAATAAATGGGATCACAGATGTGAAAGTTTTAATTCCAAGAACAGTAAAAGAGAGACATTAATAGTTGCCACACCAGTGTCATGCTTGAAAGAGAAGGCTTATTTTGAAGAGTTCTGGACATGAAGGGATGCCTAGAAATCTTTCCTGAATTGTTCTTAAAACTATAATCCAAGGAAGGAATTGAAACTGATAAAGAACCCAGTCAAGTGTCAGGTTTCAGGGACTAGAGTTCACTCACAGGGCAATTGTAAAACTTTTTTGATAAACTTCCTTGGTTGGCTCTTTTAGTACATTGCCCATATTTGACTATATAAGGAAAATTTTACCCAAATATAGTCACATGTTTCAGTGAATAATTTCAAGTGACCTGAAGAATTAATTTAAGGCCCTCACAGTTAGTTAGAGAAGTGTAGTTAATGATGCAGTTTTAGGCTTAAGAGAGATAGAATGGCAGGGGAAAGAAGTAATGGAGAAATGGTGTCTACTGACTTTGCTGAGGCCAGACCTATCTCTGCATCTGTGAACCTAGTATTTAGAAAATACAATGGACTCTTGGTTTCAGGGAATCACTCAAAAGTATGTGTTTTCCATTTCAAGATGTGAGTCCCTCCCAATAAGGAGATGAGTTACTTACTATTGTAGCAATAAAATGGTAGCAATGAGTTAGGTTTGAAGACTTTGAAAAGGGAATACCTTGTATACCCTTCAACATTTATGTTTTTCTACAAATTACCATTATTCACTGAAAGCAGCTCTTGTTGATGTTCCTAGATTGAGCAGCTATAAAAGAGAAAGAAATTTCCAATTGCTTTAGTGTGCATACTTCTTGCTTTTCAAACTAAGTTATTCTCAGCCATCACAGTGTGTGAAATGTATTTGACCCCTCCTAAATATTCCTAAAGAACTGTTAATCTATTCTGCCCTTCTTACCTTTGCTGTCCTTACATATATTTGGGGGTGACTTCTTCTCCTGAAGAATAAGCTCTTTTTCCTACGTCAGGTATTTGCCAAGCATCACCAGTGGATTACTTCACTAATCTATATAACTTTCTGCTCCATGACATAGGTCTTTTCTCCCATAATGCCTTTTTCTAGAATGTAAGTTTTAAAATACATTTAATTAGACGAAACTGGGTAAAAAATATTGTAGGAACAATATAAGGAAGGGAAAAAAAATCATAGTTTTTTAAAAGGCATCCAAAAAAAGGTGCATTGATGAAAAATAATTTAGTCTTGGTGATAGCAAAGACATAGAGTTGTCTTTTGGTGTCTCAGAGGGGATTGGTTGCAGGAACCCCCTTAAATACCAAAATCCTCTGGTGTACTTTATATCTTTTCTGGTTTGCTGATACTGCCTCATATAATCTAAATGCTATGCAAATAGTTGTTATATTGGTTTAGGAAAAAGTCTGTATATGTTGATTATATCTGCAACCATGATAGGTACTAACTATATCGTATGTATTTTTGATTTGTGATTGGTTGAATTTATGTCCTTAGAACCCACAAATACAGAAGACTAATTATATATAGATGGATTCTATGTACAAACAATCTCAAATCTAATGATCAAGTTGCATTTCAAACTGTTTGGAATTGTTAAGGTATTCTATCATAGAAATAGTATGTTGATTGGGTATTAGGACATTTGGATAACCCACAGAACCTTAATTCATGTAGTACAACTGCAGTATGCATTTTCAGACCACCTTGGAGTAGGAGTCAGTGAGCCTTCAGATTTAGATGGAAGAAGAATGATTTTTTCCCATTTCAAATGAATGGCCCTGAGCAAAGATTTGAATCCTGTGAGATTTGCCATGGGAATCCTCTCATACCTTCTCTGTTCTCTCTTCCTGGACTCTGTCACTCTGATCTTACTATCATCCCCTTAATCATCTGTGGCTTACTGAATCACCTCACTCACCATTTCCACACTGTATTGAAGAATCTACCTTCCTTTAAGTTCAATTTTCATCTTTCCCAGTATATTTACTTTCAAATAGCTGGTAAGAATAAATCAGAACCAACTATATCACAATATGGTAAAGAAAACCAACAATTCCTCTGTGATCATATTTTTAAAAGAGACTAATTGACCCAAATATATAAATTCAGATAAAGTGATTCTATTATGGCAATTGCAGGAGGTGTTGATCTATAGGGTGTGGGAAGCATTGTAGACATTGGTTGACTTTCAGTTTCCACTGTATAACTGACAATATATCCATACCTATATCTGTATTTATACCTCTAGTTCTATCCATACCTATACCTTTGCCTTTACCTCACCTAGGTCTGTACCCATACACATATCTATGTCAATGTTTGTATAACCCTAAACTTTTAAATATGAGTTTTCACTAGTTCATGCATTTCACTTCTAGATTTCTGGCTCTGACACATCAAAACCACATGTAATCATTAAAAGCATTTTGTCTCAGGATGATTAATGCTATTGACTAAGGCAAAAAAGTCCCCATATATCAGTGAATCTATACAATAAAAGTTTACTTCTTATCACACAAAGTCCTGTAGAGGTTGGGCAGGTTTTCTCCAACAGGACATAGTTCTGTCATTCAGAGTCTTTCAATTCCAATTGCTTAAGAAAGAACTGGAAGATAGCTGGATGCTCCAGGGGCAGAGTGGGCACATGGCATGGCTTCTCTGTTCAGTCTGCATTGGCCACATTTCACTATGTGGTCCAATGCAACTGCAAAGGAGCCCAGAAATGTAGAGGAGCATGTGGATCTGATGAACATTAACACTGCTACACTCTTAGCGGTAGAAATTTCTCGTTAGAGTAAGCTACTCATCTTTTTTAATGGTTCTTTCCTATCTGAAACCAGAACTTATGTGAATCTCTGTAGTTCCTTCCCCACTATTTTTTTTTTATACAGTGACATGAAAGGTGTGTGTGTGTGTGTGTGTGTGTGTGTGTGTTAACCTGGTATGTTGGGTATGACTCATAGCAGTAACATGGTCAGGAAGGCAGGGGGAGTAAGCTAGTAGGGTAATATAGGAATGAAAGAAAACAAGAAAGAATAATAGAATAAACTGGAAAGGTACGGAAAGGTTTTTGTGTATTATAGTTCCTAAGTCAGGGGCTCTTTCTAGTGGTCCTCGTCTATTTGTTTGAATAGAAAGTCATATAATCACTTCTTGAATAGAAAGTCATATAATCACTTTTTTTTTTCTGCTCCTTACTTCTTCACATATTTTTTTTCTTATATACAAACAGTAAGTCTAAATATGCAGGGTCTAAAATGATTATCCCTGACCCTTTAAATTTCAATGTGGCTACATTGACAAACTCCATATATGTAGGCAACTGTTTATATATTGCAAGTTTCAATAAGTGGTGTATATCATTGCAAATTGTGGAGAAGCAAGTCATTCTACTTGACTGACTTCTGGACTGGTATAGATTTCCTGGGAATAACTATGATGTCTGTTTGTGAAATGGTGAAATGGAAAATTATAACATCTGATATATTGATGCATCTACATAGTAGATTTCAAACTTGGTTTTGCAAATCAGGAAACACTCAAGATTCTTGCTTGAATGGGAATCCCTGTGGATTTACTTAAACCTAATATTTTTTTGAATGTGAAGGCAGCAGTTCCTCAAATTGACTTGTAAGGTCTCCCTTTACTTTTAAAGTTCACACATTTTAATCCTTTTGTTCATTTTATCTTCCTTTTATTTTCTCTTAGTTTCACAACCATAGTACTTATGTAAGTGAAAACACATTACAAAGAAGCTCTGGCAGAACTGATATTAGAACACAGAGTTACTGCCCTGGCTTGGAAAAGGAGTGAAAGTTACAAGTACATGGAGAATCATTAATATGGAGTTTTATTCTGCAGCTGAAAGGAAATTTTCATCTCTCAGACAAGTCCCAATCATATGCATATATTAAAATTCAAATTATGAAGTATATGTAATAAGAGTTAACTTCACAGGTAAAAATGCACAGATATATGAACCTGGGTAAAAGAATTCTTATTATGTGCTGTGGTATGCTGCACTTTGGAATTTTTAGGATACTTTACCCACTTGATTTCATTTGATCTTTATAACAGTCTCTAAGTATGCAGGACATGGATGATTATGCCTATTTCCTAGTTAAAGCAAATGAAACTAGAGAGCTTAGGTATCTTGCTGGTGTCACTGTCCACATAAGTGGTTGTGTCAGAAATGGAGCCCACTTCTCCTAACACAGCCAAATCTTCCTTGTATTAAATAAACTGAAGTTTTCTTATTCTCACACTAAGACCAGACTACTAGGAAATCTATTAATTTATTTTTCTAGAAATAGTGGTTGGCTCATCTCTAGGGAGGACCTTTCTTTTGATTCTCATTCCCTTTTCCTGGAAGGAGGAAATAGTTACTCCTCTGGGGATGTGGACCAGGTACACCATAACAGTTAAAAAGCATCATTGCCATCATTAACTCACACATCATACACAACCTTTAAGCTCCTCCCATAATACCACATCCTAGGTATATCTGAAATTCAATCACTTCTCATCAGTCCTGCCATGACCTCCCTGGTTAATTTGCATTCATGTAGTTTTCTTCTGACTGACCTTCCTGATTTCTTTCTCCAGAACCTCCCAAGTGAAATCTCCCCTCAACAGGTGGAACATCCCCTCCCTTAAGGGCTCAGAACTTTCCAAGACTCCTGATCAGTCTCAGAATAAATCTTCCATAATTTCCTACATGACAAGTTCCTTGAAACCTTTTCCTTACTACACTTCCTACCACTACTCCCTCAGCTTTCCTTCTTTAGTCCCATTTGCCTCCTTTTTGTCCTTTCAGTGTGATAGCATTCACTTAAAAGTATTTGCTATACTACCGCCTAGGACTCTTTCCTAGCAAGTGTGTGCCTCACTGCCTTCTTAACTTTGTTTGCATTCTTCCAAAGACTTATCTACAGAGAGGTCTTTTGGAGCCATCATGTCTAGCTAAAACTGCACGCAACACATGCCATCACTTTTATCTATTATCACTGTTTGTTAGATTATAAATATTCTTATTTATTCATTTTATGTCTTCTCTAATACAATGTAAGCTGCATGAGGACAGGGACTTTGCTTAATTTGTCTCTTTATTCCCAGTGTCCAGAGTGATGTCTGACAACTACTAGACATCAGTGGTTAAATTTGTTTTTTTTTTTTTTTTTTTTTTTATTTTATAGAGGCATGTTTTATTTATTTATTTGTTTGTTTGTTTGTTTTTGTTTATACATGCACTGGGTACAGTCAGAAGTCTGGGAGGGTGAGAGAATTCACAGGCCAGAGCGGGGAGCAGAGCAGGCAGAAGGACCGAAGCACACTGCTGAGGGGAGCAGCGGGCGGCAGGAGAGGTCTGCGCGCCATGTGGGACCCTCCTCCGGTGGCCGGGGAGCAGCCGGGGATCGAACCGGCGCCGCAGAGGCCGCGGGCAGCTTCGCAACCCAGCGCTCAACCACTGCGCCACCGGGGAGGCCCAGTGGTTAAATTTGAGGAAGACATGAGTGGCTCATAGGGTAAGGCTACTTGGGTCTTTAAAAAGCTGTTAGTCTTTTTCCTGGTCCCTTATTTAGGTTTTCTAGATTCCTTCTATGAGTGAGACCATCCGGTATTTTTCTTTTTCTTTCTGGCTTATTTCTCTGAGCATGATCCTTTCCAGCTCCATCCATGTTGCTGCAAATTGCATGAGTTTATCTTTTTTGATTGCTGGGGGGTGGAGAGGAAGGATTAGGGTCAAAATAAGGGGGGTGCAATTGTTTAGGGAATATAACCAAAATGAAAATGCATATATTGTGCAAAAATGAAAAAATGATGTAAGAATTATATAAAATAAAATATTTTTTAAAAAAGCTAAGCTACTTCTTAGATGATGTTGTGTCCATTATTTAACTTCACTTAGCCTCAGTTTTCACATCTGTGCAAAGACAATTAAGTCTTTGTTTCATTATTAGTTTGCTATGACCATTAAATTGGATCATTCACATCGTTACTTCACTGATGTCTGATATATAATAACCTGAAGCTTTGTGACAACTATTGACTCAGCTATCCTTGAGTAAAATGCATGGATAAAGATAAAACACCATTTTTTTATTCTCAGTGGAAGTGGACCTGTGCCCGTCCATTTCTAACATGCAATCAATGGAACGAGTGACTCAGCTCTTAATTCAAGCTGTACAGAATCTTGGATCTCAATTTTTGGATATTGCACAATTGACTTTCAGTAGAGAATGTGAACAAAAACATGTTCTGGTTTTGTAGGCTGCCTTTGTTTTCACTGTCTTTGCCAATAATATAGTTTTCTTTTCAGAAATCTGGCTAGAGGCTGTTGAACCCTTGGTTTCACCTGATTTCACACCTGGGGCCAGGAGGGCCTTGTGTTATGTTTTTGGGAAGGCATTTTGTGAAAGTAGGATTACACTCATTGGCTTGAGTGATGGGCTGAGCCTGGGCATGAAGCCAGGCATGCTGGGAACAATGGTCTGCTTTGCAATCCTAAGCTCCTGGCTTTAAGAGCTTTCTTAGAAAAGCCCAGCATCATCTCATACTTCTCTGACTGGGGCTTGGCCCAGGACTGCCCTCTGGATTCTCACTCAGCCTTGTGGTCCTGCTCTCTCCCTTTGAATCTGAGGCTATAAGCTTCTGACCCTTCCATGCCTGGACTTTCTCTCTGATGGAAACACTATATGCCAACTTTATGGCAGAGTTCCCCAGATAACCTCATTATAGCAATATTTGTGGGGAATCAAGAAAGATATCGAACAGGACCAGAACTTGAAAGTTTATAATCCATCTGGAAAATAGGATTTTACTTTTACAAGGCAATGTGCAAGTCAGGATAAAAATAATGAGAATATTAAAAATAGTTTGATAGAAAATGCTCTTGGACACCCATTGCTGGAGGACCCCTAAAAGCAAAGTCCGAGAAACAGTATCTGACCTGCTCCCATTTGAAACCAGCGTTTTTATGGCTGATGAGAACAGTACCTGTCAAGACCCTAGAGTTCAGTAGAATTCCTTGACAAGCTTGTATAGCCTACAGATTCTGGAGTTCCACCCACCCTCAGAATTTCTAATTTATTTATTTTTAAAGATTTTATTTATTTATACAAGAACTGGGGTATAGGTCAGAGGCACGAGAGGGTAAGAGAATTCACCAGAGACAGAGTGGGGAGCAGAACAGGTAGACGACAGAAAACACTGCTGAGGGGAGCAGCGGGCGAGACAGGAGGGGTCCGTCGCGCCATGCATGCCATGTTGTTATCTCCCTGGCTGGCCAGGAATCGAACCCCATGCTGCATAGGCTGTGGACAGCTTCACAGTGCGGCACTCACCCCCCTGCACCACTGGGGAGGCCCAGAATTTCTAATTTAATAGATCTGCTGTAGGGATAGAAACATGTGTCATGATCATCCTCTTCTTTGTCCTCCCCTTCCTCCTCCTCTCCTGCCTCTCTTCCTCCTACTTTACTGTGTCCTTCCTTATATTCTTGTTCTCCTCCTCCTCCTTCTTTCTTTTAAGGTATTTTATTGACATAAATCAACATAGATTAAATGCACATATGTTGGAATTCAGTTTGGTGAGTTTTAATAATAGCATGCATCTATATAACTACTCTCTCCAAAACAAGAGATAAAATATTTTCATCATCACTGAGTTTTCTAGCTCCCCTTTCTAGAAAATTCTGTATCCCCTAAACTCTGATCCCTTCATCTCTAATTTTAAACTACAGATCACCTCAGTCTCTTCTGAGGTGAATTTTATATAAATGGACAGTATAGTAAGTTCAGTTTTGTGTCTGGGAATTTGGATGGGATTCATCCATACTGTTGTATCTGTAGTTATTTTCTTTTAAAAATTGTTGTCTGGGGCCTCCCTGGTGGTGCAAGGGTTAAGATGCAACCTATGAAGCTATCTGCAGCCACTGCAGCACCAGTTCCATCCCCAGCCAGGGAGGTGACTCAAATGGCGCAGCAGAACTCTCCTATCTTGCCCGCTGCTCCCCTCAGCAGTGTATTTCAGTCAATTTGCCTGTTCTGCTCCCTACTCTGTCTCTGGTGAGTCCTCTCACCCCCACACCTCTGGCTTGTACCCCAGCTCTTGTATGAGTAAATAAATAAATCTTTAAAAAACATTGCTGCCTGGTATCCCATTGATTTATTAAGCAGTAGGTTGCTTTATTATTTATTCATTTCTTTTCTTTGGTGGGAATCTAGATTGTTTTAGCTTTTGAGTAGCATGAATAAGATGGCTATAAATGTTACATACATTTCTTTTTGTGAATGTAAGTTTTTGTTTCTCTTGGACAAATACATAGATGAAAAATTGCTGTCTCGTAAGATACATTTTTACAATTATAGGAAGCCACTAGACACTTTTTTCAAATGGGTTTTTATTTTGTACTCTCAAGTACAAATGCAGGAGAGTTCTAGTTACTCCAAGTCACCATCAACATTTTGTGTTGTTAGAACTTTATTTTCAAATTTGGTAAAAAATGTTGAATACCTTTCATATATTTATTGGTTTTTACTATCTTCTTCCTTGAAGTAGCGTTCAAATCACTTGGAAATAATTAATGGAGTTCTTTGTTTTTTATTGTTCATTTTTATGAGTCCTTTGTGTACATGGGATACAAATTTCTATCAGATAAATGTACTCTAAATCTTTATCCCTATCTGTAGCTTACTTTTTTCAAAGGTAAGTCAAGAATTTTTAATTTTGAAAAAAGTTTAATTTATCCATTTTCTTTTATGATTAGTGCTTTTGGGAGATTATTTAAAGAAACTTTTCTTTCCATGAAATTGTGAAGATACTCTCCAATTTTTTTCTAGAATTTTTATAGTTTAAGTCTCTGATCAGTGTGTGTGTACGTGCAGTGACGTAGGAGAATTGAAGTTCATATTTTTTCACATACCACTTTTTATTCATGTAGTAGCATTTGATAAAAAGACTTGAATTAACCTGACACCTTGGTTTTATGCATTTTTAATAAGTACTTTAAATAGTTCTGATGCAGAGCATTCAAGGGTTATTTAATATACATGGCTGTGAAGGAAAAGTGAGTGGGTGTTTATTTTGCTTTCCTATGGGAGAAAATTACTAGCACTGGAATAATAATATAATCAGTAATCACTAGGAGAGACTAAAATTTATTAAGCTTTTGCTACTTTACCTCAATTATAATGATCACTTTATATCTGATTTAATATTTACAACAATCCTATGGGAAAAATATTATTATCTACATATGAAGATACAGAGATTCAAAGACTTTAATTCACTTGTCTAAAGATGCTTTTTAGTAAATACTGAAGTCAGAATAAAAACTCAGGTTTTCTGACTTTGGAATCACTCTTAACCATTGTGTTCTCTTCCTTTTTCCGTGGTGCACTGACTTTGTTTCACTGCCCTTAACTGAATGGAATGAATCTTTAATACAAAGGTTCTCAAACATCATTCTCTCACATCTATTTTATATTTTTAAAAATTACTTAAGGCCTCAAAGAGCTTTTATGTATGGGCAACACCCATTTACATTTATTACATTAGAAATTAAAACTGAGAAACTATCACATTATTGATCAGTTCATCTAAAAATACAGTAAAGTATCAATTGCAGTTTAATGTAAGTAACATGCTTTAATGAAAATAATTTTCCATAAAAATAATTAATGAGGAGAGTGGTATTGTTTTGCATTTTTGCAGATCTCTTTAATAGCTTACCTGCATTTTTGTACCTGCTTTTTTATTTAGTCTGCTGAGATATGTTTTTGCTGTTGAAGTATCAAATATGAAGAAAATCTGGCCACACATGTATATGTGGTTGGGAAAAGAAGCAATATTTTAATGACCTTTACAGATGATTATGGTTATTCTTTGATACTACATCAAAACCCAACAAATTGTAATTTCTTAAATATTAAAAGTTATGTAAATATTAGTGGTCATGGGGAATTTGAAAACACAGTTCATATCAATGAGCTTTTTGTATTTGGCTTAAAGTCAATATTCATTCTTCAAATGATTGTGTAACAACATGCTTGGGTCATTTGGAAAATATCAGTTCACTGAAGTACATAGATTCTGGTGGGCTATCTAATTTTCCTATTGCATGGAATATAATTGACTAAAAGCATCTGCTGCTCTCTTTTGGATCCATCACCACATTCATCCAAAGATTATGCTTCCAACTACTGCTCCCAGCCTAGAAATGATTTAAGAGTGACAGCACTAATGGAGTCCCATACCTGCAAGATGCAGAATGTTTTAACTGGTGACTTCGGTTCTAGAACTTGCCATTGCCATGGCGAAAACATTCCTGGAACTGGCTGCAGTCTGAAACACTTCCTATCCTATCCACTTTTCTTCCATTCACCTTTACAGGTATCACACCTGCTTGGTGGTCTGAAGGCTTTCAGTGCCTACTCTGGCTCTCTCCCTGTGTCCTTCAGGGGTATTTCCATCCATAACTCTCTTGAATGTCTAATTTCTTTTTTTTAATTTAAATTTTATTTTTATATTCCCCATACAATTACAACCCCCTTATTTTTACCCCAAGCCCTCGTATGTCTAATTTCAACATAGTATTAGCTTTTCAGAGAACTTGTACACAAATCTTCAAATGTTGACACATTTTTATCATAGAATATCAAAAGTCACATATGCAGATATCACCTCTGATTGCTTCAGGAACATTTTTAAGTATTGGGAAGCTATTGTGGAAGAAACAAGTTTTTCACATTGCTCTTATTTAATTGAGATATAAGTGGTATATTTACCATTATATTAGTTTCAGATGTATGACATAATAATTTGATATTTTTGTATGTTGTGAAATGATGACTATGATAAGTCTAGTGAGCATCTGCCCCCATGGTTACAACTTTTTCCTTGTGAGAGATCTTTACTAAGATTTATTCTCTTAGCAACTTCTAAATATATGACAGCATATTATTACCTATGGTCACCATGCTGTACATTACTAAACCCTCAGGATTGAGTTATTTTATAACTGGACTGTCTCTTTGACCTCCTTCACCCATTTGCCCATCTCCACACTGTCTCTGGCAGTGTGTTTTCTTTATCTGTGAGCTTGCTGTTGTTTTTAAGATTCCATAGATAAGAAAAGTCAACTGGTATTTGTCTTTCTCTGTGTTATTTCATTAACAAAATGCCCTGAAGATTCATCCTTGTTGTTGCAAATGGCAAAATTTCGTTATCTTTTATGTTTCAACATTACTCCACTCTGTATATATACATTTTCCATATCCACTCTTCTATTAATGAACTTTCAGGTAGTTTTCATATCTTGGGTATTGTAAATAATGCTGCAAGGATCAGAGGGGTGCATATTGAATTTATCTTTTTCTAGTTAGTATTTTAATTTTCTTTGAATAATTACTCAGAAGCATTTATTTGAATAAATACTTGAATAAATATGGTAGATCACAGGGTAGTTATAATTTTATATTTTTAAGGAATGTTTACACTGTTTTCCATTAACATTCCTACCTACTGTGCATTAGGATTACCTTTTCTCTACATTCTTGCCCGATACTTGTTATTTCTTATCTTATTAATAATAGTTGTTCTCACAGTGTGAAATAATATCCCATTTTGGTTTTGATTTTCATTTCCCTGATGATTAGTTGTGTTGACTATCTTTTCATATACCCATTTTCCATCTGTATGTCTTCTTTGCAAAAAATGTCTATTCAGATGTTCTGCCCATTTTTTAAAAGATTTATTTATTTATGCATACAAGAACTGCGGCACAGTCCAGAGGTGTGGGTGGTGAGAGTATTCACCAGAAACAGACTGGGGAACAGAACAGGCAGACTGGCTGAAATACACTGCTGAGGGGAGCAGCGAGTGAGTTAGGAGTGGTCTTCTGCACCATGGGGGTTTCTTCCTGGCCAGGGATAGAACTGGTGCTGCAGTGGCTGCGGATAACTTCATAGGTTGCGTCTTACCAGGGAGGCCCTGTTCTGCCCATTTTTAAATAAGATCATTTTTACTAATGCTAGTAAGTTGCCTGAGTTCTCTACATATTTTAGATATCAGATATATGACTTGCATATATTTCTCCTATTCAATAAGTTACCTTTTCATTATGTTGATGATCCACAATTCTAATTTTCACTTAAAAAATAGAATTTATCATTTGCAGCATATTCTGATTTCCTTGAAGTAGTAGGCTTACTGTGTTCAGTCATGTGAAATTTTTTTGTCAAATTCCTAAGTCTGAATAACCATAGTTTACTTATCAGTGACTCTTTCTGGGAACACAAAAGCTGCTAGATTAGCTTACAATTCAATCAGACAAGGATTTTTCCTTGAGAAAATCATTGGATTGTATAGTGCAACAAACATGCTTTTAATCCATCTGTGTTATTTTATCATGCAGAATATTAGAAATACTTGAGGGTCTTTAGGGTCAAAATTTAATAAAATTAATATTTTTTTAAATATGCAGCTTTTTTAAAGATTTATTTATACAAGAATTGGGGTACAGGTCAGGAGGGTGAGAGAATTCACCAGAGAGAGTGGGGAGCAGAACAGCCAGAAGGACTGAAGATATGTGGAGGGGAGCAGTGTGTGAGGCAGGAGAGGTCTGCCACACCATGTGGGTTTCTCCCTGGCTGGCTGGGAATTGAACCCGCGCCGCAGAGGCTGCCCACAGCTTCACAGTGCAGCGTTCAACCTGCTGTGCCATGAAGGCTATTTTACAGCTTCATGAAGGCTATTTTTAAGTGAAACTAGCAAAATATTTCTCACAATTACATGGCAGTGAACAGTATGCTACTAAAAATATGATATGAAGACTATGATATACTAATTGTATTGGTGCCTGTATCTTGATTTATGCTCAGATCTTAGTTGTTGCACTATTAGTGCAAATTTAAAAACAGTCAAAAAGACAAATGGCTTCTTAGTATTAATCTAAAAATAATTTTGACCTCAGATCTTCTGAAAGTTTTGGGGTTCACAGACTATACTTGGGGAAACATTTCATGGGGTCATCAAGCATCTATGAAGTTCCCAGTACATCTCTGGTTATTTGGGATGTGAAGATGGACAGCTCAAAGTATCTGTCCTCAAGAACTCTAGATTTTAAAATGGGGACCAAAGTTTTTAAGAAAGTAGATTCAAATTAGTTGTGTGCTGTGGAGCAGAGACAAAGGCTGTTTGGTTCCATTTGTAACGATCAGAGTCATCTACACCAACACAAGTGTTGAAGAATGATAAATGGATTATGTAAAAAATAAACCAGGTAGTTATTCCAGGAGGAAGGATCAACATATGCAAAGATCTGAAGATATAGAAGAGTATGGTATATTTGTGCAATCATCTATATAAAAAAGCAGTAAAATTTTGTTTTAATCTACTTCAACGATGCCCAAAAGTTTTACTCATATATTTTTTTCTCGAGTTTTGAGTCCCATGCTATTATTCAACATAAGTAGACCATTAGTGACACCTCTTTTTGCCAAGTAATGTGACAGGCACAGTCTTACTTTTTGAGCCCTATATTTTCCCTGCTGGTGGCTACTTCCTAATAATTTCTTGAAACATTCCATTTTGCTTTTGTTTTTGTGCTTTCATAGAACCAATATATAAAACACATATGGATATTTCCCTAGTTGTTCAAAATGAACTCTAATTGATGTCATCATTAAGAATTATGTTATACTTTCATATATGAAGTTCAAATACCCATATTCTCCAGTAGCCTGGCTCTTATTTATTTAATATGTGTATAATCAAGAATCCTGACACTCAAGTCCTTGTATTTCCAAACATGTTTATGATTTGCTAAAACCTAAAGAAAGTGGATACTTTACATCGGAACCTGCAGTGCAAATAAATGTATGAGTGTGGTGTGTATTGAATGTTTATTTATGTAAACCCAAGATTGCTAGGGAGAGTTCACCAAACAAATTACTATGATTCAAATGTTTCCTAACAACCACCTGGGGGAGGAGTGTGATCATCTCGTTTATTCTTAATCACTGGCAATCAGGGACATTTGACAACTGGGAAATATCACACACGTTATTAGACGAGCAGTCATAAAATATAATAAAAATAGAAAGAAATAGTCTTTTCTGTGCTAGGGATTTATGCACAATACCTTAAAATATTCACAGGTCTTTTTGCATCTCTTCCCAAGCCATCAGGTTCTAATCCAAGTTATCTTTTCAAGTTCTGTTGAAAAGAACCACAGAGTCATAAGCCTGAGTCTTTTTATTTGTCAAAATAGAGTAATTTTTAATAATGAGATTAACATCTTCAATTTTCTCTATCTCCTCAACATTTGCTGCTCAAGTGAAATTTTAAGCTTTATAGTCTCTTTACAAACCTGTAAATATTGTTAGACTAAACAATTTACAAAGGTTGTGTGACCTTAGCTTTTGTCTGAGAGAAGATCAGAAATCAGAACAAGTAGGACTTATTTCATAAGCTCCCATTCTCAAATCTCTGAGACCTTGAATGTTCTTTTTTTCCCTGTTCTCAATATTTTTATATAAGTGAAATTTTATTAAGGTAAACAATAAATAGGGAATAAATGAGTTAACTGAGTCACAAGAAGGCAGTCAGAGAGTATATGAAAAAGAGAAGGGTAGACAAATTGCTGTAACAAAGACTCTAAAACTCTCATCAGCATATTTTGGATATGATGCCGCACAGGTAACAATAGGAAAAATGAACAAGTGAGGCTGTATCAAACTAAATAAAAGTTTTTGCTTAACAACATAAATAACAAAATGAAAATCTGCAGCATGAGAGAAAATATTTGCAAACCATGTATTTGGCAATGGGTCAATATCAAAATGTACCGATTACTCAAAACACTCAATAGCAAAAAGCTAAATAACCTTGTTAAAAATGATTAAATGACCTGAATAGAAATATTTTCTTTTTTTTTTAATATTTTTTTTTATAGAGGCATGTTTTTATTTATTTATTTGTTTGTTTGTTTATACATGCACTGGGTACAGTCAGAAGTGCGGGAGGGTGAGAGAATTCACCAGAGCCAGAGAGGGGAGCAGAGCAGGCAGAAGGACCGAAGCACACTGCTGAGGGGAGCAGCGGGCGGCAGGAGAGGTCTGCGCGCCATGTGGGGCCCTCCTCCGGTGGCCGGGGAGCAGCCGGGGATCGAACTGGCGCCGCAGAGGCTGCGGGCAGCTTCGCAACCCAGCGCTCAACCGCTGCGCCACCGGGGAGGCCCTCAATAGAAGTATTTTCAAAGAAGATATGTAAGTAACCAGCAGGTATTATGAAAGGTGCTCAGATCACTAACCATCAAAGAAATGGAAATCAAAACTATGAGATACCACCTCACAATAGTTCTATGTGGTAGTTTTGCCACTTCCTTGGGTGCTGGATTCAGCCACTTGTTTCTTTGCCTCCAGATGACAGGAGAGGGAAGAGAAATAATTGCTTTTGAGATTTTGGGGGGCCATGCTTAGAAATGTTATAGCTTTTATTCCATTGCAGGAACCCACTTACTTGCAAAAGTTTGGAAAATATACTCTGGTTGTGTGCTCTGGAGGGAACTGAACCAGAGATTGGTGAATCCATTGCTTAACTTGGCCACACTCATCAAAATGTTATTAGAGATATTTGTCAGTAGCAGTTGGCATGTAGTAAAACGTCAACTCTGTCCTAGTAGATATATATTCATAATTTTATTTGTTCACTCAACAAGTATCATTAAACATTACTCTGAGCAGGACATTGGCAAGGCACTCAGGATGTAAGTCTTAACTAGTCTTCTACTAGCCAACATAAGCACTTTCTCATAAGCGTTCATCATTCATTCCTAGCTGCTGACAGTCTAGGGATAGGAAAGTAGGAATGAAGGAAGAAGGGAGGGAGGGACCGACCGAGGGAAGGAGAAAGTACTGGCAAACACTTGTCCTAATTTACTATTCCAGAGGTGGTTCCAGCAGTAGGTTTATGCAGTCATGTGTTGTGTAACTATGGGGTATGTTCTGAGAAATGCATGGTTAGGTGATTTCAGCATTGTGCAAATGTCATAGAGTGTGTGTACATAGATCTAGATGGAATAGCCTGCTATCAACCAAAGATGTACACAGGGGTCACCATCATTATGTGACCTCACATGGAGTGAAACTTTTTGATGCAATGAATGGCTGTATCAGTTTATCTACTGTACGGACAAGAGAATACGTAATTTGTATTTTATGATATTTCCTGTTTTTAAAAGTACTTCCGGGCCTCCCCGGTGGCGCAGCGGTTGAGCGCCTGGTTTCGAGGCTGCCCACAGCCTCTGCAGTGCGGGTTAGATCCCCGGCTGCCAGACGAGGGTCCCACATGGCGCGCAGACCTCTCCTGCCGCCCGCTGCTCCCCTCAGCAGTGTACTTCGGTCCTTCTGCCTGCTCTGCTCCCCGTTCTGGCTCTGGTGAATTCTCTTAGCCTCCCCTGCTTCTCACTGTACCCAGTGCTTGTATAAACAAACAAACAAACAAATAAATGAATGAATGAATGAAAAAAATGAATAAATAAAACTTTAGAAAAAAGTACTTCCGTTAGTGTTGAAGTGGACTTGAAATTAGTAGTGTGACCTTAAACACACAACTTAAATGACTTAAATCAAGCTTAATTCTTGATCTATAAAATGGGAATAATAATAAAAACTACGTTTCTGGTGATTTTAGGAATTAAATGAAGCAAAATTGTAAAGTGGTTAGCAAAATGCCTAAACATAGCACTCATAAAACGTGATATTAATTAATATCTTAATTTTTATTTGACTTTTAAAACAACTCTGTTGAGTAGATATTACTTTATGGAATAGAAAAACTGCAGTTCAGAGACGTTAAATATCTAGAAAGAGCTTGCACAGCTTAGAAATGACAGGATCAGGACTGATTTCTAGGTTAACGCACTTTCATTCATTCCATGATTCTTTACAAAGTCTGCACATTATAGAATATTTTTGAGGTTCATTTACTTTCTTCTTTATTAGAAAGAAACTGTACTTAACATCTTTACTAAAATGAAAAGACAAGTAGCTGGTTACTATGGGTAATCAGCCATGACAATTTTCATAAGCATGGAATTTTAGGTCACACAGGCAGTGTATTATCACAACACCTACACCTTGCTGCCTCTGCATAAAGGTTGCTGTGGTTTGCAGATGATGTGCAAAGAAAAGAGTGGGCATTAGATTTGGAATGCTTGAGTTCCAATATCTGTTCCATAGGTAGCCAGCTGTATGTATAAGTCACCTCACCTCTTTTCACTTTTCATCTGCAAAATAGGTTTCTGGAACTAAGCATCCTGCCAAATATAGCATAGAGCAAATGAACTGGTGAGTAAGAAGATAATGAAAACATAGCCTTTTGGAATTAGAGATGAACTACAAGTCATCTTTTGATGCAGACTGCTAAATCTAAGTCCCTTGATCTAATTTTCTGTTTGGAGATTTAAATTCATCAGAATCCCTAGAAATTAGAGAAAGTCTGAATAGTCTCTGTTGCCATGGTAGAGAATATTTTGAAGATATGTGTCTATGTTGAGGGTCTAATTATGAACAGACCAAGATTCATATTCTACAGCTATTGCTGTGCACTCACAGAAATAGACACGGTGTTTGCAAAGTCTGTGAAGAAACTTTCATAACCAATTGATTTGTTATACTCTAAAAATGCCTTTGTGACCATTATAGAGAATGTTGCTTTGTTTACTATAAAGACCAGAGAATAGCATTCTTTTAATATACCTAACCCTTTATTAATGTGTTATTTTGAAAGGAAAAAAAAATCTTACTGATTCTAAGATTAATGTAAAAATCTTATCACCATATTGAAATGATCCAGTTACTTATCAGTTAGAAAGTTACAATTTAATGAGTTCATAGTCTTCTTATTCTGTAAAATCAAGTTGGCAAAAAATTGCAGATTAATCTAAAGACCTTAAATAAAAAAATAATTGATTAAAAAGCCCAGTTATATTTGTTTAGAAAAATTTAAAAATGCATCAGTATTTATCTCAATAGTAATCTTTCAACCAGTTTATTTTTATCTATGAGGAAACAGAGGTGCAGAGAAGCCGGTGACTAACTTAACACAGTGGAGGATGTAAGGACCGAGGAGGGGGTAAGGACCTTGGTTTGCCACACTCCTCACACAACATTCTACTCACCAGTTGCATTTGAAACATTCAATTTATACTTGCTTTGGTTTGAAAAGCAATTATGATAATTCTGTGAGGGATTTTCTTGCCAGAGTACCAATATGTAACCAGTGAATGCTGATAGACAGTAAATGTTGGGGGATAAATATATACTAGTAACCAGTTACATGAATGGTTTGATCTCAGTTTCAGTATTTAATTGTAAAATATCTAGAGTAGAAATACACAGGATTGACATGTGAGAAGAGCCAGAAAGTGTTTGGAATTTAATTGGATTCAACAATCATCATTTCATTTCCTTTCTAATAACATTCATTTACACATTCAGCAACATAATCTCTGTTTAAACTCTTTCCATGAGTCACCTCATTAATTCTTCAAAGGAATGAAGAAGCATGAGGAAGTTTAAGTTTCTGTAAATTAAATCCAATTCCAAGTCACCAGGTCAGTAAATGTCAGAGACAGTTGTCTAATTTAGATGTACCTGACACTGGAGAGCAGGTTCTTGATCACCATTTATGTTTATTTCCTGTTGCTGCTGTAACAAATGACCACAGAGTTAGTGGCTTCAACAGCACACGTTTGTTCTCTACATTTTGGGGGTCAGACATTTCAAATTTAGTGTGTTATAGTCAAGGTGTTAGCAAAGCTGGCTCCTTTGGGAAACTCCAGGGTGCACTCTGCCCCTAATCTTGTCACTCATGGCCCTCTTCCTCTATCCTCAAAACCAGTGGCGTATCTTTTTATTTTTGTTTTTATATTAGACAATTAGAATTTTTTTATATAATTGATATAATTAACATATTTTAATTATATATTTTTTTTCTTGAAGAAATGTTGGTAAGCATTGCCATGTATGACTCAGAGGTATAGGTTCATACCTCTTCAGATGTGTGCTTCCTCTCCACTCCTGACACCCAGGCAGCCACAGCCCTCCACTATAGTCCATGGATCCTCTTAGTTCAGGTGGATTTGAGAATCTGGAGACATGCTTGAGGACAGGCTACACAATTTCTTTCCTTTCCTGAAACTTAGAAATTTTCTTCCCTGACTTGGAGAGTTCTGTCCTTACTTGTTTATTCGAAGTTGAATATGATTACAAGTGGTTTCCTGGAATATCTATTTCTTGATACCTACAGAAAGCAAGGAAATGAACGACACTGTTCCTTCAAATATTTCTCATAAAAATATCACCGCTATACTCTTGATAATTTTTATCGTAAGTGATCATGAAAACATTTTAGACTTGTCTTATAAATGATAATTAAAATATTTAAAATATTTAAGTCTGCCATTTCATAAAGGAAATAAATACATTTATTTATTCCTCTTGCTTTTCTGACAACTAGGTAAACAATCTCTGACCCATATTCAACACCCATATTGCTTTTGGTCATTTGCAGAAAACACTTGATCATTTTCCTTCTAGGTAACTTCCTAAGAATAGCACTTTGAACTTAATGGAGCTCAACTTTTCATAGAAATTTAAGTGAAAGAAAAAATATTTATGGAGAAACTCCAGAAAGATACTCATTTCATATGTCCTCCAGTTTTTTTAAAAGCAGTCCCCTTATTAAACAGATTAGTGGAGGGGATTGTGTGAATGAACTTGATCCTTTGGTTTTCTACAGAATTTCTTGAATGTGTTGTAACTTGATCCATCAGGCCACTGGTGTACATGGAAAGAGAGTGTCAGAAACAGGCCCAGGGGAGCCCGGGTCAAGTGTCAGTATCAAAACCTGGTTTGACATGGCATCTACTCCTTTCCTTTTCTTAGCCTCAGGGCTAATCTGGGACCTGGAATTCAAATTTCTTCCCATTTTGAGACCCCAATCTTTTACTCTGAAGGTACTCTCAGGGTTTCGGTTTGCCAGAAATGACAAAATTCTACTTTTGTTCTCCACAACAGAACGGCATGTGTTCCTACAGGTGGTCACAGCATATTCAGCCCATTTGAAATCTTTTCATTGCTTCTCTGTTAGGATGCCAGGATTGTTTCTTGAATTCCTTTTCTGATTTCTTGAAGGTTCTTGGCATTATCATTGTCCATTTGGTTTGGCTGTTTTTGCCTCTACCACATCTGTTAGCATGAACACATTTGTTTGTTTAGTATAAGTGGGTCTAGGATTCTAGAAATGGTGACCTGTACATCATGCTTGTTTATAATTTTGTATCAGTTAATGCTATAGGCTGTTGACTTTTTCTGGCCTTTTGTTTATTTTTTTAATTACTACCTGCCCCCCACCCCAGAGTTTGTCTTATATCTTTGAAGAGAGAAAACTGCATGTGACTTAGAGTATAGCAATTCAGTTTATTGTTGACTGATTTTTATGGATGCTTCTGGAATTCTCTTCATTTCTCTACTGATGCTTATGTATTGCATGACTACCGTAAGAATTAAGATTTCTGTAACATTGGCTAGAATGCAGTGCTTTGGATGGGGGTAGTGATATTAATAGTAATATAGAGATGATAGCAATGATAAAAATCTGCAACAACTGAGATAAATTTGGCTGGTACAAAAAGCTCATAAGAGTTGCGAGGAGGCTGAGAACTGCTCATACCTGAGCATAGCCACATATTATAGTCCAGCAATATTGAGAGAAGTGACCCAGAGGCAGGTTGCATCCATGTAAATTTCCAAAGTTCTGTATGGTGTGTTGCTGTTATTCAGCTAGAAGCTAGCTTTTTCTAATTGGATTGATCCCTGTCAGTACAGATGCTTATAAGTACATATCAAGAGAATACAGGGGAATGTTCTGCATCCATTTTCAATTCTATCAAGTCTTATTATCCTACTAGTTCATGATGGAAATGTATTTCAGCTTGGTATGTTTAAGGTTATGAATTACAATTGCCATAGCTATGTAATAAGAAATGCTCCTTAAATCCTCAGTGATTTGTGTATATGAACAAAGTTCATTCACATTTAATATCATGACACTGAAACAATAACAGAACAAAGAGCATGTTGCTATTCTTTTATGGCAGTTTGGGGGTAGCTAAATTTTCTGGGAGGCATTTATTAGCATTTGTTCAGTTTATAATGCACTGTGAATCATTTGGGTTGTGTCTTTTGGGGAGGCAAAGGAAGAGAGCTAGAAAAGAAGGAAGTATTTGGGTAATGTCAATCAATATGATACTGCTTTACAATTTTCTACTTCAGTAAATCTCTTCCAACTGGCTTTTTTGCATATGACTATTTTCCTTTTAGTAAAAATAAACATAATCGGAATATTTCTGTCTGTAATGGTCAGGAACAGATTCCCAGTGTTAGAAGATGTACTTAAATGAAGCAAACTTGAGGAAAATGAAATACACAAAAAAATGTAACAGGAATTGGGATAAGGTAGCTTTGTAAGGACTAGAGTGTGAGAGACTCTACTTAGAAAAGCTACGAAGTGTTACAGAATGAGGGACTTTAGTGTTTCTTCAAGCAGTATTCTCAGAACGAAATAACTTAAAATGTGCAAGTTGCTTGACACAAAATTAGGGATCAAAATATTGCAGTTGTTGCTGCTTTTATTGTTTTTTTCTAAGCATGCAAATGAAATCATTACTCTGTAGAATGTTTGAGTGGTATGTGGAATATCTGAGTGGTGTACAATTTAACACCTTGTAGGTGTTAAATGAATGTTAAATAATGGATAAAAGCGGAGTATGTGAACAAAAAGTCCAGAGGAAAAGTGTGACTCAAAGGCAAATCTTTCCAGAATGTTGAGCAGACAGAAGCACATTTTTGGCTGCAGTAAGCAAAGCAAATGTGCCTGAGATCAGAGCCCTTCAACAGGTCTCTGGAGCCAAAGCTCTGGGAACCAACCACCTCCAATCCAGCTTATCTAAACCGTCCCTTATTCGTGAGATGCCAGCAATGAGAGTTAGTGCTTTCCAAGTCAGGAAATGTGAATCGGAAAGAGGATGTTATACCGGCAGAGAATTCTCATTAGAGCCTTTATGGTGTTTATTTTGAAAAGGAAGAAGCTCGGTACCTGCTCATAGATGACAGTGCACATCCTGAAGTTATGAGAGGGTATAGCTCTGGGCAGGTAGGCAGAAGCCCCGTGGTCTAATATGATTTTACCACTATGTACTAGAAAATCATTAATGAGAAGTATGAACCCTCATAAACTCCTGGGGCTTCAGTTCTCTCTCCTGAGTAAGATGAGTGGACAACATATCTTTGAGTTTCTTTCAACTTTAAGTCATCTTAACTAGTCTATATCATGTGTCTTTCAACTTATTAGTCTACAGTCTGTTTAGTCTCTTAGACTACAATTAGTGAACTTTTTAGTTTCTGGAACCACATTTGTAATTCATGCATTTTTTTCACTAGAGAGTTTTACCTGGTTAGTGGTAAATGAAGCACGATTCCTTTTAATTAATTAATTAATTAATTAATTAATTTTATTTATCTATACAAGAACTGGGGTCTAGGCCAGAGGTGGGGGTGGTGAGAGGATTTACCAGAGACAGAATAGGGAGCAGAACAGGCAGATTGACTGAAATACACTGCCCAGCGGAGCAGTGGGAAAGACAGGAGAGGTCTGCTGCTCCATGTGGGTTAGCTCCCTGGCCAGGGATGGAACTCATGCTGCAGTGGCTGCTTATAGCTTCATAGTGCTGAGACTTTCATCCCTGCACCACCAGGGAGGCCCTGATTCCTTTTTTTTTTTTTTTAATTTTCATTGGTTGTCTCAAATCAGTATTTAAAGTGTGACTAGGAGATTTCCAAATTACCTGAATATTAGCTAGTGAGTCATTAGAGTTAAAAATAGGTAGTTCACAGAGTTAAAATTTACAATCTCATTCACATTTATATAAGGCATATTTTTTAAAATTTTATATGTTGTTTTTATTTATTGATTGATTGATTGATTTACTTTTTTAATAATAAATTTTATTTTTATATTCCCCATACAATTGAAACCCCCCCATTCTGACCCCAATCCCTCCCCTCCCACCCCCACCCCCAAAAAGTGTCTCTGGTTCATAGTTTTTTGTTGATTTTGATTTTCACTTTCTTATAGCTATTCATTTTCCTGGTCCCTTATTTAAGTTTTCTAGATTCCTGCTATGAGTGAGACCATCCGGTATTTTTCTTTTTCTTTCTGGCTTATTTCGCTGAGCATGATCCCTTCCAGCGCCATCCATGTTGCTGCAAATTGCATGTGTTTATCTTTTTTGAATGCTGAGTAATATTCCATGGTATATATGTACCACATCTTCTTGATCCAGTCATCTATTTTTGGGCATTTGGGCTGTTTCCAAAGCTTAGCTATTGTAAATAGTGCTGCTATAAACATAGGGGTGCAGGTGTTCTTTGGAATTGATGTTTCTGTGTCCTTTGGGTAAATACCTAGGAGTGGAATTGCTGGATCATATGGAAGCTCTATGTTTAGTAGGTCCAGAAATCTCCACACAGCTCTCCATAGTGGTTGGACCAGTTTGCACTCCCACCAACAGTGCAGAAGAGTTCCTTTTTCTCCACACCCTCGCCAACATTTGTTTTTGCTAGTTTTTTTAATATGTGCCATTCTCACTGGTGTAAGATGGTATCTCATGGTAGTTTTGATTTGCATTTCCCTGATGGCAAGTGATGTTGAACATTTTTTCATATGCCTGTTGGCCATTTGCATTTCCTCTTCAGAGAAGTTTCTTTTTGGCTCTTCTGCCCATTTTTTGACGGGATTATTTTCTTTGTTGTTGTTGAGTCTCATCAGCTCTTTGCAGATTTTTATGATCAGTCCTTTATCATTAGTGTTGTGTGTAAAAATGTTCTCCCAGTTGGTGGGGTTTCTCTTTGTTTTTGTTATTGTCTCTTTTGCTGTGCAGAAGCTCTTTAATTTGATGTAGTCCAAGCTGTTTATCTTTGCCTTCACTATCACTGCTTTGGGTGATGTGTCTGTAAAGATGTCTTTGATGTGAATATCACATAGTGTTTCGCCTATATTTCCTTCTATGTATTTTATGGTTTCAGGTCTTATGTCTAGTTCTTTAATCCATTTTGAGTTGATTTTTGTGTATGGTGTGAGGTAGTGGTCAAGCTTCATTCTTTTGCATGTAGCGACCCAGTTTTCCCAGCACCATTTATTGAACAGACTTTCTTTGCTCCAATGCATAGTCTTTGCTCCTTTGTCAAAGATTAGTTGACCATAAATCTGTGGGTTTATTTCTGGATTTTCTATTCAATTCCATTGGTCAGTGTGTCTGTTCTTGTTCCAATACCATGCAGTTTTGATGATTATGGCTTTATAGTATAGTTTGAAGTCTGGGCGTGTGATGCTTCCATTCCCTTCTTTTTTTTTTTTTTTTTCAGGAGAGCTTTGGCTATTCGGGGTTTTTTGTGATTCCCTATGAATTTCACCAATTATTGTTCTATTTCTTTGAAGAATGACATTGAAATTTTTGTTGGAATAGCATTGAATCTGTATATTGCTTTTGGTAGGATGGCCATTTTAATAATGTTTATTCTTCCAATCCATGAGCAGGGGATGTCTTTCCATTTCTTTGTGTCTTCTTCTATTTCTTTTAACAGTGTTTTATAGTTTTCTTTGTATAGGTCCTTTACCTCTTTTTTTAGATTTATTCCCAAATATTTGATTTTTTTTTGTTTTGATAATAAAAGGGATTTTTTTTTTATTTCTTCTTTTTCAGATTTATTGTTTGTGTATAGGAAGGCTACTGACTTTTGCGTGTTGATTTTGTATCCTGCCACTTTACTGAACTGATTGATGAGTTGAATTAGTTTTTCTGTGGAGTTTTTGGGGTTCTCTATGTATAATATCACATCATCTGCAAATAGTGATAGTTTGACTTCTTCTTTTCCTATTTGGATTCTATAAGGCATATTTTTTAAGAAGGTAGGCATTTTTGATAATTGAAGTAAAATGAAAATAGTTGCATATACACATAGTTGTCTCTGGACAGATGGGGATAGTTTAAAATTTTATTTTATTTTCAATGGACATAATGTTAGGATACCCTCATCAGGTGTTATCACTGCAGTGTACCCACCAAAGTTTACAATTTTAAAACCACAGGCCACAATGCTACATTAATTTTCCTCCTTGTTTACTAAGAAAATGAGATCTTTTCTTACTTGAAAGATTGACTTTTTTATTATTTTTAAATTTTATTTTTATTTATTTATGCATACAAGAACTGGGGTGTAGCCCAGAGGTGTAGGAGGTGAGCGGATTCACCTGAGACCGAGTGGGGAGCAGAACAGGTGGACTGATTAAAATACACTGCTGAGGGGAGCAGCAGTGAGGCAGGAGAGGTCTGCTGTGTCATGTGGGTTAGCTCCCTGGCTGGGGATCAAACTCAGGCCCTCAGTGGCTGGTGATAGCTTGATAGCATTCAGACTTTAACCCGTGTACCACCAGGGAGGCCCTTTTTGTTATTTTGACATGTAGATCTGTGTAAATATTTAAAGTAGGAATTTAAGTTTCCTCAGTCAGCTAACTTGTTCTCAAATAAAAATTTGGGATACAAGGTGGGCATTAATACAGTTTGATGGAGTCTGCTGGGTTTGGTCTTAGTTGCCTTCCTTGTTCCCTACACTGAATTGCTAAATAGAGCCACTAAATGCTTTTTATTTATGCAATGCTGTTCAGAAATTCAGAGAGCATCTCCAAAGGAGATGTTTTCAATTCTTTATATTTCCTTTATTTTTCCTTGTAAGACTATTTTCATATGGGGAAAATTGTGCTAGTATGAACACTGCCTTGTGTCATCCATAAAGGCAGTGGTACAGTGGTGGCTGAGGTGACTCCTAGGTCAGTAAAGAGTATCCAGCAGAAAGAGACATTTTCATAGATATTTTAACCAATCTTAAGCAATAGAACACAATGAAGAGGGTAATCTCTTTTCAGATTTTCTTTGGTCATGTATTATAGACAGTATTAAGAAAATGAAGATCTGTGTTCACCTCCCCCTTGTCTCTGCAATGTCTCCAGACTGTGGAATGTTGGGATTCACACTGTGAATGCTCTGAAAATCAATTATTGTCAGATTCTGTTTTCAGGGCTGCCAGACAATATTTTGGCTCAACTTCAGTCCATTTGGAACACAGCTGTTAAGTTGTTGACAAAAACTAAGGAAATATGAACATGTTCCACCCTTTCAAAAAAAATTCTATTTGCTGGCAACCAGCATGATGAATTTGAAATTTTCTTATTGGAGAGCAAGTTAGTACCACTTTCTGGCATCCTTTTGGGCTAAACTGGTCTTCCCTGTGTTCCAACACACATGGTGCTCTTCATTCACCACTTGGGATATTCAGAATTTATTTTTGATGATGAACTTGAGCTTTAAGTTATTCTGTTAGTTTTTAGTTTTCCTGGGATTTAGTGTCTCACTGGCCTCTCCAGTTCTCCAGGTGCATTAAAAAAAGATGACTATGGCAAGTCAGAATTGATTTATTTCCTGGGATTAGTGGTTATATTAGTCTACATGCTTTTCATTTCAAGGAGTGGAAATCCCTATGCAACTATCTAAGGAAACAGGGAAGTATATAAATACTTATATATATATGCATATAAATACATATTCCCATTAAAAATAAAACCAATGGAAAGATAAACCATATAATTTTAAAAACTGTTTACTTAGAGGAAGAGGGAGAGACCAGGTTAGAGGAGACAGAAGGAACACTAGATTTCCTTGAATATATCTTGTTTGTTTGTTAATTTGTCTTTATTTATTTATTTATTTAGATTTATTTATTCATGCATACAAGAACTGGGGTACAGGCCAGATGCACGGGAGGGAGAGAGGATTCACCAGAGACAGAGCGGGGAGCAGAACAGGCAGACAGACTGTAAGCACTGCTGAGGGGAGCAGCAGGCGAGACAGGAGAGGTCTGCAGTGCCATGTGGTATTCTCGCAGGCTGGCTGGGATCAAACTGGTACTGCAGAGGCTGCAGACAGCTTCACAGCGCTGTGCTCAATCACCTGTGCCACCGGAGGAGGCCCAATTTGTCTTTAGACATATATAAATATTCACCGACTAAAAATGAAATGAAGTGCCTGTAAAATAAGTTTGTATAAATTAAAAAGAACGATAATAAATTAATGTAGCCATGTACCTAGTAATCAAAGTTTGCCCTATACAACTTTCTGTGATGATGAAAATGTTTTCTGTCTGCACCACGATATCCACAAAAGGCTGGCTATCTATTGAACATCTGAAATGTGGCTTTTGTGACTGAGAAACTAAATTTTAAATTACATTTAGTTACTTTTAGTTATATACTTAATAGCCATGTGTGGCTAGTAATTTCCATACTGGACAGCTCAGGAAAACAGTAATCACTGCAAATGATTTTAAAATGCAATGATTTGGGGGCCTCCCCGGTGGCGCAGCGGTTGAGCGCTGGGTTGCGAAGCTGCCTGCGGCCTCTGCGGTGCTGGTTCGATCCCTGGCTGCTCTCCGGCCACCAGAGGAGGGTCCCACATGGCGTGCAGACCTCTCCTGCCGCCCGCTGTGTGCTTCGGTCCCCCGCAGCAGTGTGCTTCGGTCCTTGTGCCTGTTCTGCTCCCCGCTCTGGCTCTGGTGAATTCTCTCACCCTCCCGTGCTTCTGACTGTACCCAGTGCATGTATAAACAAACAAACAAACAAATAAAAATAGATAAAAACATGCCTCTATTAAAAAAAAATGCAATGATTTGATCATATACTTCTAGTAAGATAGTACTCTAAAAGTAGAATTTAAAAATAATATTAAGCTGTTTACAATAATTACATTTTAATAGTAATATTGATGCTATTATTCTGAGTCTATTAGGTTTATAACATGATGTAAATCAAATGAATAAATTGTTGGTGTTTTGAGAATTGAAATGTTTGGCATGACTGGAAAGAGATACAGGTTCTAAAGTTACATCAAATTTTTCAAGCATCTATATGAACTCAAACCTTTTTTTTTTTTTTTTTTTGAGAAAATATTTTCTAACACTGTTCACAGCAAGGCCTAAAAACAATATCCAACCAGTAGTAATAAAATCTCTTGAGCTCAGATTTTTGTATCTAAATGTCTCTTTCTACAAAAAGGAACTAGGACTCCTTGGAGAAATGTGTGATTCAGAGTTTAGGACAGGAAATTCATGAGCTGAATCTGGAATATCTTGCTATTAAAAAAAAAAAAAAAAAACAACAGGATGCTTTCAAAGATTGGTCAAATTATGTCAAAGAGCTGCAGAGCCAATTTGAAAAGTTTCCACTATGCAAAAAAAAAAAAAGTGTGCACCACTATGGTTAACCACCACAATGGATTTATAAACTTCAAATATGTATATCATGAGTTTAAATTAATACTTTAAAATCTAGTTATTTTGAGGGTACTAGAGAACAGATCATTAATCTGAAATTTAAATAGGCATTTAAAGTGCTTTTCCTATATGGACTCAGGGAGACCAAAGAATTGATGAAAGAAAGTTTCTCTTTATAAAAGTATTCTATAAAATCAGAATATTGCCATATTTCCAGCCCCTTATAATTAGTGGATGTAATAATCACCAGTGATTATATCTATATCTGTATCTATATCTATATCTGTATGTGTGTATATATGTATTGATATATGTATGTATCGAGAATACACACATATATATTGAGAAAATGATGGAAATATATTATGAATAGGCACTGATTTTTGTTTGATTTTATTTTTGGTATTGTCTAGTTTTTTGATGGAAATATGGGAAAAAAATATAATGTTGTCTTCCAAAGTAAAAACAAAACAAAATTTCAGAATCAAACCTGAATCTGATCTCAAGCCTCTATATCTAACTGCTAATTTGCAGAAACTACAGGAAACAGAAGACCTGATAAAGGACCCCATAAGTGTGCAATTAATGAAATGTGACAATGGAATGCCATAGCAAGGAAAAGCCAACTATGGCCTGTGGGTCAGTTGGGATCCTAATTGAAATTCCTTCCTCCCTCCTCCCTCCCCATTTCCCTCTCTTTCTCTCTGTCTCTCTCTATCTTTTCTTTCTTTCAGCGTACAAGAACTGGGGTATAGGCCAGAGGTGCGGGGAGTGAGAGGATTCACCAGAGACAGAGTGGGGAGCAGAACAGGTGGATCTACTGAAATACACTGCTAAGGGGAGCAGCAGGCAAGACAGGAGAGGCCTGATATGCCTTACGTGGGTTAGCTCCCTGGCCTGGAATCGACTCAGGCCTTAGTGGTGATGCTGCTTAAAATTAACCCCTAGACCACCAGGGAGACCCTAAACTGTAAATAACTTTAAAGAAAATAAGGAAAATCTAAATACTGCTTAGATGTTGATGAATTTAAGAAATGTTAAGTGATTTTTTTAAGCAAAGTATTGTAGTGATATTTTTAGTGCCCTTAACTTTTAAATACACATTCTGACATGTTTACAGAAGACATGCTATCTAGGGTTTGCTTCACAATAATCCAGGGCCTAGGGGCTGGGTGGATAATAGAGATGAAATAACAGTGGCCACCATTTAGTGGCATTTATTGAATGACACGATGGAGTCAACTTCCTGAGAAGCATGTGGGACAATAGAGCAGCCTAAAGGTGTACTTGCAAATATGCACTTTAGAACTTAACTTCTTGGGTCCAAATCCAATTCTATTATTTATTATGTGAACATGGGCAAGTGCCATAGCCTCTCTGAACTTCAGTTTCCTTATGATATATGTTTTGTGTTTGATAAAAGTAAAAAAAAAAATTACTGGCATGAGAATTAATGCCAAATATCTTTTGAAATTTAACAGTCTTCTAGCTATAGGATAGGTAGGAAGAGGGGGAGATATAGTGGGGAGAGGGGAAAATGGACTATGGTGCCTTGAGGATGGGTGTGTGTAGAGGCAGGACAGGGACAGTGCAGGTTTTCTATGATTGGAGCAGACCAGACTGGTAAAGGAGAGTTCTGGAGCCCTGGGTGGCTTTCTTAGACTTTTATTGAGCTTTTACATGTATTGCAGCAACCAGGTACCCAGCAGGCAAGGGTGCGGGGGTGAGGGGGTGGGGGGGGAGCACGAGGTTGGTAGGCCTCCCAGCCCCAGGCAAGTCTTTACCCTGGTCTTCTCTGGCATTCTTGCTTCCCTTCTCTCTCCAGTCTCTTCTCCTGCCTCTGCTTTTCTTGGCAAATATCTCAATACTGCACCCATGGCCCACAGAAGTAAATAACACAACTTATAACAACGTAACAAATGCAGGTGCCCACCATCAGGCAAGCACTCCTAATGGTGGGAAGGCAGAAAAGCCTGAAAACCATTTACCCTACAGTGTGATATAGGACATGCATCTGATAAGTGTGGTCTTATGCTGCTGAATCACATACAGTGTTGTAAGCCAGTGTTACCTCAATTAAAATAAAAGCACAATGGAAAGGGAACCCCAGACATGCCATGAAAGGGTGAAGTTAAGACATCAGGCAGCGCTGTTAATGCAAAAAAGCAAGAACTGAAGAACAAATCTATCAGTCTCAGGACTTAAGAACACCTTGCAGATATATTTTAAAAATTCGCATTCTTAAATGCATAATGTATTTTCTTGAAACCACTGGTAACTGATTGTGTTTACCCTGAAAAAAATAAACCTAGGGGTGGAGGGCACAACAGGAAGCAAAAATTAAAATTAATACAAAAAGAAATTGACAGTAGACAATCCAGAATAAAATCAGTGCATCAGTAAAAATGTAAATTACCAGCCTTCTTATGAGTAGAGTGAGTGGTTTTGAAATTCTTAGTAATTCTCACTCTAGTGAGCATCAGAATCTTATAGAAGCTTATCAAATACCTGTTACTGAAACTTGCTTCCCTCTGTACTTATATTTGTTTCATATACTGTGTGTATTACTTATTATTTCTACTGTGGTAACATTGGTTTACAGCAGCGGGTAAGACTGAGAGGTACAGGATCACACCTCTTCAAATGTGGATAAGAACACCACAGCCACCTCCAAGGCACCCATATTTTTCCACCATAGCCCATGGTGCACCTGAATTTTTAATTCACCAGGGTGTGGAGCTGAAACTTTGTACCTCTAATAGGTTCTCAAGAGATTATGATGGTGTTGGTCTGGGAAACCTCACACTGAGAAATATGGCATAAAAAATCTATTATTCTGCTGTTGTCCATTTTCAAAGGGGAAAAAAAAAAAACGAAGTAAGCACACATGGCTTAAAAATTTATTTCAAAGAAAGTATTGGCTTACCTTAACTTCATATAACAAAGAAAGCATTTCTAGTTTTGCCCCATACTGAGGGAGTTTGAGTTTTCTTCTCTTGTTTTTTATGACTGAATGAAAGAAAATTGTGCTTGTGGGGTAAAACTGCCATACCAGATGCAGATTATTTTTCCCATTCTTTTTTTTTTTCCATAAAAAAAATCCACCATAGCCAGACAATTTCTCACCTACTCATCTCCATCTAAAACAAGACACCATCTGTTATGTATCCACTTAATCAGTGCCGTGACAAATTGGAACACACTTGGGCCTCTGATACCATATACCCCTCACCAGGAGTTTCTGACTAGACCTTAGGAAGGTCCTGATCAGAGGCTGAGAGGACAGCTGGCCATTATATTGCAGCTGGATACAATCAGAGAAGATGCCCCCAAGGACTCCCACCAAATAAGCAGGGTCAAACAGCCTGACTAGGATGATGCTTGGAAAATGAGTCTCCTGGGGTCTGGGAGGATTCTGAGTTTGATTTACTTTACAAGAAGGTTAACTTACCTTTCAAAAGCTAGTCTCTTTTCTCTTTGTCTCCATCAAACATGAAGTGGGGATGTTGAGAGTTTTTAGTATGTCCCCAATCTATGCTTGGGCTATCACTGGGCTGCTGGTTCGCAGACAAAATGACTCTGGATGGAATAGAGGGGTGTAATTTCTTTTCCTGCTGGTCTGAGGTGACCTGTAGACTGAAACCAGACAACCTTCACCACTTCAGAACTCCCCTCCAGCAGCTACAAAGGTCTCTCATCTCTTTGCTTGCTAACAACCCATTTGAGTTCAAGAGCAGTGAAAGCAGGTGGGCATTTGAAATGAGGAGAAAAAGAATCAGTTGGAGAAAAGGAAATAGATAAAAAGCAATGTTGCAAGAAGGGAAAAAGTGGAGTTGTAATTTGGAGACTGCAGTCAGGGGCAATGAGGTTAGCAACTGAAGCTTCAAAAAATATTATTGGTGATTTTTTTTGTAGGGTAGAGGGGATGAATAATGATTATAAAGATACAGCTATGCAGATTATAAATATAGCCTTGAAAGGAATTTTGAGGGTTCATGATCTGTTTCATGTATCCAAGTATTTAGTCGATAAAAAGTAAAAATAGTTTACAGAGTTTGGAGCAGTTCCATGAAGAAGTTTTCCATAGTTTCCTTAATATTCACATGTCATATTTGGACGAGAGAAGGACGTGGTTGGTTTTGCATTGAATAGAGTGCATGGAACAAAATAAACCCATGGACATGTATTTCTAGAATGCAAAAGAGACTTTGATTATATAAAGACTAAGTAGAGAATAAGTATTTTAAGTGTACTTAACACTACTTTTTTCTTTCTTTCAATAAATATTAATGAGAACTATATGCCAGGCAGTCTTTGGGGTAGGGGTGGGGAGAATTCAGCAATGAACAAAAGAGATAACTATCCCAGCTATCAACTTTTAGTAAGCAGAGAATACCTTGAAATTTTTGTTGAAATGCAGATTCTTGGGTTCAAACCAAGATTGTAATCCACTAAATTTGTGAAAGGGTCTGGAAAATGTACTTTTAAGTATTAACAAAGGTGATTATGAGAAATATTCCCTGTAGGTATCTTATTCACTTGTAAGGAATCAACTGTTTTTCACAGGATTACTAAATTTATCTAGCCTGCTCAGCCAATGGGCTCCAGATCTGTCAATTCAAATTGCTTCCTAGACTTTTTACACTCTGGCCTCATCTACTTGTTAAAAAAAAGTGAAATTGGGCCTCCCCGATGATGCAACGGGTTGAACGCAGCACTGTGAAGCTGTGCGCAGCCTCTGCAGCACGGAATCTCTTCCCAGCTGGCCAGGGAGATACCCACATGGTGCTGCAGACCTCTCCTGTCTCGCCCGCTGCTCCCTTCAGCAGTGCTTTCGGTCCATCTGCCTGTTCTGCTCCCCGCTCTGTCTCTGGGGAAATCCTCTCACCCTCCCATGTCTCTGGCCTGTACCCCAGCTCTTCTATAAATAAATAAATATTTTTTTAAAAAGTGAAATTACCTCTAAATTCCAAACCTACATTTCTTCCTACATTCCCATTTCCATGGAAGCATCACTTTTTAGTTACTGGAAGAGAATGCTAAAATCACTCTCTTCTTCCTTCAACAAATCTAGTCACTTCATGTTTTAGGGACTATCTCCTTAATATTTAGTACATTCATCTCTATTGCTTCTGCTTTAGATCAGCCTCCTTAACTATGCCCATGACTATTTATAGAGTCTTCTATCTGTGCTAAGAATCTGCCTCTCCAGTCTGCCCTCCACAAGGTTTCCACAAGTGTGATCTTTCTAAAATGAAAAACAAATCTTGTAACTCCCCTGTTAATAGCCCTTTAAATGACTTAAAATTGCCTACTTAGCAAAATCAAGTTTTATGAAAAGATTATATCATGACCTGGTATCCTTTCCAGCACTATCCTCTTATAGACTCTCCTCCAAAATTCCAGCACCCTACCATTCAACCATTATTCAATCATAGTTTTCAGTCTTGATGTCTTTGCTTAATGTCTACTTATCATTCAATATTCACTATAAAATTTCCTGAAAATCCATCCACACCTTCCCACTTGATAAATAATTGACTTTTGCCCCTATGTTACCATATACATCTAGTATATCATATGTAGCCTGTTATAGCATATTTTTTTCCCTTCACTTGTGTCTCACTTGGGTGTTCTGCAGGCCTCTTTTTTTTAATATTTATTTATTTATGCATACCAGAACTGGGGTATAGACCAGAGGTGCAGAGGGCGAGAGAATTCACCAGAAACAGAGTGGGGAACAGAACAGGCTGAGCTACTGAAATATACTGCCCAGGGGAGCAGCAGGCCAGACAGGAGAGGTCTGCTGCACCATGTGGGTCAACTCCCTGGCTGGGATTGAACTGCTGCAGTGGCTGTGGACAGTTTCATAGTGCTGAGACATAACCCTTTGCACCACCAAGGAGGCCCTGGACCTCTTGAGGATAAGAACACTGTCCTCTCTGTATGAAAGCCTTTACCACAGTGTAAGATATGTGTCCAATATTCATCAAGGAGTATAATTTCTGAGACATTCAGAGGGGGAAGAAGGAGAAAAAAAGAGGTTTTGGGTGGCAATAGGAATGGGGTTGGGAGTTCACAATGGACTATGTGGAGGACTGGTGGTGCTTTGCTGGTGAGAGAGCTATGGTGACCTGAGGGGAGAAATCCTATACTGTCAAAAAATTAACAAATATGTAAAACAATAGTACTTAATTAAAAAAAAAAAACCTGAAAAAGGGTGCACATACCACAAAGTGCAACTAAAGTTTTGTGACATTTGGATTTTTAAATATGCTACATTTTACTCTAGCATACTATTTTTGTTTGTTTTTTTTTATACCAAATCTGAATCAAAAGTAAAACACAATGCTTCCTTTCATTGGATGATACTTTTATTTTTCATAGTTAAGTCTCAAATTGAGTTCTTTAGTAGATCCTTAGTCAAAGTTTCATAGCTTAGAATTTCATTGTTGTTTAGCAGAAAACTCTTTAAGTGCCACAGCTTCCTCCTTGCACATAAATTTTTTGTTTTACAATGATTTCGAGCTTTGTTTATATATAAAGGAAAAAAACTGATTACTAGCTGTATTTTGTAGTAGTAGAGGAATGACTGAAATTTACTGGTTTTATCTAAACTATTTTTAGAAAATCTGGATTTGAAGGCAGTGGGGTCTGGCTTATTTTATAGAACCAGACTCCAGGTACTATGTTAGCATACCCAAATGGGTCAGCTCTTGTTTTCTGTATCTCAGATATTATTTATTAAGCTAACACCAAATAAACCTTATTATATATTGCAGGTCTGTGAAGTGCTCAAGAAATGCAAGGGTGAGTCCAGAATTGATCTTGTTCACAAACGTTTGCGCGTGTGTGTGTGTGTGTGTGTGTGTGTGTGTGTGTGTTGTGGGGTGGGGAGGGGTGTGGAAGTGGGAGTAGAGGGTTGGGGTTAGGGAGGATAGTAATGTGTTGTTAATTTCTTGCCGGAATTTAATTTTTAAACAAATGGGTTATTTTTTATTGACTGTCCTAATGTACTCTGAATTGCTCTTCAATCAGTAGAGATGGGTTCATAATTTTTCATCTGTACTCAACCAAACTTCCTTGAGGCTAATGTGGGGTATTTGGCAGATGACGATACCCACATTTCTGCAATCCTTTATATTTACAATGCATTTTGTCATGCTTAATTGTCCTTACTTGTGCCTGGCAGTTTTAACAGAACAGAGTGAAACTTACTAACTCAAAATGCTAGCAGACCTTTGTGTGTGCCCTTTTAAGGATTATTTCCTTACACCCTCAGACCAACTACATTTCCAGAACAGCATGGAGGAAAGTATTTAATAGAGGGAAAGATATATAGATTACTTTGCTATACTTCTTTGCTTGTACATATTACTGTGTTGTGGCTGAAAAATTAGAGAAACAAAGCTCTACCTTCAGGTAAAAGTGTCTTTGAATGATTCTTTTAGAGATTCCAGATGCTTAAATGCACGTTTAGAGCAGTGATTGGAAAAAAATAATTTTTAAACAGAACTGTTTGCTCTTGATTTATTCTTCAAAATAATTTTGTGGTAAAAAATATAAATCCTGACAATTACCTGAATAACAAGAGAAATCTGTGGTTAATTGTCAGTTGAGAGAAATATAATAAGGTAAATAGCACCTTAGAAAGATATTTGTCTTTTTTTTGTACCCTAAGTTTCAAAATTATGGCTCCTGATTTCTGAAGCACCAATCCTGAGTTGTTTAAATTCAAGGACCTCATCTGTATAGAACTGGGAATTGCCAAGATATTAATACCTGCATTTTTATGACACATTCTAAAGTCAATAGGAAAGAGGTTTCTGAATAAAAGCCTTAAAATTACCTTATGAATTATTAATTATAGGGCATATTACCTTTGAATTATAAAAGGCCAGAAAAATGGAATTGAAAAACATCAATCTTTGGTTCTTTAAAAATGTAATACCAATCATTTGAGCAGTGTACAAATCTTTTATTAAAGATAAAAAGGAGGTGATACTTTTTTTTATTAACTAGAGGATATGTTCAATCCACATGATTAAAAATCTCATTACTAACTCAAGTCAGGAAAGTGATTTATTACTGAAACAGAATGTGAGGCATTCGGTTGTCCATAGCAGCGTTTATCAGGAGTAGAACTATCAGTTTGTATCTATTTTAGCATGCTTAATATTTTTTAAAGGTGGCCTTGCCATCTGTTTGAAGAATTGAAGATATTTTTCTAAAGTTGGCAAGCTACCTTAAAATCAAAAACATTAGCTGTTTCATTTAGCTTAAAGTTTTAAGTTAGAAGTAAAGATTTTGTCTGTGTTCTAATGAAGGTAAAGGCAGGGAGGAAAAAAAGCTACAGGACCTGTTATGATTCCTGTCCTTTTTTTTTTTTTTTTTTTTTTTTTAAGGTTCCAGTTTGCAAGCATTTATTGAAGGAAGTTAACTTTTATTCTTAGGGGAATAATATATATTCTCATGTATACTTGGTATTTGGAATGAAAAAGATTATTATTTTTTAGATCACATTAGTTCCTACTGCCATTTATTTATTTATTTATTTATTTATTTTTAAAGATTTATTTATACAAGCACTGTGTACAGTCAGAAGTGCGGGAGGGTGAGAGAATTCACCAGAGCCAGAGCGGGGAGCACAACTGGCAGACTGACCAAGTACACTGCTGAGGGGAGCAGCGGGCGCACCAGGAGAAGTCTGTCGCGCCTGTGGGACCCTCGCTGGCGACCAGGGATTTAACCGGTGCTGCAGAGGCTGCCTAGTGCTCAGCTGCTGTGCCACCGGGAAGGCCCTGCCCTTTAATTGTGAGAGTAATCGTGACAATGGCTTTCTGAATGATTTCAGACACCCATGGGTATTAAGTCAGCATCTAAAATGTTATATTTAAAAAATAATCCCATATTATTTGCCTAATCATTTAGTACTGAAGCTCATTTATTCTTACTTGTAATATCCCTCCAGATGTCAGGGAAATGAACGAGGGTCAATGCTTCTGGAGGTGGCTCATGGACATTGAGTAGAACCTGGAAGCTTGAGTAATTTGATTTGGCTTGATGGAGGGGTCAGTATTTAATGTAGGGAAAATGGCACTATCTTCTTAACACACTCAGCTGACAATGAGGTTTGTTGGGAAGGTAGGGAGAAAGTGACTTGGTGAGGAAAAAGTGTCAGCTGTTCATCAAGAGTTGAAACTGATGAATGTGGGTTAGCTACAACAAAGCCTAGTTGTGCATTAGACTGGAGTCATGGGAAGCCAGTGTAAGCTTTTTGAACAACAAAGTGGTGGGAAGAAAGAATGAAGAGTTCTCAGTGGGCTGCGTCCAGTTAAGTCAGGGAGATCAGCCAGAGGCCAGAAGAAAATGATTCTATGGGCAGTAGGTGATGAGGCCTGAAGCAGTAGGAGTTGAAAAGTGGTGCTGATTAAAAAAAAAAAAAAAAAAAAAATCTTGAGAGAATAATTTACTAGCTACCTCTGATTTTTAGTCCATTTACTTAAAATTTGTTTTAAATAATTCAATGTTGGGTTTTCAAAAGGAATTCCTAATTTTATCCTTTCATATATCGGTCCTTTGTCACTACTACAAGATCATTCTTTTGGGTGGTTGTGCCAGTGCCAGAGATCTTGGGAATAATGCAAGAAATTCTCTAGAAACTTTCTCTTCATGTCCTCCGTCACCCAGAATGGGATATCAAACTCGTTAGAGCTTCTGTTCGCCCTTGACTCTTCCCATTTAGGCCAAAACAGCTGAGTTCATACCTATGTGTCCATTTTGAATTGATACCTTTCAGGATTACTTATTTTAACTGATGCTAGGGGCATCTTGATTGCAAGGCTGCTTTGGATTTGGGTTTTTAACTCTGTCAGTCTTAAGCAACAATACCATGCTATAGGTTGGCAGCCTCCTAATGGATGAGAACGCCTGAGTATATACCAATGTTTTTCTTTCTCATTTTAAAGGAAGATTTTACTCAAGAATGTTTCCTGTAGATAGGTTCACATCGTCTAGTTTCTTGGCATTGCTATGTGTGTACAATTTCTCTGACTTACATAGTGCTTTCTGGAAAAGAAAGGTCTACAGTCTTATGTCCATCGTTCTATATATATGCATTTCTGAATATTTATATGTACTTAAAAAAAAAGAAAAGCTATGCTTCAAATGCAAAATGCCTGTTACAAAGCATCATATTTCTTCAAGCTGTTTCGTCCCTTCGAGTTTAGACAAATGCCTTTTCCTGGTCTCTTCCCCCCCCTTTTTAAGCTGGCGCATTCTTGTTCAATGAAAACAAGGGAGCAAGGGATTATTCTAGCCATTGAAATAGAAATGGTGCGTGGATCTGACAGCTGGAGCTTGGGTGTGAGATACTGCAATTTTTGCTGTAGGGAAAGGAGATAAAATGAGGGTTTGAATTTCATAGCATAAGGGACTACCTAAATAGCAGCTGTTAGGTATAAGATCCCTGTTGAAAATTAGAAAATGGTGAGGGTTAGGTGTTCCTAAACCCAAAGAGCTGAAGATGGGAGTGGGGGAAACACGCTGCTCTATTTGAAGTGATTATTATTATTTTTTTTAATTTCTAACTCATGGCAGTTGCTTTCCGGGTGTAAAACTGCACATTCATAAATTCTCTTCACTTGACTAGACTAAAAATACTTGCAGCCTTAGAGTTTTCATTTTGAAGGAGCTGAATAATATCCATAGATTACATGAGAGGGTACATATTTTGAAATTGCTGAAATTGTTAATAACATTCCAGTGGGTTTGGTTCTGCATATCAAGAGGAAATGTTGTAATAAGCTTGACTTTCTGATAATAAAGTGATCTCGCTCTCTCTTTCTCTCTGAATAGTGCCTAGTTGATAATTTTTATGCATTTATTACTCCCTCATATTATAGTTGTTTTTTTTTTAACCTGTCCTGTCTCTCCTAAAGGCAGATGCTCTCAGCATACTTATGTCTTAATTCCCCTCTCCCACCATCACACACCCTCTCTGCTCCAATCTTAGTATACTTCTTTTGGTTCCTCAAATAAAAGTTATCTCTCAAATTCTGTGACTTCAGAGCAGTATGAAATATAGAAAGTGATCAAGCTTCTTCTCTTTTGACCCTCTCCCTCCCTCACCCAGAGCACCACTGCAGATTCTTATGTGTGATGTTATAATAATATTGCAATGGACTCCCAAACGTATCTATCTCCCAAGTCACTAGTCTAAGCCAATGATTTTCAACCTTGTTTTGACAAAAGAACTTTTGAAAAAATTGTTGAGTACTCTCAAAGTACTTTAATTTTTTGTTATATGTATTAATAATACTCTATTAGAAATTGAAGCTGAGACTAATTTTGAATATTTGCTAATTTATTTTACACTAATAAATTCATTATATTTTAACATAACAACATAACACATATTGTAACATAAATGTTTGAAAAGAAAAGTTTATCATTTTTCTCAAATGAAAATTATCTGTATTCCCTCCTGTTATTATAAATTATATGATTCTAATCTTTTTAAAAATTTGAGGCATATTTGTGGCCTAATATATATTATAGTCTGTGCTTAAAAGAATGTGTAGTCTGTTACTCTTGGGTCTAATGTGTATATCATGCCATACCAGGAGAGCAGACTATGAGAACTAGTTGGTTTATAGTGTAATTAAAGACTTCTTGATCTTTGTTGATACTTCTCCCTAGTATTTCTATCCACTATTAAAAGTGGGATGATGAAGTTTCACCTATCATTGTTGAATTGTCAGTTTCTTCCTACAGTTTTATCAGTTTGCTTCCATGCATTTGGGAGTTCTTTTATTAGAGGAATTTTATTTGTATTTATTTTTTAAAGTTTTTGTTTATTTTTTTGCATAGAAGAACTGGGGTGTCGACCAGAGGTGCGGGGTAGGGGTGTGAGAATCTTCACCAGAGTCAGAGTGGGGAGCAGAACTGGCAGATCTACTGAAATATGCTGCTGCTGAGGGGAGCAGTGGGCAAGTCAGGAGAGGTCTGCTGTATCATGTGGGTTAGCTTCCTGATGGGGGATCCAAGTCAGGCTGTAGCAGTGATAACACTGAGACTTAACCACTAGGTCACCAGGGAGGGATATTATTTTTAAAATAGTTACGTCTTCCTGGTTGATCTTTTTATCACTATAAAATGCTGTTATTTGTAGCATTTTTTTCCCTTCTTGCCTGTATTATTTGATATTAGTATCAATATAACCACTTATCTCTGTTTTGGGTACTATTTATTTGTTATGCAATTTCCTTTTTTACTTTTTTTTAATATTTTATTTTATATAATTCTTAAATCATTTTTCATTTTTGCACAATGTATGCATTTTCATTTTGGTTATATTCCCCATACAATTGCACTCCCTCTTATTTTGACCCTAATCCTTCCTCTCCTCCACCCCACCATAGTGTGTCTCTAGTTTATAGTTGCTTGTTGATTTTGATTTTTACTTTGTATTAATTAGTCTTTTTCCTGGTTCCTTATTTAGGTTTTCTAAATTCCTGTTATGAGTGAGATGATCCGGTATTTTTCTTTATCTTTCTTACTTATTTCGCTGAGCATGATCCCTTCTATCTCCATCCATATTGCTGCAAACTGCATGTGTTTATCTTTTTTGATTGCTGAGTAATATTCCATGGTGTATATGTACCACATCTTCTTGATCCAGTCCACTCTCACCACTGCTTTTCAATATAATACTGGAAGTCCTACCCAGAGCAATAAGACAAGAGAAAGACATACAAGGAATCCTTTTTCACTTTAAGTCTATTTGTCTCATTGAGTCTAAATGTGTTTGTTATACACAGTCTGGAATTATTTTCTCTGACCCAGTCTCTCCCTTCACTAGGACCCCTAAACAAATGTCATATCCTCTCCATTCAGATCCCAGTGCCTGGAGTAGTGACTAATACAAGGCAGTGATTCAAGACATACTAGATGAATAAATAAAATGTATCCTACTATGTCTACAAAAAGTAAATTTTATAACCATGTTAGAGTACAAATATTCTACTACCAGTTTCAGAAATCATGTGTAACTAATTGTTAACAACCTGTCACTCTTTAAGTTTAGTGAGTATTAATGAGAAATATTCAAAAAAGCATTTCCCAAATGGCATAGTAAGGATCTCCTCCCCCAAAACAAACCAAAACAAAATATTTTCCTTAAAGCAATGAGAATGCTGGCACATATTGTCAAAATCAACTTTTTCAGAACTCTGGAAATTAACCAAAGACAGTGGCAGTCTGAGAATGGTCATTCAAGAAAAATGACTGGATCTTGATAGGCACTTTGATGGTGTTTTTACTTCACGTATTGCAGACTTGCTCCCCCAAGATCACTGGTTGCATTGAAAACCAGTGAAGTCCAAGAGGCAGAACTCTACTCAGCTTAAAGCGCCACAAAAAAGCTTATACTGAAGAGTAGACTGAGAGGCAGAGTTAATGGGAACTGAATTGATGCTAGATGCCAGATTTTGTAGAATCGTGTGTGCCCTGATAGATGGATTTTATTCAGGATTGACGGAAAGCTATTAGTAGCTATCAAGTAGGTAATTGACAATCACCTGATTTATAAAATGATTTTATGCTCCCATTTGAATGGTTCACTATTTTAGTTTTATCATTTTTTTCCCTTTCATTTTTCCTGCACTGAGTTTCTTTTGCACATTAAGACATCAAGCATTGCCAACTATGAAACTAACCTAAGTAGCTAGGAACTCCACACCTGTGTAGGGCATGAAAAAATTAAAGTTTGCAGAAGACTTCACAGTAATTCTCATATTCATTAAAATTATCCTCTTAAAAAACATACTTAAAAAACAAGTCAGCATACCAAACTATCTTATAGCAAAGAAATAATTATTTACCAAGTAACAGCTTAATTTATGAAAGACAGGAAGGAGAATACTTCATTCTCCTTCTGTTGTTTACATTTAATAATACATAGAAAGAACTGGTTCTGAAATATGTCATTGGTAATCACAAATTAAACTTAATGCCATTGCTTTTTAACTATAATAATAATAATAATTCTCTATGTCCTTTTATGCAAATATAGTTTGAAAAGATCATTATTCTTTGGCTTGAAATATCTCACTCTAGAGCAAACAAATTTGAAGAACTGGAGTTGAACAGGGTTATGAAGAACTTGGCAATTAGGCAATGTAGTTGTAATCCTTAATGAATTGTATCAAATGTCCCATCTATTTACACCAACCTGAAATTTTTTCATCAGCAGTTTGTTCAATGTTTCTAATTAGTGTCTGGAAATATCCAAGTTTAAGTTAACCTATAACTATATCCATTTCAGTAAAGAGTTTGGAGTGATGCCATTGCTATCTTTGGTAAGCTTACCTCTTGTGGTAGCTTTGGATCTCACATTTGAATACAATTATATTAGTGAGCACAGAATAATTTGCTTTACATATTCAGAGCTAGTTTTTTTAAAAATATATGTAAATTTATGTAAATTGGAATGCATGTTTATGTAAAACAACATGTGATTATGCATCCCTAAATTTACAAGAAAAATTCTGCTAGTCTTCTCTTAAAGTAGAGAAAATACAAATATACTCTCAATCCCAGTTTGGACTAGGAATCTTGCTAGAATGGTTTGTCTGGCATGTGGAAAGGCTCTCACGTGCCATGGCATTGGTAAAGGATTCTGTGTTTCCTTTGCTGAAACATGATTTTCAGCTTGAGTTTCAGAGATTATTGCCAATTTTATTTCCCCTTCACTGCTTTCCTTTATTTCTATGATGGAAGATTTGATTTCTACTAAGTAATTAAAAGTGATTTTTGTGGGTTGTTATTCAATTTTATAAATAATAGACTTTGGTTGAGGTGAAGCTTCTGCATTTGCCTCTTTATAATGAATTATCATGAAGAGAATGACATCCTCAGCTAAGACACACTCCCTCTGTTCTTTCTCTTTTTGCAATGCATAGGAATGAGATTGCTTCATCCTCTTTGGCTAGGGTGACCACATATGTCCTTGTCTGAACAAGGACAGCTTTTAAAGGAAACAGGTTGCAATTACTAGTTATGCCAGTTTCAACTTTTAAACAGGGCTGTTCTAGGAAAGCTGGGACATGTGATTACCCTAACTATGGTCAGTTCTAACTACCATAATTATTATTGGCAAGTTTATGTGACTGTTCCATTGGGTGGTCGATCCTTAATTTTTTCATTTTCCAACTGTGTAATTTTTATCAATCAGGTCTTCTCTAGAATTCTCAGATATTATCATAAATTATCAGTTGTTGTAACTTAGTTGTCAAAATCATCATCCTAAGTGATTCTTTTGTGTAGTTGTTTGGCTTCATTAAGAGGTGGACACTTTAGGTTTTGTTTCTGTGAGAGTGTGTGTGTGTGTGTGTGTGTGTGTATGTGTGGAGAGAGAGAGAAAGAGAGAGAGGTGAAACGTGAGTTCTCATGCTCAAGCAACCTTAAGCATTGTTTCTTTTCTTCACAAGTTATGTCAGTTGTTTTCCTTTTACATGTGTGCATGTTGCCAACCTGAGAAAAATCTTACCTTTCAGGAAAGGCTTAAGACAATGATAGGCAAATAAAACAAAACAAAACAAAAATTCTGCTGAATGTTGTAATAACTAAATAGCAAGCTCTTTTACTTGTTGGAGGTGATTATATTCTACTGTTCTATGGTAGTTGGAATGAGACATGTTAAAAAAGGAGAGGGTCATGTGAAATTTATGACAAATTTCTTGGAATGGGACATCATCCTAGAAACCTGGTGGCTTAGGTGACAGAAAATTGAACACCTTTCTACTATCATGTATTCAGTGATCTTTAAATTATTTTCCACTGATAATCAAGTATAAGACACACATTTTATAAGAGGATGTTTGAGGGGAGAGAGAACAGACTCCGGAGGTATTTTCAGCACCCTTGAGAACATGTGACTGAGCCGTGGAAAGAAAGCAGGATTGCTAATCAGGAAGTGATTTCACAATTTAATAAATATTTTTGAGGTTTTTGCTAATATTAAGTGCTGCAAAGAGTGATAAATTTCTTTGGAAAATGCACTGAAAGTTTGGAGGAACAAATAAGACAATGAATGTAGAAATATTTACTCTAAGCAATATAATGCCGGGTATCTGTGTTGTTGGAATCAAATAAAAAAAGAATTGAATGGGGACTCCCTGGGTGGAGCAGTGGTTAAGCGCTGGGCTGCGAAGCTGCCTATAGCCTCTGCAGCGCAGGTTCCATCCCTGGCCACAGCCGAGGGTCCCGCATGGCACGCAGACCTCTCCTGCCGCCTGCTGCTCCCCTCAGCAGTGTACTTTGGTCATTCTGCCTGTCCTGCTCCCCGCTGTGGCTCTGGTGAATTCTCTCACTCTCCCGTGCTTCTGACTGTACCCAGTGCTTGTATAAATAAATAAATAAATCTAAAAAAAATGACTGAATCTATTAAAAAAATAAATAAAAATGAATCGAATGATTATTAAACAATAATTGAAAATATCAAGGTGCAATTGTTATTTCTTCTATTCTAGCAGATGGACTTTTAAAAATCCCAATTTCAGCCTCCCCGGTATAAGTCTCAGCACTGTAAAGCTATCCACAGCCACTGCAGCATGAGTTTGATCGCTGGCAGGGAGGTGATCCACATGGCACAGCAGACCTTTCCTGTTTCACCTGCTACTCCTCTCAGCAGTGTTTCAATAGCTCTGCCTGTTCTGCTCCCCACTCTGTCTCTGATGAATCCTCTTACCCCCCTCACCTCTGGCCTGCATCCCAGCTCTTGTATGTATAAATAAATAAATCTTCAAAAAAATTTAAAAAATCCCCAATCTTCTAAAATTTCAAAAAAAGAAAGTCAGATTATTCAGTCTTAGGATAAACAGCTTCTCAGATAGTTAACATGGTATTGTTGCTACCTATTCTTTTTACAATAAGGCTATGTGTGAAAAAATGAAATTTGAAACATCATGATTCCCGAAAGAAGAAACTCCAAGAGTCAATGGTTATATCCACATGAAAATAGAACAATGGATGAAAATGGAATAAAAATTTAGGAATATACAGATTGCTTAAGTTTTTGACAATGTGATATCCAAAACTGGAGTCTGAATTTCTGAAATGCCTATAAAACTCACAAGTTAAAAGTAGTAGCTATAATCCAGTAGATGGTCACATACTAACCAGCACTTCATGTTCCCAGCATTTAGCTTTGTTGCCTTTAATTTCTCTCTATATTTTAATTGATCAATAATGAAATTCATTTTCCGATTAACACTAACTAATCATATATAAATATATTTTTATACATTCATATCTACTTATCCATCATTTATATTTCTGCAACCCTTGCACTTTATTGTGAAGGTCGGTATTAATCTGTACTATCACTTTCTTAAAGACTTTCTAAATATCCTCACTCATGTTAAGGGATTATGGTGAACTTTGTTCTAACCATACTACTCATTCCTTCATTAAGATTCTTTTAAAAAGATGCTGAATAGTTAAAGGGAAATAGTCACATGGAAAATAAATTACTGCTTTAGTAATAGTGAAGCAAGTAGCTTCCACACTTTCCTTACTCTAACCATATCTCCACCAATATTCCTTTTGTCTAAATGGCAGAACTTTCTGGCAGATTTAAGAAAAGCTTGCTTGGGTTCAAAAGCACCAATAGCAGACCTTTATTGTGCCCAGTCTCAGGACTCTTACATTCAAGAATGCCTATAGAGGAAAGACCAGAGTTTGGGCTTCCGAGTCCGTTTTCTTTTCAGCTCCATGCTGAACAAGGGGAAGGAAAAAGGTTTCCTGTTCTTACCACTACCCATTTGTTTGTGCCTACTGCGTGAGACGCAGGAATCCAGAAATAGCAGCAATAAGAAAGGTTATTGCCTTGAAGATTCAGTAATCTAATTCAACCCAAACAATGCCTTGGGTACTCCCTTTAATTAGATTGTTAGGTTTCCTCCTTGAAGGTAGAGCCAGTGACTAGAAGAGCAGGAGACCCCTGCAAATCCATGGAGGAAAAGAAAGTAGTAATTTCCTTTGTTTTACCTACTGTTTGCTTTTTATAGTAATAGTAGGTTTAGGAGGTAACCTTGTTCTGTATTCTTGTTACTTCAAGGTAACTAAGAGTCTTTGAAAATTCTAATATAACTTAAGCAATGCCATAGATGTGAGTTCTGAGAGTGTGATGAGCTTAAATTCTGCATCCAACAAAATATTCGAGAAAATTCACCCTGCTGTTTACAGCCTTGAAAGAAGAGAAATGTCCAAAGAACAGCTGCTCTGTTTTCTCACTTCTCTTGGCTAATCACCATTCCCTAATCTTTTTTTTTTCTGTTTTCTTTGAGTACAAGGAACCAACTAAATCGTATACATTGAGTCATCAAGTGTATTAGCATATAAGTCATTGTCAAACATGTTATAGGGATGTAGCAATATATCAAAATCTAAAAATAAGCTTGCTTATTTATACGCTTCACCTGACTTTGTCATACCTACATATGCACACACACATATACACACACACACACATGGTTTTCTGTGTAGGACTATTTCTGTTATGTAGCAGGAATTTTGCATGCCAGAGATAGCATCCTATCTGATAAGTACAAGCTATTGGAAAATTTTAAATATCCAGTCAACGCAGACAATACATAAAGTAAGTAATTTACAGACCATAGACCAAATAAGGACTGATACTGGATAAATAGCCTCGTAGTATCCTATATGTACAGCTCTAACATATGGCCTAATTTAACATATTCAAAGTCTAAAAACAAGTAGAGTTATAACATTGATTGGGTCATTGTGATAGCTAACAATTATTTCATATGCACTAATTGCCATTTAATTGCTAAACATTTTAGAGACTGATTTAATTTCATTCCTTTTTTTTAAAGATTTATTTATTTATGCATATAAGAACTGGAGTACAAGCCAGATATGGGTGTGGGTGAGAGGATTTTCCAGAGACAGAGTGGGGAGCAGAGGACAAGACAGAAGAGGTCTGCTGTACCATGTGGGTTGGCTCCTTGGCTGGGGTTTGAACTCAGTGGCTGTGGACAGCTTCATAGTGCTGAGACTTAACCCCTTGCACCCTCAGGGAGGCCCAGATTTCATTTAATTCTAATACTAGCCTTAGGATGAAGCTTCTATTGTCAGCTTGATTTTGCAGCTAAGGGATAATTTTTATATCAAAAAGCTAGAGAAGTTGAGAAGTTAAATACTTATTTGTATATTGCAGAGTTTCCTCTGAATCAAGGCTCAGCTCTTGTAATGTATTATTGTGTTTGTCCTGTGTTAGTTTTTTATGCTCTTATATTTTTGGCTTTGCATCTTTGTCACATGTAAATGAAAACTGGTTATTATGAGACATGGTTATCTGTTCGTGGGTTGGCCAGATGATTAGATCTAATAAGTGGCATCAATTTTTTACGTATAACTTTTCATTTTATATGTCAGTATATGTGTGTGCAATCTTAATTTACTCATACAATTCATCTCAAGATCTATTTTTGAAAAACAATGCAGAATGAATGTTGAATGAAACAAACATTACATTGTTAGATTCTAAGAGAGAACATAATGTTTAACAGTTGCTAGGCACAATGGGACACTCTTATTCTTCTCTCCTAATTTATTAAAGTAATGCCATTTATTGTTTGTGCCAAGTATTTCAGATGGTTTTGAATACTGACTTGGTAAAAGCTTTACTGAATCAGTCGTTAAGTTCTCCCACTCCTGAGGCAACTAAATTTTTATCTCTCAAGACAAAATAAAAGTGAACTGAGTATGCCCAAATCAGCATCTTAGAGGGAGGAGAAAGGTCACTCATGAATGGAGTTTAGTTCTGACTGTTTTGCAGAAAAGGAAGCCAGTCAAATTTTCAGTCATGCACTGCTGATTTAACGTGTGGGAACAAGAAAGACAGGAAGAAACTTAGAATGCTGGAGAAAGCTATGTATCTGCCAGTGTCATAAAATTCTCTTTGTAATTCAAGAAAAAAAAAATTCATGCTGTTGGAAATAATCCAGATTTCGCTACAATAACTTTCATACATCTTAAAGAGCTATCAGTGGCGCTCTTTGTATTTGAGTGATTTTGTAGCAACAGTATTCTTATAGGAATTTAAAATTGATCATCGTCTACCCCAGGCCATTAGCCTCATTTTTCATTTTGAGAATAGTCTCTCTACAGAGTAACTAGAGCTGAAGAGTGATCAGGTCCAGGAGGAAGAGCAGGGCTTGTCATGGCAGCTATAACTGTTTACCCAACCCCCTCCTTTCTTAGTCACAAAAACAATAAATGCCCTGCCGCATAGGACTGTGACCCCTACAACACATATTTTTGATTTTAAAAGTTATAGTACAGAAAGCTTCTGTACTATCTCATTACATAGTTATGAAAGAACATTGATTATACTTCTGGAATCCCTAGAGAATAGTTTGTTCCTCAAATTTCTGATAGATTAAAATTCAGCAACTCTAAAAATTAGGAAAATAACTGAGTGCTTATTTTAAAATCAGGTGATAATGAGAGGATTTTGTTCCCTTTTTTGTGTGTTATAACAAAGCAGGAAAAAATGGACTTTGGTTCAGCCATTTATTCATACATGTATTAATTGATTATTATGTTTATGTTTCAGGCACTATGTTTCAATAAGATTTTTAATATACGTTAAATATATTAAGACTTTCTTGACACTCGATGTGTTAAATCAGTAGAATTTAAAAACAGAAAAGAAATAGTGTCTAGATTATGGTGATTTTCAAGAAAGGCTGATAAACTAGAAACAATTAGGAGATAGTTAAATATTTTGGGTGTGTCCATATATTGGCATGCACATGTTATACCAAATTGTTATACTAATACTTATTATACTAAATAAGACTCCAAAGAGATAAGAGAAGGTTACTTAGTCCATTTCTTTTATATCAACTAATTTCCTTCCATCCTTTAAGTGAAATTCTGGGATATCCCATTATTTTTATACTGATATTCTGATAATAAAATGCCATTTAGTCACTTTTACTTGCAATCTAACTTTAAAAATTGAAATGACTATTTCTACATCCAAAACTCAGTACTGCATTTCAAATGAAAGATGTTTCTGTTTGCTTGCTGAGTCTAGAAATTTCTGGTAGGAAATAGATGTGGTCAGCTCTCTTCTCTAGCATTCTCGTCTCTTTAGTCAAAGCTTCTTCAACCCATCCAGGAGTGAGGAAAGTGAGGAGTAAGGAGCAGGAAAGATTTTTGTTTACAGGTATCTTTATAATTTAGAAATGACGTGCTTTGGAATTAGTGGATATTCAGAATAGTCCTCTTTTCAAACTTATTTACTGTTTTTGGATGCCGGTCGTATGGCTTTTGGCAGGACACAGCTCCTGCCAATGATGCTGCATCCCATAGACTCTTACGGAGATTCCTCCAAGATATGTCCAGCCCATTTCCCTTCTGCACTATCCATTTGGGCCAGGGAAAGCCAGTGCATCCTTGCAATACTAGACAGAGAACTGTAGTTGCCTCACTGCTGACATTAACTTCTGCATTTGGTCTTCTCAGTTGGTGTTCATACACCAGTCTCCCTGCCCTCTCACTTTACAGGAAGTACATATCAAATACCATAGGGCCCTTTCAAAGTTCTTTCTCCCTTCAGATAGAGTGGAATTACTCACTTTTCTTTCTCCTAACTTGAAATAACTTAGGATTCAACAAATTTCTCCAATCAAATATTCTCTTTTGTGCTTTTTTTTAAGATTTAATTTATTTATTTATGCATACAAGAACTGGGGTCTAGGCCAGAGGTACAGAGGTGTGAGAGGATTCATCAGAGACAGAGTGGGGAGCAGAACAGGTGGATCTACTGAGAAACACTGCTGAAGGGTACAGCCAGGCAGGAATGGAGAGGTCTGCTGCCTTGCCTTGTACTAGCTGGGGACTGAACTCTTGCCTCATTGGCTGAGATTTTAACCCCTGTACCACCAGGGAGGCCCTCTTCTGTGCTCTTTAAACTAATTTTGATATCCTTGTAAAAAGCTACCACTTTTCTCTGAGTGGTGTTGTTGGACAATTTATATTTTTTCCTTCCTGTACTTCCCAAGTTTTCTACAATAAAATATCTATCTTTAAATGTGTCCAAAGTAAAGATAGATCTAAAATATAGATTTCTGCATATTTTGAACACTCACCTGCAAATGGTAGTTGTTTCCCACTATATAATACCTATGATAACTTTACCTATTTATCCAACACAATTTTATGAAATTTGAAGTGCTTTTTTGAGATGTTTTAATATATCCCCAATTTGGCATGATATTTGATCAATGCTATTTTAAATAAGTGTTATTATTGGTAATTGGAAAATGGAATGAGATTTTTCATCCATCCGTTTTATGGAAGAATGAGAGACATTCTGGTTGATATTTACCTTTTTCAAATGATTGATCTCACCAAAGTGTAATTAATGTATTTGGAGAATTTAATTCTACTTTCCTTGGTTAAGGGAGTCCTTGTAGCAATGACCTTATGAGACCTGAACCCTTATGGTTCATGATATTTTGAACACTGGTGTAAGAATTTTGCAAAATATCAAGAAGTCATTGACAGGATAAGTAAAAGAGAGAACTGGCTTTTGACAGATGTGTGAGAGGAAAATTTCTGGGATGCACAATTCCAGAGTGGGTAGGGTGTACAATGATAAGTAACTGATTGCCCAATTGTCTTCAGTCTCTTTTCCTTTTAGGGACCTGTGTTATCTTAAGAGTATTAAAACTGACAGCTAAGATAAAAGCAGGTCATCATTTCCAAATGATTTCACAATCACCCATGTAACCAGAATTCTTTAAAGTGAAAAAAAAAAGAGCCTAAGTTTTCAATTTCAAACAGAATACAAGGCATTTGAAAATTAAAAAAAAAAGGTTCTTCTTATAAAAAGTAACCTAAGGAGCAATATGAAAAAATTTCTGATGATTTTTCTATAACCTTGAATTTTAAATTTCTGATGATTTTCCTATCAGTCTCAGAGTGTCTGAGACTACTCAGAAATATTTGATTGTGCTTAACAATGAAATTAAAATTTAATATGTGGTTTATGTATTTCATTCATGTAAATCATGAGTCTATACAAAATTTATCAGTGTTGTTGGGATTTGTACATCCCAAATGTAATACCAATTAATTATTTTGCTCCTAACCTTTTTTGCTTATATGCTAGAACTGTGATTCTCAATCTGTGAACCTTAAGAACTTAGTAGAATAATCTGGGTACTTGTTAGAATTGTATTTTCTGGGGTCCTACTATATACCTATTAAGCTGGAAACTCTAGGAATAAACCAAGATATATATTATAATATGCTCCGATAATTTTTATAAACACTAAATTGAGAACCACCAAACTTAAAGAAACAGAGTTTAAAAATACCTATAGTAAATCATTCTGGCCTAGTTGAAGGGCTGTATCTGAAGGTGAATGAAATTTAAGTTTAATTGTATTTTGGTGGTCAACACAAGAAGTAAATATTCTTGCCATGAAGATGGAAAAAATGTGGACTAGAAAAACAAATATGCAATGGTTTTGCAGCAGATGATAAATTAATAGATTTTTATATGGTATAATCTAGAGTTCTAAGAAACTGCCTTGACACTAGTATCCATCCATAGTAATAAATTCTGATAGTCACAACAAAGATGTACTTCTTTGAGGAATTTTTGATGGAGGTAGATATATTTTAACTATAGTAAGTCCTTTAGGTGAGAAATGGACATTATCACAAATAAATATTAAAAAGAACAAAAGGGGGAAATCTAGAACTGAAAGTGGGGTCCTGCAGTGTGGACTGCAGGGTAAGACTGGCATCTTCCCACCACAGTCTAAGCAGCTACAGTCATTGGAAAAATGCAGTGGTTTTCTCTGCGCTTCAGAAAAGTTGCTGCCTGTGGGCACCTCTCCGTCAGGCACCAGCCAGGATAAATGACCCAGTCAAGAGGTATCAACTAGGATGGGGGACCTGAAAAGAGGATATTAGCAGGGCAGAAGCCATGTTGGAACCCTAAGACTCAAAGACACTCTGTTTCTCACCTCTGACTAAAGAAGCAGCATCCAGCAGTGCTGTGAAGCTGTCCTCAGCCTCAGCAGCTCTGGTTCATTCCTGGCTGGCTGGCAAGAGTCCAACATGGTGCAGCAGACCTCCCCTGTCGTGCCCACTGCTCCTCTCAGCAGTGTATTTCGTCAGTCTGCCTGTTCTTTTCCCTGCTCTGTCTCTGGTGAATCCTCTCACCCTCCCGCTCATCTGGCCTATATCCTGGTTCTTGTATGAATAAATAAATAAATCTTAAAAAAAAAAATAAAGAAGCAGCATCCAGCAGCCCACCTCCAAAGAGAGAAGCCAAAAAGATTTGCAGGGACTCAGGGGTTGTACCTCCTTCCAGTCTTGCTGATGCTACCTCCTGAAAGAAGCATGAAAGGCCCCAGGCCTGGTGTCTCCAAGAGCTGTATCTGATCATGCAGCACTGCCTTGTGATGCTGCTGCCTCCATTGCTCTCTGGTCCAGCGTCACTGCTGCTCAGCTGATCTTCAGACTGTTGCTGTGGGCTACTGCAGGGTCATTTTAGTTGCCCTGCCTGAAAATGCCTCTGGCTGCCACTGTGAGTTGTTCTACTGCTTGCTGGTTGCCATGAGCTCCAGGCCTTCATTGGTAGGATGGTCCCATTTTAGATGAGTGGCCTTTTGTTTGGGACTTCTAGACACTGTGGACAGTATCTGGAGTGAGATAGCTGGCCACTGTGGCCTTGAAAATTCTTTGTTTTTCCACTTGTTATATTACACTATTGTTTTTTAAAATCTATTTATTTATACATACAAGAACTGGGGTAACAGGCCAGAGATGTAGGGGGTAGGCAGGTGAGAGGATTCACCAGAGACAGAGTGGGGAGCAGAACAGGCAGATGTACTGAAATACACTGCTGAGGGGAGCAGCGGTGAGACAGGAGAGGTCTGCTGTGCCATGTGGGTTGCTCCCTGGCCTGCTGGGGATGGAACTCATGCTGCAGAGGCTGTAGATAGCTTCACAGTGCTGTGCTTAACTCCTTGCACCACCAGGGAGGCCCAATAACCCTACCGTTGTTCCCTGAGTGTGAGTGGTCTTGCACTTGTGCACATAGGCAAAACCCTCTCCACACTGACCTGTCCCCTGTTGGCACTGTCCTTGGATGACTGTAGCACCCATATAGCCCTTTTTCAGAACTTGTCTCCTGTAGGGTTTCATTTTATTTCTAGAGCAGGATATTGATTCTGGCCTATCACTTAGTCCTGAAAAGTAGAGGGAAAAAAGGAGAATGTGACTGTCTCATATTACATTGTTGTCATTTATCCCTAAACATAAATTACAAACATAGTATTTATTTATTTATTTATCTATTTATTTATTTCAGATTTATTTATTTATTTATTTATTTATTTATTTATTTATTTATTTAGTTTATTTATACAAGCACTGGGTACAGTCAGAAGCATGGGAGGGTGAGAGGATTCACCAGAGCCAGAGCGGGGAGCAGAGCAGGCAGAAGGACCGAAGTACACTGCTGAGGGGAGCAGCGGGCGGCAGGAGAGGTCTGCGCGCCATGTGGGACCCTCCTCCGGTGGGCGGGGAGAGCCGGGGATCAAACTGGTGCTGCAGAGGCTGCAAACAGCTTTGCAACCCAGTGCTCAACTGCTGTGCCACCGGGGAGGCCCACAAACATAATATTTAACATCAGAGGAGGGAGATAAACAGAAGGTAGAATGATGTAAAATAGGAAATCTAAAAGAATACAAGCTCTTTAAGTAAAGTATGCAACATTGTTGTTATCCATGACTATATAAAAGTTATGAATTTGTTAAGATAGGTTCAAACAACAAAGGTATATCAGAAAGACAAATATATAGAAACATCACACTATCGCAGACGGTATTCCTCCACCATGACCATAGGTATTTTTCTGCCCTATGACCATAGGTGTTCTGATGTTCAAAATCATGTCTTTGTGAAATGTGTAACAACTAAGATATGTATATTGCATAACCTATAGTTGGTTGAGGTATTTGAGAGGATAGAGTTGCTTGAGCTCCCCTAAAAAGATCAAAATCACCTCTGGGTATCTGCCCTCCATGAACTAAAGATAAAGGACATGCATGTCTTCAGAATGTTTCTGTAACAGGATGGTCCCCAGAAAACCTGGAACCTCCCCGCCAGGTTTCCTGGGGACCACCCTGTCATAGTTCTGTTGGATCCGATCCATATCTCCACAGCCCTTAGTAGGGCCACTTCGTAAGGCAGCGTAATAGTGCAAAGTGGTCACGTTGGTCAAATCAGAGTCAGTTCCAGAACAGCTGCCTCCAATCCCCAATGAAGGAGCATATATAGGAGAACTGAGTGTTGTAGGATTCTCCATGGTCAGGGAGGGATATCACTATTGTGCTCAGGAAACCTGTAGTTTCCGTCCACAGGGCAATATCACCCATAGCAGACCTTCTCCAATTTTTTGTTCAATTTAGAAGTTCTTAGCCAATAGCTGTATATATTTTTAGTTGGAGTTGAGACACTGGAGCAATGTAAAGTTTATTCATAAGGAGGCAGTTCAGAGTGCAATGATGGAAGCAGCATTGGAGAGTGTAATGAGGATTATACAAAAATAGTTAATGGGAAATGCAAGAAGCTGTTTGAGGTAGCAATGATATTTTAAATCCAGAGTGAGGCAGTTTTAGGAAATTGAGGCTATAGATGTCTGGAAAAGGGGGTTTATGTATTCAGTCCCCAGAAAACTTAGGGAATTCTGCTACCTGTACAGTGGGTTTTATTCCTTGTGTCCAAAAATGCCTCCTTGGCAAGTTATTCTGTGGAGCTAAGAGTTAAAAAAGAAAGAAGGAGAAAAAAGTAAGAAAACAAAATACCTCTTGTTATTATTTCTGCTTTCCCACATAGAATCAATTTGCAGATTGTATAAACCGCAGGATGTAATTCCACTATTTCAGTTAGAAACTTTCCCATCTGACCAAGACAATTGCAAATATGCTAAACTTGCTTTAATGAAAAGTCATTCTTTACATAGCTTACATCGATATAAGATGACAAGTCACTCACCAGATAAAGGGTTCTTTGTCTGAATCTAACAATAAGCTAGCTCTTCTACAAAAAACACCATTCTTTTCTGAGCTGAATGCATTTTCAACTAATGCTGTATTCAGGACCCAAACCGAAGGAGGCCCATCTGCTAGGAAGGCCAAAAGCTCTTTGTGTAGCATGTCAGTCCAGTCTGTTATGGAAATGGTCACTTGAAAACTGTTTGCAATTTAAAAGTGCATACTGAGAATTATGTTAACCTCTATTGACTGACTTCTGTTAAATGCACCATTAAGAATCCAATTTACCCTGGCTTCCTCTAAAATGTTGTGCTCAGGGCATCCTGATAGGTACATTATGATGGTCAATTGCCATAGGGCTAAAAGTCAGTACCTCATTAACACAAACACACCAAACGTTTGTTCCCAAATTTAATAGGTCCTCTCTTGCCTTGGGATTATGGGAGCACTGATGGACTATAACCTTATATGATGATTTGAAGGGTGTCAGGCTGGGTCCAGGGGCAAATGCTGATTGAACAAGGCTGAGAAGAGCAAGATGTTGAACTCTGACATCACTTCTCTCAAATCTGGCTTTGCCTCTTCTGCTTAGAGTGAAAATTTACAGAGGTTAGAACTTGAGTGTCAAGTCAAAATTAGATGATGAATTAGGTCAATTACTACATTGTAGACAAGCAAGGCATGCTAATGCTTAGTAAATAGAGCAGGCTTTTAATTATGATTACCAACACCCATGTTTATTTTCTTTTGTCATTTACATCATCACAGTATTGTTAATAACGTTTCCCATTTACTGGTTAACTGCAACTTTATTGTCTTCCTTTATATTTCTTTATTACATTATTGAAAAAATGTTCTAAAAGCATCTTTGTCTGATACTTTCAGGTCCTTTCCCTAACTTTGCCTTTTCTGTGATTACAGCAATGCGATGAAACTCAACCTCTGAATGTTGTTCATCATTAGTCTAATTTCAGTTAACTTATTTTTTAAATGACATTGAAAAATAAAACCTTTCAGTTTAAATCAAAATAAACCAAAGTATTTGCTTTACATTTGGGTTCTGGATATAGTGTGTGGTAACTTACCATTTTTTTCTCTGCATTTTCATTTTAACTTATTTTTATTGAAGTAACATTGGTTTACAACATTATATATGATCTAGAGGTATAGGATCACAGCTGTCAGGTGTACATTACCATACCACACCCCTCAGCAAGGCACACAAAGTCCTCCATCATAGTCCATGATGCTCCCTTTATCATGTTTTAGAATTGGGGGGAAAGGATGTCCTCAACAATCTCCACAAACAGAGGTTTTATGGACTCCAGCCCCCCACCCAAACCAAAGAGATCCAAGACACAAGGACTACAAGCCCCATAATGTCATCACCACTGAGGGAGGATTGCTGGGAACTGAGGATAGAGTTAAGTGGCGGCTTGGTATATAGCCATACCTGTGGGCCTTAGGGGTCCTTGGTTTTCTGCCGACTTTCAGTGTGTTATTGGGGTTCCATCTCAGTGGAACTGGTAGGACTCATTTACCAATTTATATATATTTTTTAGATTTATTTATTTATTTATACAAGCACTGGGTACAGTGGGAGGGTGCGGGAGGGGAGGGTGGGAGAATTCACCAGAGCCAGAGCAGGGAACAGAACAGGCAGACTGATGAAATACACTGCTGAGGGGAGCAGCGGGTGCGGCAGGAGAGGTCTGTGTGCCATGTGGGATCGAACCGGTGCTGCAGAGGCTGCGGGCAGCTTTCGTATTTCGTAGCCCAGAGCTCAACTGCTGTGCCACCAGGGAGGCGCTCATTTATCAATTTAAATCTTTCTTCCTGAGTCATTCCTTTCTTCATTTTCCCCTTTTTATAAATAAACCCTTCATTAACATTTTTGTGTGAGCCAGCAGTTGAGTCTCATTATAAGTCCCTGTTAATCGCACTGGTGAGGACCCACAGTCAGGCCAACCCACTTCATATTGGTGTTGCCCTGTAACAAAATGTTCAACTGAACTATTGAATTCAACCCATAGTGAAATATATTAATCAGAGTTGTATTCCCAAGAATAACTTGAGCCACTGTTAAAATTCTTATTCCAACTTTTTTCTTACTTTTTTCCAAAATGGATTTGGAAAAGTAATAATATCTTGGACCAGCATTCACATAATTGAGTGCTTCTTTTCCTTATTTGTTATCACAGTTGATTTGGTACTTTCTGATAGATACTGTCTCAAACACTTTTAGTCATTTTTCAAAACTAAACCAAAACAAACCATAGAAATATGACTGTGGAAGTGGGGCTACTGGAATGGGAGGGAGAGGAAGGGTGAAAATAAAGCTAGGAGAGGACCCACTGGCAAAGGTAGAGGACTAAATGCTTTGGTGGTGGATGTGGTGTGGTAAAACACTTCTGAGGAAGGGTGGCCTATTCCCCTAAGTCATATACGGTGTTTTAAGTACATCTTATTGCAATCAAAATTATAGTAAAATAGCCTTTTCAAATTATACATATTTATAAAAAAAGATAAAATCTTGCCATTTGTGACAACATGCATGGAAATGGAGGGGATAATGCTAAGGGGAATAAGTCAGCAGGAAAAAGACAAATACCGCATGATTTCACTCTTTTAGAATACAAAGAAACAAAACAAAGTGTCCAATAAAATCAAACCAAAGCAAACCCTAGAAATCTGACTATAAAATTGAGAATACCAAAGGGGTTGGGTGAAAGTAGAGAGCAAAGGGCATAGAAGTCCCAATGGAATATGGTTGAGCAATATGGGTACTTTTGTGGTGGGTGTGGTGTCATAACATACATCTGAAGTGGCATGAATCTGTACCTCTGAGTCATATTCAGTGTTGTAAACCAAAGTCAACTCAATAAAAATATAAATAATTAAGTAAATTAATTAATTAAAAGAAAGGCATTAAACTAAAATATAGTTTTAAGGCATTTTGATTTCTTTGTTATCTGGAAGTACCACTTCTAAGTCAAATTAGGTTCTTAGAAAAAGTACTAATTTAAATATACAAATTTAGTTTGAATTTTAACTTGAACTCTTATTGGCTTTGCCATTTCCAGCAAAGCATTAAACCACCTGAATTTTGGGAACTTAACTGCTGCTGCTGCTACTACTGTTCCAATGTGAAAATATTTTGTATTCAGTAAAGAACAATTTTTCAATTAGTTGTAGTGACTGAGCACTCAATATTTGGAAAACTCAAAAGAGGATGGGCAAATAAACCTAACAGGAATGTCTCTGGTCATTCAAAGCTTACCCTGTAAATATGGGGGCTGATCTCTGTCGAGATTTCCATTTTTGGAAATTGGTTGCAACCTGTGATAAATTAAAATGCTCATCAGATGGTTTAGTTTTCTGCAAGAACACTAACTAATCAAGAAGCAATAAAAAAATTTCTGGAAGAAAAAAATTGCACTTTATAGATTTCATTATTATACTGATGATGAAATAATTACTGGTTTTAGTGCTAGAGCATAGAAAGTAAACATCTGATTTGGTTAAAAAAAAAACAAAAACTAATATGCCAGGTTTCAGTTTATTGTTTCTCAGCCCCAAAGCTATTCCTCTTTGACTGCTATGTGGTAATGAAGGTAGACTTTGTAAATATTTTGCCTTTGCCAGGTGGCAAAATATTGTTTTGCCAGTTTGAAGGGATGAGTGGTGGGTGCTGGAGGAGGAAGTGTTCTTTTTTTTCCTTCCTGGTTAGAACGTTTTTTGCTGATCAGCTTTCTGCAATCTGCACTTTTTTTTTTTTCTTTTATAGAGGCATGTTTTATTTATTTATTTGTTTGTTCGTTTGTTTCGTTTATACATGCACTGGGTATAGTCAGAAGCGCGGGAGGGTGAGAGAATTCACCAGAGCCAGAGCAGGGAGCAGAGCAGGCAGAAGGACCGAAGTACACTGCTGAGGGGAGCAGCGGGCGGCAGGAGAGGTCTGCGCACCATGTGGGACCCTCCTCTGGTGGCCGGGGAGCAGCCGGGAATCGAACAGGCGCTGCAGAGGCTGCGGGCAGCTTCGCAACCCAGCGCTCAACCACTGCGCCACCGGGGAGGCCCTGCAATCTGCACTTTAACAATGTTGGATGGCTAGAGTGCAGCTTCTTTAGGGCTAGGCTCCTGCAGGGTGAGGCTCTATCAGGCATATATTGTTTCTGCAGTGTTGGCTCCTCCAGAGATGGTTTCTCTGATCTTGGTCCCTGTGGCATGGAGTGACCAATAGAACCCACTGGCTAGCATCTTTCACCAGCAGCTTTTCCAGGAACTTCATGATGGAGTTAATGCTGGTGAGGCACCTTGCCTTGAATGACATCTCCTGGCAACCCTTGGACCTTCACATTGAGTTTGGAGGTATATCACCAACTAGAAGAAGACTTCCTCTACCGCTGAGTGGATGTATTTCCAGCAAATCCTACCAGCGAGGCTTCTCAGCAACTTCTCTGCCATCCTGTGAGCGCTAATTGTGCCCACTCCAATAAAGATTTAGTCTCAACCCTGTCAGGCAGGTAGTGTTAGTCCCTTTATCTACTATTCCCTCTGCTTTATATTTCTTTTGATTTCTTCCTAGCCAACTCTTTATCACTCTAGTCTCCTGTAAGTAATTCTTTAATGTTATTGCTCAAATTACTATATTATTTCTATTTCCTATTTGGATTCAAATAGATAATACAAATACACTTTTCCTATCTTTGGTTAAAATCAATTTTGGCCATCAACATGCTTTCTAAAGTCTTAGAAAGAAAGTGACATTTGAATAAGAATCCCATCAAATTTTAAGTTTGTTTTTTTTAATCATTAATAATTACTAAAATGATAGAGAACTAATTTGGATACCATTTCAGAAAGGTCATCTAAATCCTAAAAGATCGCATAACCACTGATGTTATTCTTTTCCAGAACTTTCTTATTGCTATAGAAACCAACTTCGAATGTAGTCAGGGCCATTTAATAAATGAATCTTGTTATTTTATGGGTTAAAGTTTACCCATAGTAATAACTCACCAGTAAAGTTTATATTTTTATTGTATTATTTTTTATTGAGTTAACTTTGTTTTTTCAGCACTGTGTTTGTTTTAAAGGTATAGATTCACACCACTTGAGATGCCTGTTAGTTCCCTGCACCCATAACACCCAGAGCACCCATAATCCTCCACCATAGTTCATTGGTCCCCCTTTTTGTTGCCTAGTCCCTAACTTCCCCCCTCATAGTCTCAGTTCTATAGTCATGTTTCTAGGGTTTATCTTAGCTAAGTTTAGTTTGTTCTATTGTTTTGTTCTCTATATTACAATACACATGCGTGAAATCACCATTAAAATTTAGGTAACAGGGCCTCCCCTGGTGGCGCAGCAGTTGAGCGCTGGGTTCCGAGGCTGCCCGCAGCCTCTGCAGCGCCAGTTCAATCCCCGGCCACCAGTGAGGGTTCCACAAAAAAAAAAAAAAAAAAAAAAAAAAATTTGAGGTAACAGTTGTGTAGATTTAAAATTTTGTGCTTTTTTCCCCCCTGAGCTCTAAAGAATGAGTGTTTAGTAAATAAAATGAGTCACAAAATACCTCTGATTATAAATATGAAATCCTACTTTGCCACCCTGCATTCTAAATAAAACTAATTTATGCTTATTCCAGGCTTTTAACACAGTAATTTGAGTTTATCAGTGTGTGGCTCTTTACTATTGTGGTTAGTTTTAATTGTTTTTTGACTTGTCTTTGCTATTTCTTTGTATATTTACTTCTTGATTAGGGACACAACCTCTCAGATTTTTCTGTCTTTGAAATCTGAATAATAATTTTTTGAATTGAAAACTTAGGAGGACTTTATGAAGAACATTTGAGGTTGACTATTAGAGTGATCTTTAAATGACCAAAAAAAATTATTAAATGCTAGTTTCCTGAGATTCTGTAAACGATAACAATTTTGTCTGCTGTAATTTCAGTATCAGAAATTTATATATAAGTTGAAGTTACTGAGTCAGAGGAAGTTTAGACAATTTGACTGTTTTCATTGCAGTTTTGCTATTTGCATTTATTTTAATTCTTTCATCTTTAAAAAGATCAACCACAGTAGATACAGTGTTTGTTAGAAATTTGTTGAAATATTAACTATTCCCAACACTGTCTTCCATAGTATTGCATTTTATAACTATACAACTAAGTTAATCTTGTACATTAATGAGGTTTTCAAAAAATAAATCTTGTTCTCTAAAAATATCTTTTATTATCTTTTGTATAAAAATATGAAGTGGAAATATGAAGCTATTTTTTTCTGCCTTAACCACCAAATAGAATTTCCATTAAAGGACAAATGAAAATGTCAGTTTAAGAAATATAAAGCCTAGATCTTTAGTTATCTTATCTCTGCTGGCCACCCTCTTACAAAATATTTTTCATTAGTATAAAGATGAGGTAGATAAATGAGATTTCCTCCACAATGGTTGGATGGGGAAAACCCTAGGTCATTAAAATAGTGATAAGAAACAATGTGATGTGCTCTTCGCTGCTGATTTCTTTATAATGTTGTTCACTGTAACATAAGAAGCTTATCTAGTTTTTCTAATAGTTTTTTGCTAATATGTAACATTGAATCATTTTGTCCAAGCTGTTGCTTTTTAACAGCTGACAAGAAAGATTAGCATTTGTTTCTTTCTTAGAATCTAGGTAGTCACATTCATGTGGCATGTGTATTTTGTATTTCTGTAATATAAATGCTCCTGTGTAAGAGATACGTAGACTTGTGTTACATGTGAGTGCTTTAAATAGGAGTCCTTCTTCAGTCTCTTTTCTATGTTTTTAATTTTAGTGCTTACATAATTCTGCTTTCAATTACTGTGTGCATCATTTAAGAAGGAAGACAGGGCTTCCCCCGTGGTGCAGTGGGTTTGTGTAGTGCTGTGAAGCTGTCCGCAGCCTCTGTAGCGCGGGGTTCAATTCCCAGCCGGCCAGGGAGTTGCCCACATGGCCCAGCTGACCTCTCCTGTCGCACCCATTGCTCCCCTCAGCAGTGTGTTTTGGTCTATCTGCCTGTTCTGCTCCCTGCTCTGTCTCTGGTGAATCCTCTCACCCTCCCATGCCTCTGGCCTGTATCCCAGTTCTTGTATATATATAAAAAAAAAAAACCTTAAAAAAAAAAGAAGAAACACAATGTTTAATTCACTATAATCTAACTTCCCTTTTTAAGAGAAAAAGTGAAAAAGAGGGCCTCCCCTGGTGGTGCAGCAGTTGAGCGCTGGGCTGCAAAGCTGCCCACAACCTCTGCAACCCCGGTTGGATCCCCAGCGGCCAGCAAGGGTCCCACATGGCCCAACAGACCTCTCCTACCGTACCCGCTGCTCCTCTCAGCAGAGTATTTCGTCAATCTGCCTGTTCTGCTCCCCGCTCTGGCTCTGGTGAATTCTCTCACCCTCCTGTGCTTCTGTCCATACCTAGTGCTTGTATAAACAAACAAACAAACAAACAAACAAACAAATAAATAAATAAATAAATCTTTAAAAAAAGTCAAAAAGAAGTTTAATAATACCATGTATATATTCTATATACATGGGAGAGGCCAACATGACTGAGTAACTTACCACATAATTCAAGTGTCATCTTAAATAGCTTAGCTAAGACAAGTGAGGTTGGCGGAAAGAAAAGGGAAGGTCAGTTTGGGAGTTTACCAGGAAAGGCAAGTAAACAAAGGAGTGCAGATTTATGTTCTGACTTCTTCATTGAGAATAAATAAGATTCGGTCTTCCCAGTACAGGGAGGGTGATGCCCTTACAAAGAAAAATTTACATGAGTCTTTTAAAAAATCAACCTTCATCCAACCTCAAGCACCCCTTCCCATATTTGCCTCTTGCCAAGGGCAAATAGAGAATTGCTCCCCAATAGTTCTGCCTTTGGAACTTCTCAAGAAGTTCCACAATTCAGAATTTGAGTTCAGTTGTTTCACAGAATCTTTCTCTCAGTTCTGAAAATAGATCAATTTACTTAAGCAATTGGTGAAATTTATGGAGGATTGTCTTGTAGGTGGGTTCCAAAGTTAAGTTTACATCGTGGACACAATAGTAAGAGACACTTATATGATGAAAAAAGGAAAAAAAAAAAAAGATTGAAAATTGAAGCAGGGCCTCCCCGGTGGCTGCCTGCGGCCTCTGCGGTGCCGGTTCGATCCCCAGCTGCTCCCCGGCCACCGGAGGAGGGTCCCACATGGCGCGCAGACCTCTCCTGCCGCCCGCTGCTCCCCTCAGCAGTGTACTTCGGTCCTTCTGCCTGTTCTGCTCCCAGCTCTGGCTCTGGTGAATTCTCTCACCCTCCCGCGCGTCTGACTGTACCCAGTGCTTGTATAAACAAAACAAACAAACAAACAAATAAATAAATAAATAAAAACATGCCTCTATTAAAAAAAAAAAAGAAAATTGTAGCAGACTGAAAACTCACTGGAGAGTTCTAAGGGCAGTGAGTGGAGATTTCTAGATGTGAAGTATTTACAGATGCCAGCTTCTTTTGGGCTGTGTCTCTGAAGACATCAGGTGTTGGGAAAACAGTAATAATCAGACTTCTTATCCCAAATGTGAAATTTTCTCTCAGTGAGGCTTCTCTTGAACCTCATATCGCCAGTCTCAGAGGGAACATTTAGCCTTTACCTCAGTTATACTCTATCTCTTTTGAGAAGTTGTTTCTCAGTGTTGTCACTGTACTTCTGGATGTAATGTTATTTTGTCATTTATATCTATATATAGATACATCTATTTATCTATCTATCTGGTTGTATTTTAAATACACACACACATATATATACACATAATAGATCGTGTAATATTATGTGCTAAGGGAGCCTTTCTTCAATTTTACTTTGTTCATCTTTGGGATCTATAAGTTATTTTTTGACACATTTGGTAAGTTTTTGACCTTTATTTCTTCAATTTTTTTTTTTTTCGGTCATTTTCTTTTCTGAGAATTCAGATTACCCATACGTCAGACTGGTTTTGTCTGACAGTTTCTTAGGTTTTTTTCATTTTTAAAAATCACTTCGTTCTCTTTTTCAGATCTGATATATGCTGATCTGTGTTCAATTTCCTTATATTTTCTTTATTTTTCTCCAGTATGCTATTAAACCCATTGATTGAATGTTTTAGTTTAAGATATTATGTTTTGGATATTATATTAAATGTTCTGTCCTGTTTTATATTTGATGTTTCTTTGAAGAGATTTCCTATATTTTTACTCATTAGAAATATATTTTACTTTACTTTATTGAATATCATTATAATAACCACTTTGAGCCCTTGATGGTTAATTTAACACCTGGGCTATGTCAAGGTTAACTCAATGTTTTTCCTTTCATGGGGGACATTCCTTAAGCACAAATGGGTTGGGTTAGTTTTCTCTTTGTCCTTTAAGAGTTCAGGATCTACTTCTTTATTTTTAATAATAACATAAAATTTCAAAAACATGTTTATGTACCTGTGTTCTCAACTAGATTGAAATGTTTCAAGGGCTATATCTTTTATATCTGTTTTTTCTAGTTCTCAATAGAGTATATTTTCATAAATGTCTGCTTTGTTAAGTGGAGTACAAGGAGAGAGTGTGGTTCACTGTTTGGCTAGGCTATACCGGGAACATGAACTGGGGTGTGGAATTCAGTGTTCTACAGAAATTAAATTTGTTTTATATAGCTAAAACTTATTGAGTTTTGAGACTTAAGTCATGCTATCCAAAAATAATTATCAATTAATGTGTAAGTTAGAATTGCTACTGTTAAAGTATAATGGTGACTATTGTTTAATATAATCAAATTAATTAGGTTATATTAAAAGATAATTTACTTTATATAAATAGCCCTCAGACCTTTCCTATGCCTTGATCTATTGTTAAATGAACACAAGTCTACTTTCAACACATTCTCTCTTGGGTCATTGTGGATAATTACAGATACTTTTCTTTTTAAGCTCACTCATTTTTTTTTTTCTTTTTAGAATTCTTCATTGTCATCTTTTAAACAGGTTCATTCTTTCTTGAGGTAGGTTATAGGCTTAAAAAATCTGCATTGCTCTATAAGTTTATTTTATACTTCATATATTTTCTTTTAGACTATATTTTCTTTTAGTCTATAAACAACTATATATTAGTCCTTAAATGATAAACAAATTTAGCAAATGTGTCCATCCATCCATCCATTCATTCCTCCCTCCCTTTTTCCCTTCCTCCCCAAGATGTTATTTATTGAGAGTTGGGCATTTTTCTTGTCTTTTTTTTAAAAGATTTATTTATTTATGCATACAAGAGCTGGGGTACAGGCAAGAGATGTGGGTGGTTAGAGGATTCACCAGAGACAGAGTGGGGAACAGAACAGGCAGATCGACCGAGGTACACTGCTGAGGGGAGGAGTGGCCAAGTCCGGAGAGGTCTGCTGTGCCATGTGGGTAGCTCCCTGGCTGGCTGGGGATCGAACTCATGCTGCAGAGGCTGTGGTTTGCTTCACAGTGAGGTGCTTACCGTGCTACCAGGGAGGGAGTTGGGCATTTTTCTGTGTGAACCAGAGAGGTACAACCTCTATTTCCACAATGCTTTTTATAATCTACTAGAAAAAAAAAAAAAACTGCTTTTATACAGATAGTAAAACAGAAGTGCAGTAGATTCTATAAAAAAAAAAGTCTGGATTGCTTCAAAACATATATTAGGCAAACAGTCTGGGCTAGAAACCATGGAAGGTATTTCTGTAGAAGTGGTATTAATTTGAAAGCTAGATGATTAGGTAGAGTTAAATGAGGAAGGGCCTGAGAGGAGAAGATAGAGGAGTGTTTTATAAACTAAAAGTTCAATTTCGTTGGCTCTGAATACAGAAAGGAAAGTGATGAGAAGAAACCAGAGAGAACACCAAATAAAGGTCTCTTTCAAAAATTCCTAATTTTGTCCTTAATGTGTTTAAAAATTAGTTAATGATTTTTAATACCGATATTTTAAAATGAAATAAAAGGGATCTAACTTAACTATTCAAATAACATCTGTTGATAATAAAATAATAGAGCTACATACATGTATAACTGAGAAAATTTCATGTACGGAAAATGTGATCAAGTAAAAATGAAAGCATCCATCCATCAACCAAAGCAAACTCTGTAAATTTTTTTAACTACTATTAAAATTTTTATTGCGGGCTATGTTGGTGGTGCAGGGGTTAATTCTCAGTGCTATCAAGCTATTGCCAGCAACTGTGGTGTGAGTTTGATCCCCAGCCAGGGAACTAACCCACATGGCACAGCAGACCACTCCTGTTTCGCCTTCTGCTCCCCTCAGCAGTGTATTTAAATAAATTGGCCTGTTCTGACCCCCACTTTGTCTCTGGTGAATCCTCTCACCCCCCCCCACACCCTGGCCTACATCCCAACTCTTGAATGCATAAATAAATAAATAAATAAATAAATAAATCTTTAACAAAAAAAACCAAATTAAAACAAATAATAATAATAAAAAAAAAATAGGACCTCCCTGGTGGTGCAAGGGATTAAGCACAGCACTGTGAAGCTATGCACAGCCTCTGCAGCAGGAGTTTTATCCCCTGCCAGCCAGGGAGCTACCCACATGGCGCAGCAGACCTCTCTTGTCTCACCCACTACTCCCCTCAGCAGTGTATTTCAGTCAGTATGCCTGTTCTGCTCCCCACTCTGTCTCTGGTTAATCCTCTTACCCCCTGCACCTCTGGCTTATTACCCCAATTCTTGTATGCATAAATAAATAAATCTTTAAAAAATAATAAAAAAATAAAATTTTTTATTGAGTTCCTCCCAGAGCGAAGAATAGGGGCATTTATCTTTTCGAAATTTAATTATCTTTATCGAGGTGACAATGGTGTACAACATTTTATATGATTTGGGGGTATAGGTTCACACCTCTATATACCTCAGATGTTTTTACTATACCACACCCACCACCGAAACACCCATAATCCTCTCTATATCTATATTTATTTCTGTATATTTTGCTATTAAATTAGACATAATTCTGCATCTTTGTATATTTTCATATTGCTTGTATTAGAATACACAGAATTGTTTAATTTTCTTTCTGAATTTATTTTTAATTTTATTGATTTGATAATCTTGTAAAATTTCCTTTTTTTAAGGTTTATTTATTTATTTATACAAGAACAGGGGTACAGGCCAGATGCGTGGGAGGGTGAAAGGCAGAGCAGGGAACAGAACAGGCCAACTGATGAGGGTGCGAGGATTCACCAGAGACAGAGCGAGGAACAGAACAGGCAGACTGACGAAATACACTGCTGAGGGGAGCAGCGGGCGGGACAGGAGAGGTCTGCGCGCCATGTGGGACCCTCGCCTGAGGCCAGGTATCAAACCGGCACTGCAGAGGCTGCAGATAGCTTCACTGTGCTGTGCTCAACCACCTGCACCACAAGGGGAGGCCCTCTTGTAAATTTTTAACCCTTCATGCACTATTTTTTTTTAATAGCTGAGTAGTATTCCATTGAGATTTTCTCTTATGTGGTTGTGCCAGTAATTATTATTATTTCTCATTTTCTGACCTACCCTGCTATACTCCTTTATGATGGTGGGGCTGGAACTATGTAAGCCATATTTTTCCTTCCCATGTGCTGTCCACCCCTCTCCCCGATATCCCCATTAATCTCTGTACTTAGGGGGGCAGCATAAGAAGATTGTAAAACTACACCATGAAGAATATTCACCTTGTTTTCTTTCTGCTCATATGTTCTTCTATTCCATTTGCTTCTATCCTGTTTCTTAATCAAGCTTTCACTTCTTTCTCCTGAATGTAGCAGTTAATTCCAGTAGCAGCAATTGACTCCAATTTTCATTTTTTCAGCCCACTGAAAACACCCCTTTTTACCGCCTCAGGACACAAGTACCAGCTGAGGCAGATTCTTAGAAATCTGGGCAGGGATATATAACTTTCATGGGCCCTAACCTTTATCCTTTATGCTTTTGTGAGCTAACTCTTCTTAGGAATTTATTAAAATTGAAAAAAAAAATTAAAACTATGTCAATGGCAGTACTAAATAAGGACGTGTTTTATATAAAAAACATTACTTGGACCTAGAGGTTCATTAATTTTTTTGTAAGATTTATTTATTTATGCATACAAGAGCTGGGGTACAGGCCAGAGATGTGGGGGGTGAGAGGATTCACCAGAACAGAGTGGGGAGCAGAACACGCAGATTGACTGACACTGCCAACGGGAGCAGCGGGCAAGTCAGGAGAGGTCTGCTGAGCCATTTGGGTTGCTTCCTAGCCAGCTGGGGATAGAACTGTGCTGCAGTGGCTGTGAACAGCTTCATAGTGCTGAGTCTTAACCCCTTGTGCCACCAGGGAGGCCCTAGAGTTCATTCTTTAAAGATTTATTTATTTATTTATACAAGCACTGGGTACAGTCAGAAGTGCAGGAGGGTGAGAGAATTCACCAGAGCCAGAGTGGGGAACAGCACAGGCAGACAGACAAAATACACTGTTGAGGGGAGCAGCGGGCACCACAGGAGAGGTCTGTGCGCCATGTGGGACCCTCCCTGGTGGCCGGGGATAGAACCAGCCCTGCAGAGGCTGTGGGCACCTTCTCAGCCCAGCACTCAACTGCTGTGCCACCAGGGGAGGCCCCCTAGAGTTCATTCTTATGGTAATTTTTAAAACAAATCAAAGGCTTCTCATGTGCTGCTAGAAGTATTTTGGATGTAAGCATTTTGCCATCATTGTCTAATGGATAATTTGACTCTGGATCTGGATTGCAGATCCACAGGGCTCCTCCACTTAGCTCAGAAGCACCAGTATCATAAGAGAAATGCTTCTTTCCCAGCATTCTAAGCTCCAGCTCCTTGTGTGACCTCCTGATTTGCTTTTTGTAAGTCTGACCTCTGTCAATAGAAGCCTCTTTCTTTGACTTGTGTATGACCACCTTTTTGCTGTGTATCTTTGTATCTCCCTTTATCTCTCCGTATCTGTGTCCTAATCTTTTTAATAAGACCACTGTTCATATTGGATTAGTGCCCACCCCAGTTGTGCCATTTTAATTTAATTATCTCTTCAAAGGTCCTATAATCACATTCTGAGGTAGTAAGGGTAGGGCTTCAATACATGAGTGTAAGGAGGACACAATTCACAATTCAGCCAAATACAAGTGAATTTGCCTGCAGTTATTTAACCAGAATCCTACCGATAAGCAAATCTAACTTACTTATTCCAAAAATGTTTAATGAGCATATTTTAATATATATCTTAACAAATGTTTTGTGAGTGTATCTGTGGCATTAATTTCTTAGTATATCTTCATTTTTAATTTATAGTTTTCATAACTATTGCCTTGCTGCCTGTCTGATAGTTCCATATTCTTGTTCAAAATATATGAGCTTTCCAGCATTATCATCAAATATATTGCTGATCTGATGAATAAAATATGGTTATATACTTGCTTATATTTGTATTTCTTTAATTATGAGCCAGAGCAAAGTTTCCTTTTAAAATTTATTTCTTTGTATTTCTTTTTGTGCAAACTATTCATATTTTTCACTGGATTTCTGTTGAATGTTTGCTTTTTCTATAGGATTTTCATTTGACAGTTATTATGACTGCTTTATTTAGCTGTTTTATATTTTCGAATTAGCTCATTAACTTGTCATTATCTCAGGTCTCAGGTTAGAAATGGCAACCAACATAAATTCTATGATTTTCCCACAAAACAATTAGATTAGGAAATCCCTCCTAAATATTCAGCTTATTTATCCATGTGGAATACTTACTAGACCTCATTATGCAGAATTGCTTTTTACTTTCTTGTCTTCCCCATATTATAATCTTGAGAACAGAGACCTTGATTTGTTTATTGAAACTGTCCAGTAATAAATAGTGTTTGGCATTAAATAATTAAGAGTGTGTGTGTGTGTGTGTGTGTATTTAGACTGGGTGAATGAAGGAAGGTATTGGTGAAAGATTTCATTGAACCAAAACTCTTGAAGTTTTGAGTTTGAAAACCATTGATTCAAAAGTATTTGGAGATCTAACCACTTTCCAGATGTTATATGCATAATTCCAGGACTTGAATTTAGCCAATAAAATAAATATAATGGTTGTGAGTGAAATGTAGTGATTTCCATAACAACAGAGATAGTTTTGATTTTTTTTCCAGATTTTAAAAAGTGTTGTGATTATTTTTAGATATAGTCTATCTATATAGCTATATTTCTTTGTGATAGTTCATAATAGAAGTCTGTGCTCTCAGCAGAGGCAACTCTACATAGCAGTTAAGATCTTGGACTAAAGAGCTCACAAGTTGCAATCTTAGTTCCACCATTTCATCTCTGTGACCCTGTCTAGTTACTTACATCATCTAATCATTAGTCTTGCCATTCACAAAATAAAGATGATATTATTATCTGCCACAAAAAGTTTCTGGGAGAATTCAAAGAGATAATATCTATTAAATTCTTACCACAGTACAATTAAGTCACTATGCTAGCATTATTATTAATATTGGCTTCCTTTTAGGGAGTTGGGTCTTCCTTAGAATATAGTTAATTAAGAATATTTTCACCAACTTCTCACTTTTCAAGGATTATGAAGTAATATATATACTTAAATTGTCATGAAAATTAAGTCAGCACTGACTACATCAGGCTGTCACAGTGTGTGAAAGATTTGTCTCTGTGATGGAAGAGAGTTTAAACTGTTATATGTATGTGTATGTATACCTCACTTTATCTGTTTGTCTGTCAGTTATCTATCGGGTACCTTCATTTTTCTTATGCATTCTTACATATAGATGTGTGTGTGTGTGTGTGTGTGTATGCTAAAATAAGCTCATAAAACCTCTTTTGGAAAGAATGGTAGTTGGAGCTGTTTTTACCACCCTTTAAATATTATTATTATTTTTTTAAATTGTGATTCTTTTCCCCTTTTAGAATGCCTCTGATATTCATTTTAATTTTACTTAATCTAATTAAAAGATTTGTAAAATATGATATGCATAAAACTGTGCCTTGGGCCATCATAGGATTGATTCTAGTCAAGTGCAAAAATGAAAGCAGGATTCTTAATTGGGTCTAGTGATGCCTGATTATTCTGGAGTCTCTCTGAGATGGAAAGATGGAATGTGTTTTTTATGGTCAGCTTTGTGGTGAGAGAAGAGGCAACAGCCTGCATGGTGTTATTTCAGAAGGTGGGTTAATCTTTGTGTTTTTCACAGGTGGCTTCAGGAAATTTAAACATTATGGAAAAAATAAGCCATTTTAATTCTTTACCTTTTGAGATCTTTGTTTTCTGATTATTTCCTCCCCTTTCCACCTGTTTTCTGATTATTTTCTCATAGAAAGGTTGATTTGAATGCACCTGCCAAAAAAATCTGTAGACTCGGCAATTTTGAGAAGTCTTTGTTACTCAAAGGATATAAACTTGTTAAGTCTGCTGATCGATCGATCTATCTATCTATCTATCTATCTATCTATCTATCTATCATCTATTTACATATTCTACATATATATATTTCTGGTGGTAGGTGGGAAAGCTAATCTTTTTCTACTTAATATATATGTAGTTGAATATCAGATATGAGAATAAGTCATTCAGTCTAATAGTTAATTTTGATCCCTTTAATCATACTGCTACCGAGAGTGAAACATCTCTTCTAGAGTGTCTGTCAGTCAATACATTTTCAAGTCTAAAATGCATTTTATTTCACTTATGTTTGCTAATGTAGTTATCTATGGATTACATAATTATAAATTACTTTAGCTTTTTCATTATACTTTATGGATTTTTCTAAATTTTAATGAATAATTTAATTAGAAGTGAGTATAATAAGAAAATCCCTATTAGATTTTTACCCACACAAGGGATTGACTTGTAGCTACCTAAGTCCCCTGATCAATCATGGAACAACCTGTGCTTTAGAGAAATTGGAAGGAAACAATTTATAGTTATTCAAAGTCAATACAAGGATTGGGTTAAAACCACAGCATCAATACAATCAGAAGTAGAATTGATGAAATGCAAAGTTGATGTTACTTTTGATGATTTTAGCTTAGCAAAATAAACCCCAAGGGAAAAATCAAATCATTACCAAACTTAAGTTTAAAGAGAGAAAAATCAAAACCTTTTAACAAACTATACAGCAATGAGTCAGAAAGCTTCAACTCAGTTTAGTAAGCATTTATTCTGTATCTGCTGTCGGTTAATTGCCACAGCATAATCTGGACACATACAAGAAATCAAATATTTTGGAGACAGTGTTTCAGATAAACAAGAAATATATCTAGACAAAAGTGCTAGAGGTTTGCTCTGTATCCCTGTATCATGGTTCTCATTTTGTTCATTGTCTGTTCTCAAATTGATGTGAATGTGTCCTTTTCTTTTTAAAAGATTTATTTATTTATTTATACAAGCACTGGGTACAGTCAGAAGCGCGGGAGAGTGAGAGAATTCACATGAGCCAGAGCGGGGAGCAGAACAGGCAGACTGACGAAATGCACTGCTGAGGGGAGCAGCGAGCGCGACAGGAGAGGTCTGCACACAATGTGGGTCTCTCACTGGTGGCCGGGGATCGAACTGGGGCTACAGAGGCTGCGGGCAGCTTCGCAGCCCAGTGCTCAACCCCTGCGGCATCAAGGGAGGCCCGTGAATGTGTCGTTTATATGACTCTACTAGTTACATGTTTTTCCATTCCTCATTTGTGACCTTAATTCTGCTTTGTCTTAACACAGTCCTTCTGCCTTACTATATTTGTGGGAACAGAACATTTTATGCACTGGGTTTTTACTTTACTTCCTATCTTGGACTGATATCCTGTTATTGCCAGACCAAAGTATTTCAAGCAGTCTCACATCCTCTGTGAAACCTTCTCTGACACTGACTACCTAAGCAATCACACTTCTTGGAAGGATGGGTATATTGTGATAAGATGTCTTATGCTGCTATTTAATTTACTATCTTATCCTATATGGTATTTTATATTACAAAGCAATTTTACTTAAATCATCTGGTTTTACTCTGTGAGATAATAAGGAAAGATATCTCTATTTTTAGTGTGTGGGGAAACAGAAGGATAAAGTGACTTGCTTAAATTTCTAAGGTGCCAAGACAATGAACACAGGCTTTTTGACTTGATATTTTATTTTCAGCATTTTGGGCTATTCTTAGTTTACTTTTGTTCGCAAGGCTTAACTTTAATGTCAATTCTATGAACTCAGGGCTCTTTAGCACTTAAGAGTATAGGTATTCCATACAATTGTTGATTATTTAATATTTTGACAAAATATTTGAGCTAAATTAATATAAAGCAAAACAAAATATTCTTTAGTATACACTAACTTTCTTCTCTTAACAGAGCCAATAGTTCCTCAGTTGGGTTATATAGTACTTTTATAATTATCGTTATGGTGGTCAATTGGGAAGGTGGAGATCAATTATGAGGGGGTGTACTTTACCTTTCAAGGTAGATGCCTCTATGATTATTAAGCAAGGGGAACACGCACTTTAACAGGGAAGAGAAGACTACTTCTGTAGAGAAACTTGGGGATTCAAGCTTTTTGAGTACAGCAGTCCAGAGAGACCCTTTTGCTCAAAGGGTTCCATTTCTCAATGGGAACCTTGATCAATGTTAACAGATTCACTGTGTTTGGAAATTTTGTGTGCTCTGGAGCTCTGGGTTTAATACTCATCTTCTGTTCCTCAATTTCAGTGGGTCAATATCTTTTCACTTCCAATGAAAAAAAGGTTCTCTGATATTCACATTTTAGTTTTTTAAGTAGGTAGTGAGTCAATTTTAGACTTTCATTAATTTGCTGAGTTTATTAACAGTTTCCCATAAGAGCCATGCAAAGTCATAGTCCCAAACCTCAGTCTCTTGAACTAGTACATCAGCCAGTGCATTTCCTTTCTCAAGTATCCCATCCCAGCTCACCGACTGTGACAATTTTAACTGTTACACTACTACAACATGCCATAATAGCTATCAGTGTCTTTCAAAGCTGGGAGTCTTATCACCAACCAACCAGCAGGTAATCCAGCTCCAATATCCTTTTTTTAGATTTTGCTTGTACGGACCACGTGTAACACAAATTATCTTTGTCTGCATGCCCCAGAAACAGACTCTGAAGCAGAGATTTGTGTAAAGGTTATTAGGAGGCCTTTCTGTAACACCATTAAAAGAGTAGAAAGCAAGATTGGGGAGAGACATAAGCTGAACTGCATTATAAAAAGAAAGGCTGCAAAGGTGCTCCTGGGGAACTCTATAGCTCTGTGCTATGTTCAGAATTGTTCTGTAGTCTTTATCAAATTTCAGTGGTCAAAGAATTTAACAACCAGTCTTTGGATAGAGGTTGTCACTGAGTGGGGTATTCAACTTTGATCAAGGTGACACCTGTTAACAGAGAACAATTTCTGGGGAGAAACTTGACTGTAAGCAAATTTCTGAGGCTGGGGAAATAAGTGCCTCTGTCCTGAACAAGGAAGAGAAGGGTTTGGGCATCACACCATAACCTGTGCTATATTATACCACCATCCTCCTAACTGCTCAGGTTCAAAAGCTAAGTTCTTCTTTCTCTCACATCTAACATACAATCCATTAGAGTATGTTCAAGGAGACATCCAATATAAAGCCTGAATTTGTTCACCTTTAAACATTTCCACTGCAAAAATCCATATCTGATGTATAGTTTTCTCCTACCGCTGGAAAACTGTCTTCTAGTGGTTTTCCTGTGTAGCCTCTTACCTTTCTGTATTCCCTTTTCTTCACAACAGAATAATCCCCCGAAGACAAATTATCATTATATTTTAGAATCTTCCAATTATTTCCCCATTGCAGGTAGCATATACTGGATGCTTTTAAGTATCACCTTACTCTAATAATAACAGTTACCATATTTTTTGGTCCAGGACCTACTAAGTACCTCATTATCTCATACAATCCTCACAATAACTTTATTGGCTAATATTATTGCCACTATTTTACAGATAAAGAGATTATGTCTTAATGAAGGTGAGAAACTAGTCCAACGTCAGATGTTTGGAAATTAGTGGATTCTGGTTTTGAACCCCATAATCTTTGATTCCAAATCCCTATTGTACTTGTTAAAAAGGCTATTTACATAAAAATCCAAACTCTTGACTTCATTTGCAAATAGTTTTGACTCCCCAGACAACTTCTTGTGAAGTCATTGCATTACTAGTAACTTATATTTATTTTTAGGAACACAAAGTATTAAATATATATCATTTAAGTTTTTATTCTGTCCTGAGAGAATATTTGGAAAAGTAATAGGTAAGGGACTGATTTCTTTTTTTTTTTTTTTAAAGATTTATTTGTTTATTTATACAAGCACTGGGTACAGTCAGAAGCGCAGGAGGGTGAGAGAATTCACCAGAGCCAGAGCGGGGAGCAGAGCAGGCAGAAGGACCAAGGTACACTGCTGAGGGGAGCAGCGGGCGGCAGGAGAAGTCTGCGCACCATGTGGGACCCTCCTCAGGTGGCAGGGGAGCAGCCAGGGATCGAACCGACGCTGCAGAGGCTGCGGGCAGCTTCGCAACCCAGTGCTCAACCGCTGCGCCACCAGGGAGGCCCTAAGGGACTTATTTCTGAAGGGGAAGCTGAGATGTAAATCAGTTAAGTGACCAGGTCAGTGTAACAAGTTTAGTCATTTTTGGAGGTCAAGAAATGGAACTTTTTCACTAATCTCTGACCAAGGACATATCCATCCATGACCTGCTCCCCATGGAAGAGTTTCTTGATGAGAGATCTGCCTCCTCATCTTTAGTCACTCACAGATTCCACTCGAGAGAAGTTCTTTGAGACAATAATGGAGGAGATGGAGAGTCTAACGGCCTGGGGGACATTGTTGCTTAATTTGGAGCATAGCAGCTGGTGGAGGACTTGTGGGCTCTTAACTCAAGTGTGGCTTGAAGTGACTGCAGTTCTTGTGTAGTTGAAAATTTTAAAACCCACTGTCTCATTTGAAGGCTTTATCTGGTAGTGAAAATTCATCCACACATTGAGTTGAAGCTTCATGTCTAAACCCGGGTCATTGCCAGAAGAATTGAAAGGTGGAGGAATTGACAACTTTTTTTTTTTTTTGGACTATTTGGCAAAATTATCCTGAATCAACATGCAAAGATTTATAAATAAATCAAAAAGTTAGAAGAGCTCCTAGTTAATATTTAATGACCTGTTCTCTGGCAGCAGTGCACATTCCAAAGATTTTCCAACCAGTTTTGTTTATACTTCTATAAACTCCACTAGACCCAGCTTCTCTCTCAGCTTAGAGCTTATTTCAAGGGCAAATATTTCCCCAACCTGAAAACTTTTAAAATGATCTAAAATTTGGGGCCTCCTGGTGCGCAAGGGGTTAAGCACCACACTATGAAGCAATTCTTAGCCTCTGCAGCACGAGTTTGATCCCTGGCCAGCCAGGGAGCAACCCACATGGCGCTGCAGACATCGCCTGCTGCTCCCCTCAGCAGTGTACTTTAGTCAGTCTACCTGTTCTGTTCCCCACCCTGCCTCTGGTGAATCTTCTCACCGCTACCCCCGCCCCCACCCCCACCACCGTATCTCTGACCTGTACCACGGCTCTTGCATGCATAAATAAATAAATCTTTTTAAAAAAGACCTAAAAATCCATAGTCAAAAATGTACTAGTGCCTTGTTGATGTTGTTGTGGTTGCTAACCAAGGGAAGTTAGTGGCAAAAACCATCTTTTCATTTATTACTGAATATTATGGATTATCCATTTATGCCAGCTTCATCAGAGAAGGGGTCATATGTCCAAAGAGGCAAAATCATTTCAAAATTTGGTTTGCAACCTATTTGTTTTTGCAAAACTAGGAAAATGATATGAGCTTAAAGAAATGGAAATGTTCAGGACCTCCCTGGTGGTGCAGTGGGTTACAGACAGTGCTATTAAGCTATCACCAGCCACTGCAGTTCAAGTTCACTCCTGCCTTGCCCACTGCTTCCCTCAGCAGTGTATTTCAGTAGATCTGCCTGTTCTGCTTCCCCACTCTGTCTCTGGTGAATCCTCTCACCCTCCGCACCTCTAGCCTACACCCCAGTTCTTCTGTGCATAAATAAATAAATATATCTTAAAAAAAGAAAAATAAATGGAAATGTTCAGTAAAAAATGATGTAAATTGTAATATTCTGACTTAATACTTCTTTTAAAAACACAGATACTGAAATCCAATGAATAAGTAACACTAACCTTTTAACTAATAAAGAATCTTCACATTTATCATTCCATTTGACCCTATTACTTTTTTTTTATAAGTTTTTTTTTTTTAAGATTTATTTTTAAGATTTATTTATTTATTTATACAAGCACTGGGTACAGTCAGAAGCGCGGGAGGGTGAGAGAATTCACCAGAGCCAGAGCGGGGAGCAGAGCAGGCAGAAGGACCGAAGTACACTGCTGAGGGGAGCAGCGGGCGGCAGGAGAGGTCTGTGCGCCATGTGGGAACCTCCTCTGGTGGCCGCGGAGCAGCCGGGGATCGAACCGGCACTTCAGAGGTTGCGGCCAACTTCGCAACCCTGCGCTCAACTGCTGCACCACCGGGGAGGCCCAGACCCTATTACTTTTTTTAAGGATCTATGAAATGCTATAGTAATAGCATGTGCCACTCTGAGTGTATTAGGCAATATGATGTGTGGGTGCTATTATGGAGAAAAAAAAAAAAAAAACACAGAATTTTTCCCCTAGGAAAGTCATAATATTGCATTCTTAGTACAGTTGAGTTGGATGAGGGATTCTTTATGTTAGCTTTATTAAATATTCTTTGGGCACTTATCTATTTTTAAATAAGTATATGTATGCAAATACATGCAGTTTATAGAGCAAAAGTTTAATTAGTAAGTAGCATAAGAAAATCTATAAGGAAGTGATATAGTTCATGGGAAAAAACTTTAAGTCACAAATCAAAATATGAGAGTCCTGTGGAGAATAACAACAATAGCAACTGATACTGAGTTTTTAATTGTTCAAGAACTGCTTTAATTCTTTTTTTTTTTTTTTTTTTCCTACTGCCCATTTAATCCTTGTAACCACCCTCTGGAGTAGATACTGTTGTTATTCCTGTGATGCAGAATAACACACTGAGGGATAGAGGTTAAGCAACTGGCTCAAGGGTGTTGTGCTTCAAGTGAAGTTGCTGGGATTTTAAACCTAGAAATCTAACTCTGGAGCCCATGCTGTTAACTGCTCTGCTTAAATTGTCTTTTGATGAGCAGCGCCACTCTGGTTAAGTGAACATGGCCAATATTCTTTATTTTTTTCCTGACTATTCAAATGATCTGATACCTGCCATTGCTATTCCATAGAGCTGTTTCCAGAATTAACTGAAATAATATATTTAAAAGCACTTTAAAAGATAATGTGTTCTTGAAATGTGAGGTGATATTATCACTTTGTGTGCAATGGTTAGTTATTCAGAGCAATGGCCCATTAAATGGTCAGCGATGAGTGTATTCGGTTTACTAATAAAAGGAACCACCCTAATAGACTTCTTTGGGATGTACTACACATTAGTTCTTTCCAGAATTCACAAGCAAGTCAAGGCTCAAGCTGCCTCTGCACAGTTATTTGGAGATACATAGGCATATTTCGGGAAACAGGGAAAAACTGCTGTAATTGTTTGCACATGCAGACATTGTCTCAAATATGATTTTGCTATTTCAGAGATTCCCTTGTCATAACTACCAAAATGACACAAGCAGTACTTTTTTGTAATCTCCATATTTGATGCATGAAAGAAGACTTAATTCCTGTTTGAATAAACAACATAATAAGGTTATTGAGATTAGAGACCATTACTATATAAAATTATGTCTAAGTGGCAGATATAATTAACATTGGATTGTAATTACACTAATTACAAGTCACATTAAGACACTCCAGTAATGACAAAGTGAGAACCCTATAATTGAATGGAATAAGTAGGGAAACATGCTGCTCACACTAATTACCTAAATGAGCTAATATGTCTTCAGAGTGACAGTCACGCTCAATGTTATTACGCAGACAAGGCAGTTGAGTGAGGTGTTTTTAAAAATATATATAATATATATATATTTTTTTTTGCTAATTTTCTTTCTTCTCTCCAGGATCTATTTCAGGTCATCAGTTGCCTCATAATTTCTCTCTTGAGTCAAAGTAAGCAAAAACCGCAATGAGAGCTTTCTCTAGCCTTCTTCAGGGAGAGTACATTCAACAATGAGCTTGGAAAGCCAGGTAAGATTCCAAGCTTAGTGTGGATGGAATGCACTGAACCCTTGTTGGTGCCTTGGAGAAGCTAATGCTCTCCAATTTCTCCTCTGTTCAAGCTCTCCCAGTTTCCCAAGCAACTCCAGCTCCCTATGTACTTTGCAGCATTGAGAATCATCATATTGTGGGTTCTGAAGTACCAAATATGGCTTCCAGCAGCTCAGCTCCAGAGAGGCCCTGGAGAGTGATATAACCTGAATTATTCAAGGCAATTAGCACCAGCACTGCACTGGAACTCACATTTCAGCCAAGCTGTTAAGTGAGAATATAAACTAATACTGGAATATGAATTCATGGGCACTGTGAAAATTGTTTATTTTGTTGTTGTTTCTTCCCTCTTCCTCTTACAATTAACTTTTCTTTACATACCTCTGACTGTCTGGGGCACTTGCTTGGGTAAATGAAAAAAATAAAGGGAACAGACTGCAGCTATTTAAAACCTTTCTTCGAAAGGAGAGTTTTTGTTTTGTTTTTTTTTTTTTTTCCCATGCAGGGACATCACAATATGTGGAAAACAGAACTGATGCACTTAAATTAATAAACAATGTTGAGCACAGCTTTTCTTTCTCTTGTGATGGGAAAGAAAGGAAAATGTGTCAGGCATGTCTTTGTTAGTCAGGCTTTGGAGCTCTTTTCATACATTCCTCTTTTTCTTGTATTCAAGAAATTGAATTTCCTTCTCTTTATCAGGAAACTGCAGTTTTGCCTCTAAGAAATCAGTCCTGTGGGTTTCTAATACCAAGCAGTAAACCAAATATGCAAGGTTCATTAATAAGTAGATCTATATTAGTCCAAAGGTGGCAATAAGACCCTCCCACTTTCTCAGAATTTGGCCTGTAATTCAGAGATAATGACCCTGTACTTTTGAAGTACTCTCCTTCTGAGACTCTGCATTTCTTATAATCAATCATATTTTAGCTTAAAATGGACTTAATGTTGAGTTTGAATTAGAGGCTATACTCAATTAATTCTGCAGTTGTACAAACTCATATAATCAAGCATTAGGAGTTTACATAAGAGGATGTTGATTGAAATAAATAGTGTTGGAGGCCAGCCTTCTACTAATGGTCATGCAAATCAGAGGCTAATGGAGCTTGGCATGTTTAAGCTAAAACAGGGAGTGGGGTGACTTAGATTTTATCCTTAGTCCTAGTCTGATCTTACTGGTGATTTTTCAAATTATTCATTATCTTTGTTTTGGCCATATGGCAATTTCAAAGGTTCCTTGCAACTTATTTAGAATCCATGAGGATTTAAGCAGCTCAGAAACTTATTTTACCTTATGTCACTACCTCCAGGTAGATGAGTTAGCCAAACTGGCATTGCAGTCAGATCCCTCACATTAGAATTAGCAAAGCTTTTTTGTAAAGATAGAAATGCAATTAAAATGAGTATTCTAGGGCACTTTCTTATAGAAAGACAGCATGATGAGTAGATAGAGCATGGATTGGATCTTGAATTTGTAAGAATCTGGAATGTTTTCAAACATTCAAGAGCTGAATGCTTGGCTGAAACCTTTAAACATTTTAAATGACAAATGTATATGCTGTTATCTATATTGTAGTGCTATTAAAGAAATGAAAGAGAACGCATTAACAGGTAAATATAGTGGCTGGCACATAGAAGATATACCCTGGAAACTAATAATAATTGAGAATAATAATAGTAATTATGACACTAATACTAGTACTAATAACAATATGATAGAACTAATAGCAGCGACAGTAGTACTATTGTCAATGACAATATCAGAGGTAGCAACAGGCTATTTCCTCTCATGGTATCAGTAGCTGTTATTGTTGTCTTCCATGCATCCCTTGATGATTATGACCCTTCTCCAGGAGGGCTGACTTGGCTGGACAGCTGTGTTAGAGGACTTCAGTGACCACAGTCCATCTTGGGAAAATGAGTAGGAGGAAAGGGCATACTGGGGGAAATAATTATGTGGATGGAAAGCATACTCAATATCAAAGGTGGGTTCATATCTAGAAATGCTGCATGATTATTTCCATTTAATGATTTCACTCTCTTACAAATATTGTAGAACGATCCTGGATTCTACTCCTGTTTTCCCTACCCAGAACAAATGGGCATAGTTTTCTTTCACTTTCAAACACACCCACTTTCTTATCCACTGTGGCTTCAGCGTATTGTCTCTACCAGAATGCTTACCAGTGCTGGATCCAGTTGAGAGCCTTGAAGTCACCACGCTAGGTCAGTGCAGGATTGTTCACATTTCTCTTTGAACTGCTTTTCCACTAAGTTCTAATAACATTTAAATTCTTCATACTTAGAATATAGTTCTGTGTCTGAGAACTCTGTCTACATTTTAAATTCTAACATGCATTTTCTCTGGGGTTCAATATTTTGTGCTAACAAAAGTGGCCCTTCATTCAATGTTACTTATCTGTTATCATCTTATGCTAGCAGACTTCTCAGAGATCATCTCTCTTCTTACCATAGGCCCATGGTAAGATTATATCTGGGTCTCTGTTTGAAAGTCTATTTGTATGTTCTCTCCACCTATGCTGAAAAAAGTGAACATCCAAGTTAGGTGTCATTTTCCTATCTCTTTTTTTCCACAACTTTCCAGTATATTCAACCTCATCTCCCAAAGACAGACCCAATCAATCCCCTGTCTGCTCCTGAAGCATTTGGACTAAATCAGGAAATATGCCCCAGTCTCTCCATCTAATGGGGCTTGAGATTAAGAACTTCAAATGAATAATTAATCTAATCATGTTGGCTTTCTTATTCCCCCAATACCTTTGCTCCAAGAAATGCCCTAGGAGCATCGTCTGAGAGACTGTGTGTCCTCCCACCCATTTCTTCTTTTTCTTGCTTCCACATTGACTGAGTCCAAATGCTTGAATGTGCTGTGGTTCCTGTTCTTTACTTCTGTCTGGAATTCAGTTTCATGTTTGGAATACTATGATTTCTTCTTTTATGTCAGTTCCTTCCACCCCAAAAGATACTTGTCCTGTACACAGTCCAGGTTGGTGGTCTACCACATCCAGACAAATATTTTGTAACTACAAATATTTTGTTACTACAAATATTTTGTTTCTTTTCCACGGTAAAAAATAAAATATTTTTGAAATGCAAACTGAATTAAGTCCCTTCATTGGTATTTTCTGCATATACAGGGTCTCCTTGGGACTCTCTATGTTAGACTCCTCCCACCGGCCCCAAATTGGATGGGTTCCATATTCCTTACCCTTTCTGGTTTCCCTCTACTTTTTGAAGACACAATTGCTTGAGTTGTAGAAGTTGTATGCAAGTCAGTATTCTGTCCTCTCTGTCATGGTTCTTGATTTAAAGGCAAATCCTGGTACTGTGTACTGTTCCAGATGACAAGTATTGCTTTAAATGACCTTATACTTGAGAAGCCACTTATGGAATCTACAAAAATGTCATTGTATATTTAAGTCCCGACTCCAAACACATTAAGAGCAGAGTGTTGTAGTGAAATCCTCACCTTGTTTTTTATTCTGAAAAAATTATTTGACATATCTGAGCACAGTAGGCATAATAAGAGGATAATGAATAGATATAGGGATGATTCATACATCACAAAGTTATTAACAATAGTTATGTATCAAGTGTCACTGTGTGAGGACACGTCTTAAATGCTTTACATGTATTATTTCTAATTCTTAGAATTATATGAAAGGTGTATTGTATTCTCATTTCTTAAATGAGGAAATTGAAACACAACATGGTTAACTAATTTGCCTTAAGTCACCAAAGCAAACAAGAGACAGAGCTGGAATTCAATTCTAAGGTTTGGCTGACTCTTAACTCTAGCATATTTCACTGTACTCTGCTGCTGCTGATGAGAAGGTTTTTCTCCAAAGAAACAAAAAGACACATTTCTCTGTGGCATTTCCTGTTTTTCTATTTCATACATCTCTTTAGTTGCCAAAGTTTTGCCAGGATTAAAGACATAATTTATACATTGAATTGCTGCAGGCTGGAAAGAAAAATACATTTTTTCATGTTTAATCCTTTAACTCATTCACTGCAGGTATTTACATACTTTACGTGAGTTGGCAACAGACAAGCTAATGTGAAGGTGTAAGGACTGCATTTGGTGGGACTGAGGGATGCATGGGACAGATGGGGTGAATTCCTAAGGTCCTAAATTGTAATGTATCAGATGCTGCCAACAATGGTAAGAGGAAGAATGTAACTCTTTGAGATCCTAGGGAAAAATCCTTTAATAAAGTGCCAGGAATCTCAAGCAAGGGGAATTACCTGACTCTGCTTTTTAAAATTCATCCTTAATTATTCTTTCTCTCATCCTCATTTATTGGATCCTTGATAGCATTTTTAATACTTACAATTATTATAGCTTCCTAATCTTAATTTTTTTAAATCTCCTCCACTGTAATACAGGTTTCCTAAATAGCAGGGTTATGTCACACATAGTAATGCTCAATAGATAATTATTGAAAGATTATGACAATTGTCCACAGAAGATGCCCTCCCTTTGTGACAAGATTCACCTCAAGTATCTCCAGATTCAAATTCTCATACCTGTTTAGGGATCAGCAGGCCAGAGAATGCAGTGCATGACATTTGTTTTTATTAACACACCCTCTGTACATGTTATTGTAGAGACAGGTTTGGAAATAGATGCTGGTAGAATCTGACCCTCAAAGACAGCAGGGAGGAAAACAAGACAAACTGGTGAGGCTGAAAAATGGGCCGCAGAAGTTGTCGACTATGGAACACATAACCTAGCAGCCCATTTCAAATGTTCAGCAGATATTTCTTCTTCTAGTCAATTCCAGGCACATTGGTATGGTTCGATGTAGGTTGTATAATACTCTGATAGTGTTAGGGATGGTGGCCCAGGGGTGGTTCACCTCAGCAAAGACTCAGGTTCAGAGTGTTACAATGTTCAGAAGATGACATTGGTTGCAACTAAGCAGTGTCATTTTCCCTGTGAATTCCCATGTAGGGGTCATCAGTATCCCTACATAGGTGACATGTCCTACCACATGTCCTACCTGAACCTGTGGCCTTTGAACAGTTACAGAATTTGGGTGACTAGGGAAATATTTACAACAAATTCATGATTAATAAAAGGGTTCTACAACCATATGCAGTATATGAAGCAAAATAACTGTTTATTTTTATCCACATTGATAGAGGAAAAGAGAAAGAACAGATTGGGAAGAAATAGATGAAGATGTTATTAGTGATTATTTCCAGGTGGTATAATCTCAGGTGAGTAGGTTTCCAAATTTCTCTAGTTAACAGGAATTATTTATTAAAAAGGAACAGTGAATATTGAAAAAATAAATAAATAAAAGGCTCCACTAGGCATAATAATTCTAAACAAATAACTCTTCTCACATTTGTTTCTCACCTGCTGGCTTGGACTTCCCAAATCTTCTGTAGGCTAGGGACTGTGCTGACTCCTGGCAGGGAGCCACTGATTACCCCCTGCTCACTCAAGAATCCGTTTTTATGCTCACAAGTCAGATCTATTCTCACAACATGTGGTATCGAAGTTCCTCTTTCCTGTTTCTCTCTTTACCCAACACTAAGTTGTGGTGGACATAAAAGGTCTGGACTTTAGGCAAAGAATTTAGTAGAGACTACACTTGAGCATCATCCCCTTGATTCTTATGCACTAGATGTTAGAGACCTTGTTAAGGAAACCCTTTAACTCCTAGCCTCTGTGGTAGCACTATACACATCTATATGTGTATAAAGGCAATGCTGGGATTTGGTGAGAATTCAAGAAATCAGATATTGAATTTGTTGGTTTATTGAAAAGACTGCAAGGGCTAATTCATGAAGCCGTAAAAGGCGAAGTCAAAGTCACCTACTTCTCCCATATTTAGTCCCTTTCTGTGAACCTTTGGTTGTTCTTCACTTTAAAAAAAAAATCCTAATTATAACCATTTTTCCTGCTTCACAGGAGAGATTGTTTGTCACATTTTCCTATTAATTAAAATGTTCTAGTCTTATATTTTGTTCTGTCAGGTCCCTGCCAGGTAACTGACTATGTGAATCTGAGTGGAGGTGTTGATAGCTGATAAGGACTAGCTGTGTTAGTGTTAATGTGCATCCAGATAACATTGATATTTCTTCAATGACCTTTAGAATATTAGGCCTAGGGGGCATTTAAAACACCTTCAGGTGTTGTAATATAAAAAATGAGAGGGCAAAGGGGATTTTCATAACATCAGAAAATATAGGCTACTATCTAACTGAGCTCAAAATGTTTGCATCTGATTTCTTTGTAATGGCTTATAGTTAAAACCTACATTAATGGGAAAAAAAAACTGAGAGAAGTTTTGATGTTTAATTTCAAAGACTATCTGATCTTTTTTTTATATTGTTCTATTAAGATGAGTGTTATATATTATCTCTATCAAAGGAATAGCACAAATGGAACCATATTTAAGTTGGCTAGAAAAAGAAATACTATGAAATTCAGTGACAAAACCTCTGATCATTTCTAAAAGGTCAATTGAAGTGGGCTGATTATATTTCATAATTAAGTGGTCCTTAACCTATACTGCTCTGCTCTTAACTCCTTGCTGTGGCCTTGTTTTGGTAAAATTCACATTTAGATTTCTGATTAGTTATTTTTTCTTGTAGTAGGGAGAGAGAAAGACAACCTCTTTGTTCCATGTTTTGACTATTGTTATCAATTGTTTATATCATTTTATTTTAATGTATGTATCATTTTTTTGTTTTTTGCTTTTTATTTTTTATTTTTTTTAAGACACTTGACAAGTTGGAGGCTGTTTTTTATTTGGCAATCTCATTGTAATTCAGTGGATGTGGATGTTATCACTTTAGAGTTTAAAAAAGTAAAAAAAAAAGGTTATGAGATTAGTTTTAAGACTTGTGAAAATCACTCTATTTCTGTGTCTGTCTTTTTATCTAGAAATTAAGAATAATCAGATCTCTATTTTTCATTTCACAGAGTCATTATAAAGTTCACAATGAAATTATAAAAATGAAAGTGTTTTTAAAACTATAAAAGTCCTTTTGAAATATAACAAAGACATTTTGGTCCAGTCTCCATACTAATCCAGCTTTGCCTTGATTTTTCATAGTCTTACTTTTTTAAATTGCACATTTTTAAGTGTAGGTATGTTACTAAAACTATCATTTTCCTTTTCCTTCCATTAAAACAGTACCTAAAGCTAAAGCATATTTAATATAATTTTATACACATATAGATATTTTTCATTAAGTATACAAATTTTATTTTTATCTCAGTGTATAATTACTTCAAATGTAGCAATCTGACTAACAAATATATACTTTGTCTTATAAAATCATGGTAAAGAATTTAAATTGTAGCTTATTAAATGAAGTAATACAAGCTCTGATTAGGATTGCAAATATTCTATTTTGCCATGTGATTAGAAGACAACATAACTGGGCCTCCCTGGTGGCACAGGGGGTTGAGCGCCGCTCTGTGAAGCTGTCCGCAGCCTCTGCAGCGCGTGTTCCATCCCTGCCAACCCTGCCAACCAGCGAGAATCCCACATGGTGAAACAGACCTCTCCTGTCTCGCCCGCTGCTCCCCTCAGCAGTGTATTTCATCAGTGTGCCTGTTCTGTTCCCCACTCTGTCTCTGGTGAATCCTCTCACCCTCCCACACATCTGGCCTGTACCCTGGCTCTTGCATTAAAAAAATAAATAAATAAGTCTTTAAAAAAAAAAAGAAGCTTTAATGTTCTGGGTTTGAAAGTTTCATAAAAAAAAAAAAAGACAACATAACTTACTCTTTGAGGGGCTAAATAAGTGAAACAAATTGTTCTGTCACTAGACAAAAGTATTACAATATGATCATTCTGCAAAATACTTGGAAAATGTACAGCAGGAATTTGCAGTCAACAATTTTAAGAATTTTTTTTTCCTTTTCACACTATGCTTCAGTTAATCTATTAAGCAAGTCAAATTAAGCATCCATTCTCGTTTCATGAGACATCCTATGTCAACTAATTCCTATAAAGTTTTTGAGCCTATTTAAAACAAATGAAAAAGCAAAGAATTTGTTATCTATGGGACTCTAGAAAAATATTGAGCAATTTTATGCTACACATAGTAGATAATTCATGTTACTAAATACTATGGTAATGTAAAAATGCATTTATATGCTTCAAGAGACTCAAAATAATTACGTGAACTCTTTGACCAATGCTTGTCCCTGTAGGGAATCTCTCATTTTCCCTTGGAACTCTGAAATTCCAAGGAATTTCTACAGCCTCTGCAAATGTGACCTTACTTGGATAGATATTTTTAAACATTTGCCAGAAAATAAACAGGAAGCAAATATGAAGGAAATTCAGAAAAGTCAGATACTCTCCTTCCAAGAATGTAACTCAGTTACCACTGCTTTCCCTGCTCCTATTTAATACTCACACAGGTTTTTGTTTAAAGAATCAGGTGACAGCTAAATAAAGTCCATTTCAATACCTCCAGGCACTTCAAGCCCAAATTACCCAGATTCTTTTTCCCCTCCTACTACATCTCCCTCATCCCATTAAATCAAGGGTTGTATATGCTATAAGAGACGACTATTTGATCATTGAAGAGAGACAAAATGTTCTGCTTTTCAGCACATTTTAATCCACAGCTGGTGCACAGATTGGCATAGAGTATATGTTAGTTTTAGCTGTGAATTTTTTCAAGTTGAGGTTGCCTATATTTAGATCTCTGGAGTTTTAGGATTGCTGAAAGTAAATGTTTGAATGAGAAAAATATTGACTGGAGGAAAATACTGTTTAATAGAGGTGTTGATTTTGACCAGCCTAAAATATACTTATGTTGGATGAACATTTTAATAGGAAAGATATAATTATGGGTATTACTGAGAACCCACATTTATTTGACTAGCATGCATTAAAGATAAACTGTGGTGTATAATTTGGATTCTGAAGAATACTTGACTTTTTTAGAGGAAGAAAGTGCTTGGAAGGTTCATTTTAGAAAGTGTGGTATTAGGCTTTAGAGACAAAAAATTAACACAACACCTAAATTTGACTTTTAATGTTTATTTTCAAATTCATCAGAATCTTAAAGTAATTATTTTACTGTTGATTTTTAGACTACTTTGCAATAGAGACTCTTTGTCCATATAAATATACTGCTGATCTGTTTTACGTCCTCCTGAAATGGATTTTAATTTATTTAACAAATATTTCTTGAGCACCTGTTAAGTGCCAGACAGTGTTCTAAGCACTGAAGATAGTCTATCTTTTTTAAAGATTTATTTATTTATACAAGAGCTGGAGTATAGGCTAGAGGAGCGGGAGGGTGAGAGGATTCACCAGAGACAGAGTGAGGAACAGAACGGGCAGATTGATTGAAATACACTGCTGAGGGGAGCAGAGGGTGAGACAGGAGAGTTCTGCTGTGCCATGTGGGTAGCTCCCTCTTGGACAGCAGACCAGTGATTGAATTCATGCTGCAGTGGCTGCAGATAGCTTTACAGTGCTGTGCTTAACCCTTTGAGCCTCCAGGGAGGCCCTCATGTAATCTTTCAATAATCTGTATCTATTATTCTGCTTCAGTCTCCACTACTATCATTTCTTTTTTTTTATTCTTCCAGTGAGGGTGCTAGGAAACAGATTTTCTTTTCTTTCAAAAAGTGTTTCATATTTTCAGTGAATATTACTTTAGTGAATATTAATTTAGAAAACATTATTAAAAAAAAACTTTGAAATCATGGAATGGTGTCCAGAGATGGGGTAATAATAGAAATATTTCAAGTTATTTTACATCATTTGAGGAAATGAGTTCTACAAGGTAAATGGTGTAACTGTGAGGTCATCTTGGGTTTCTAAATGCCATTTTGAAAAGGTTTTCTGTTGCCAATAAAAGAAAAATGTCAACATAATACTCAGCATTTTCAGAATGTTATAGGAAACAAAATGGGAGAAATAGAGAAATTTTGGTTGGTTCTCTAAATAAAAGCATAATATATTTGGAGAATGAATATTATGTCCATATGGATTTTATTATGTCCATATGGATTTGAATATATCTATGAGAAGTAGGGATGAGAGAGTGGAAAGGGAAGGTCAGAGGACTTGGAGTCATGAAAACTTACCCTTTGGATCTCATTTCAATCTTTCATTGAAGCTAAATAAGGCACTAAAAACATGCCAACCCTGGAAGTAAGGGGATAATTATTCCTAAATCAAGTTTCTAGATTTTATTAAATGCCTCTTTTTAAGATCACAGCATATACATATTTTTTGCTGAAGTATACAGTTATTTTGCAATTATTTCATTCTGTGTGAGTCTCCCAAGTACAATCTTTCAAGTGTGTTAAATTGTAATTATAGTGAGTATGATCCAGCCCATTCATTCTTGCATGTAATTTGGTCACATAACTCTGTGACCGTGAAAAGATTGAGTGTATGGAATATCAACAAGTTTTATTATGAGAGAGAAGCCCTATGTTAAGAGTCATTAAAGCTTTATTTTGGAAGCCCAGTATAGCTTACTTATTTATTCATATACTCAGCTATTTCAATTTTACCATGAAATTTAAGAAGAGCACATGTATGTGAGTTTATGTATTGTAATCATCCACTATCGACACCAATTTCCAGTTTGTGAATACTATTTATGTTTCTTTTGCCAATGGTATTATTTTGTAAAGTGACTTTTTGAAGTTAATACTTCAGACAGTGGAAGTGGGAAGGGCTTATTTCTATTTTATAATGTCATATGTTGTCAGGAAGAGCTAGGGAGAAGTGTTATGGCAAAGAGTTTTGCAATTTTTAAGAAACTATCCAATTACAAGGTATCAGTTTTATTTATTGAAGTACCTAGTGTATGCTGGGCTCTGATAAACCTTGTAATCAGCATGATTTAAATTGACACTAGGAAGTCCCAAATGACATTATAGGTTTATTATTTTAACCATTCAACCGTGATAACACACTTCAGAAATGGAAAAGCTGTTTTCATTCACTGATGGATATTCATTAATTTAGTTAAGGAAAGAACAATTTAAATCTAACACATTTTATCATTTGATATTATCTCATGGAGGAATTAGTCTCTCTTTGGTCTTTAGCCACAGTTTATTGTCAGTGTGTTATTTGGTCTGGCTTCATTGTGGTTGTGGAAATAATAATTTTTTTATTGGTAAGTAGACTATAAGTCTTTTTAATATCAATTGTGAATGCTTACAGTTTATTTTTATAGCCTAGATCCATGCTATTACATAGATATTCAGACAAATGCATTTCTTTGTTATAGTGTCTTTCTTTGTTAGTCTCTGCTTTAGCAAAACCACATGATTAACACACTGGATAATTAGGTGATACTGTGAATGTTGCATATTGGAATGACTTCACTGAATACTTTTAAATGAAAAGATAGTAGATCAGCTATAGTTTTACTTGTTTAATTTTCAGAATAGATATGTTCCCTAATTTCAGTTTGCCAAAATTGTTCTTCATCTATGCACCACAATGTTTATATCGTAAAACATCATCACAACTGAAAACAGTGAAAGCTTTGTTAACAGGAGTTTCCTCTCACTTTTGTCCTAGCTTTTGTTTTCACTTTCCAAGAGCAAAATGCCAGTTAGGAATCTTTCCATATTATATACACTAAATTGCCTCTTTCTAAGGCAATATCTGCTCATAGAGGACAACTTTGTAAACCAAGAGGAAGGAACTTGTTTGTGTAAGAGTTTTTGTTCCTAGGAATTTCTGAAAAGAAAAAGCAATTTTATTCCATGCGAATTTTTGTGGGCATGAATTGAAGGGACTGGATCCTACCAAAGGTTAGGCTTTTTTTTTTTTTTTTTTTTTTAAGATTTATTTATACATACAAGAACTGGGGTGTAGACCAGAGGTATGGGGTGAGATGATTCGCCATAGAGATAGTGGGAGCAGAGCAGGCGGATTGACTTAAATATACTGCTGAGGGGAGCAGTGGGCGAGACAGGAGAGGTCTGCTGCACGGTGTGGGTTAGCTCTGTGGCCAGGGATGGAACTCATGTTGCAGTGGCTGCAGATAGCTTGATAGTGCTGACTTTAACCTGTGCACCATTAGGGAGGCCCCAAAGGTTAGGCTTTTAAACTTGTATACCAGCATTTTGGTTCGACAATGATCCCAGGACCACTGACTGACTGACTTGACCCATTTTTGCCAGTGATGCTGACCACTTCTCAGTTGGTCTTTGTCTCCCCCTTTTGGCTGTTGTGTGGGTGGTCATTTGACAGGTTTTGCTCAGAAGTACCTTGCCCACTGTACAGCCAACAGCCACTGTGTTGAGATCCTGAAGCCAGCATTTGTTATCTTTGTGCCACTTGGAAACTTCTGGTATTTGGAACAGTTAACCTTAGGAACATCTTCCTGACTTCACTGGACTGCCCAGCACACCAGGAAGTATCTGTGCCTAGGAGGTTACCAGGTGGTTTGCGAACAAACTTCTTCCCAGAGTAAATAGGGAGAGCAGGATGGAATAAAAGCCCTCAACTCCCCTTGATGTTGACCTCACTAACTCACCTCCTGTACTCTACACCAAAGCCTGGAAAGGTGAATGTTAACCCAAGAACCCAACCATTTGGAATTTCTTTGCAAGCTCTTTGTTTCCTTTCTGGGATTGGAGAGTATGAAGTTTTCATTTTTCTCATCTGAATTTACATTTTCCTTCTTCCTGACTCCATCAAACCCTTAATGAACCCTTAATGATAGAAATAAATACTTTTTTTTTTTAAATTTCACGTGCACTCTGAACTAATTTCCGCAAATTAAGTAGTTATATTTCTGAAGAGTGGGGAAATTTGCAATAGGAATAAAAGAAGAGAGAGAACAAAATAACATTCACTCAAGAAAACCAAGAGAGCTTGAAGAGTTCTGCCAGGACAAGGGCAAAAAGTATAAATATTTTTATTCTAATGGTAGTTAAATTTACATTTTCAAAGAACACATTTGAAGTGGTATTTACTTTTAGATAAAAAATTCAAAAATGAGACTCTAGTTAGACATTTTACAGAAAGACCCTCAACTGAGATTTTTTCTCATGTTTTTCTCATTATTAATTGGACAGGATGGGTTTTGGGGAGAATCAACATCAATTATCTTTAAAGAGATTTAAGCAAGAGATAAACATCTAATATATTTACCCAGAAAAGTACTGTTTCTGTTGCTCTTTGCATACACTTTTATTTTCATTTGGTGTCATTTTCTTTATGCTCAAAGGACTTTAGCCTCTCTTAATAGTAGAGGATTGCTGGTGGTGAATTCTTTAAGCTTCCATGTGTCTGAAAATGCTTATTTCACTGTTTTTTTGAAAGGTAATTTCTCTGTGTATAGAATTCATCCAGAAAGCATTTTTCTTGTCTGAACTTAATGATGTTGCTTCTTGTCTTCTGATTACTTCAGGTGGTTTTCTTTTCTTTTTTTTTAATATTTATTTATTTATTTATGCAAGAACTGGGGTACAGGCTAGATGCATGGGAGGATGAGGGGATTCACCAGAGACAGAGTGGGGAACAGAACAGGCAGACTGACTGAAATATACTGCTGAGGGGAGCAACGGGTGAGACAAGAGAGGTCTGCTGCCCCATATGGGAAGCTCCCTGGCTGGGGATTGAACTCGCACTACAGTGGCTGCAGATACCTTCATAGTGCTGTTCTTAACCCCTTGTACCACCAGGGAGGCCTAAGTTCAAACTTCTACAAATGTACACTTTCACACCCTGCTCACCCTCAGTGCTCCAACAATCCTCTACATGTTCCATAGGATCCCTTCCTTACAGTATTCCACCCACTGCTCCCAATCCACCATCTCTTGACATTTATTTGATACTTTGCTTTCTATATCCTCTGATGTTCAGTCACTTCTTTAGTTTTATATGTATTATATTGTGTTTACTTCCTATCACATAATCAATATTTTCTCTAAGATTTTTGAGAAAAAATGCAGATGCTTTATAATATTTTATTCTTTTTTGAAATTAGTCTATTCAAGACTTTTGATATTCCTAGAAGTAGTTAACAGGTATTTTTCTGGTGTGCAGCAGATGGTGAGGCTGACTTTCTTTTTGTCTACTTGTATTTACCAAATTTTCTTCATTGAATTGATGCTTTTATAATATGAAAGTATAGTTTCCAGGAAAAAAAAAATGCCTTTTCATCCTCTTCTAGTTTGTTATTATTTTAGAGACACCTATTGCTGTGATTGGTGTTTTAATGTTTACTCATCCTTGAAAGACAAGAGATTTATTTAAGCCAAATATTCCCCCCAACTTAGGGTGGGTGCAGTCTCTTTGGAGCTTCTCACTCACCTCTTGGATGATATTTAAAATGGAAAAAAGAGAAAAAAGAAAAAAAAGAAAAAAGAACACCTTTTTAGATCTTAAACTGGAGGTTTTTTTTTTTTTTTTTGTAAATTCATGTTATCATTAAAGAATTAAAAAAATTGGGGCCTCCCTAGTGGCTCAGGAGTTAAAGATATCACTATCAAGCTACTGCCAGTCACTGTTTCATGAGTCTGATTCCCTGGCTGGCCAGGGAGATGATCCACATGGCACGGCAGACCTCTCCATCCTCACCCACCTCTTCCCTCAGCAGTGTATTTCAGTAGATCTGCCTGTTCTGTTCCCTACTCTGTCTCTGGTGGATCCTCTTACCTCCCACCCCTCTGGTCTACACCCCAGCTCTTGTGTGCATAAATAAATAAATTTTTAAAACAAAAGAATTCAATAACTTTGCACCTGGAGGAAAGGAGAGGATGGCCTAATTGGGGAAACTTTACCTTCAAAGTTTAATTTTCGTGTTTGAAAATATCTGTTTCCTTAGAGTTTAGATTTTTAAATACCATCTGTTCTTGCCTGAAGGTAGCTCACAGGAATAGCTCCTTTGATGCTGAGGCACAAAGCTTCAGGGTGATCCCACCACAACATAGGGAAGGCCATTGGCCCTGCCTGATTTCTGTAGTTCTCACTGACATGTTTAACAGTGCATAATATCTTTTTCTTCTCCTTCATGTTGATTTTCAGAAGCATTATTACTTCCAAGAATTATAGGCATATTTAAGCAATATGCTTGCATTGCTTGCTTTGTAGAAATGTTGAGCCCTTTTTACTCCCAACACTATTACAGAAAAGAGCTATGTCATTACTATATCACTTTTTTAAAAAAGATTTATTTATTTTTGCATACAAGAACTGGGGTACAGGCCAGAGGTGTGGGAGGGTGAGAGGATTCACCAGACACAGAGTGGGGAACAGCACAGGATGATTGCCTGAAATACACTGCTGATGGGAGCAGCGGGTGAGGCAGGAGAGGTCTGCTGTGCCATGTGCGTCAGCTCCCTGGCCGGGGATCAAACTCGTGCTGCAGTGGCTGCAGATAGCTTCATAGAGCTGTGTCTTAACCCCTTGCACCACCACGGAGGCCCCATTATATCACTTTCTTTTCTTTTCTTTTTTTTTTTTTTTTCAGTAAAGACTTTTTTTTTTTTCAAGATTTTATTTATTTATACAAGCACTGGGTACAGGTCAGAAGAGCGGGAGGGTGAGAGAATTCACCAGAGCCAGAGCGGGGAGCAGAACAGGCAGATGGACCAAAGATATTGCTGAGAGGAGCAGCGGGTGAGGCAGGAGAGGTCTGCAGTGCCCTATGGGGTTCTCCCTGGCTGGTGGGGAATCCAACCTGTGCTACAGGGGCTGCGGACAGCTTCGCAGCGCGGCTCTCAACCGCTGCACCACGGGGAAGGCCCCTATATCACTTTCTTACACTGTTTGTTTCTCTTGTTTTCATTTGTCTTATTTTGTTTATCAGTGAATGTAAATTTTATGTGTTTGTGTGTTTTTTTACATTTGGAATAAATTATTTGTTCACATTCTTTAGCCATTTTCCACTGGGGTTTTTGGTGAATTTGTGAAAATCTCTATGTTGTCCATATTTATTAAGGTTATTAACCTTTTCACATTTTTTATATTTTCTCCTATATAGTTTACAAATACATTAGGTTGATATTAAATTCTCTATGTACCTATGTGTGAGTGTTAAAGATAACAAACTTAATCAATATGTTCCCTTAAATTTTTCCCTTGTTTTTTAAACTTGGAAAACTTCCTCATAGAAGAATTAGATAAATGGAAGCAACAAAATCTATTTTATGTTTCTGTTAGTTAAGTATTAATTGAAATGAACAGATAAAAGTGTAGATTCCTTCCTATCTGTCCACTCAACTTCTCACTTCTCATATGCATCCACATCTCATTTTGATAAAATTATTAATATTTCACATCTTAAAATGCAATGCTAACTCTTTAGTGTCCACCATCACGCCATTTTACAATTCCATTTAATTTGACTTCTGCTATCTCTGGAGATAAAAAAGACTTAGTAAACTTGATTAACCAGACAGATTGAAATATAATGTTACCCAAATTGAGATATCATGGCTCAGTAAAACATTACCTTGAAACTCAGTGGTATAAATCAACCTCTTATTATACCTGTGATTTTGGTGGTTTATAGTTCACAGCAAAGAACCCCTTTCTTTGTTCTAGTATGTCAGAGTCACAGTTGAATTGAAAGGCTGGTGTCTGGAACTGACTGAGGGCTTGCTCACATACATGACTGGTGGTTGCTGCTGTTTGTCATCTGGGGCATAAGCTGAAACTGATGGCTAGAACATGTATCTGTCACCTCTCCATGTCTCTGGGGCTTCCACCTACCATGTTAATGGGTTTCCAGTGATGAGTGACCTGAAAGAAAGCCACACAAAAACAGCAGTGCCTTTCATGATATAGCCTTGACAGGCATGTTGTATAATTTCTGCCACATTTTATCTGTTAGAAATTAGTTATTAAGTTTGGTCTATTTAAAAAGACAAGGAGCAAACATCTCTGACTCTCAATGGAAATATGTCATTTCACCTTGTAAGAGAATCTGAGATGAGCTACATTGATACAGTCATCTTTGGAGAACAACCTGTCAGACTATGAGATATAGATAGGTCTTCGCAAGATTTTCCCTGTTCCCCCAACCAGACCTATCCCCAGTTTCTTTTCCTGCCAAATTTTCATTCTTATTTCTCACTTCATGGTTTTTTCTTCTCCTTGCCAATTAAGATGCAAAACGTTGACCCCTTTTGTGGATTTCCCCCAAAGAACATTTAGCAAAATATTTATATATGTCGTAGATTTTAATGAGGTTTTGGCGGGATGCAATTGGGGGGATAATGATAGTAGGAGTGGAAGGAATGATATCATAACCACTCTGTAGAAGTAATTTTAAATTTGAATATAAACAACCCTCATATTAAAGGTCCTATCAGAACTTCTGACTGATACACACATCTTTATTGAAAATTCTTTTTTCGCCCTGTAAAATGATTTTCCTTTACTCTATCCTACTCCCCTTTTCTGCTTTTTTCACATTCCAATTTTCTGTTTGTGCCATATCAGGCGATATGTAGGTGAATCATTATTTCACTATCAGCTTACAGTTTATGTTTCGAAGGCCTCATCTGTTTTATCAAAGCAAGTGGAACCTTGCTTATTGGCATATATTGGCAGCTGAACTGAAGATCAATTCTGACAGTCCTTTAAAAGGCAGAAGCTGCATTTACAATTTTATTTATTTATTTATTTATAAAGATTTATTTATTTATGCATATAAGAGCTGGGGTACAGGCCAGAGATGGGGGTGGGTGAGAGGATCCACCAGAGACAGAGTGGGGAACAGAACGGGAAGACTGACTGAAACACCCTGCTGAGGGGAGCAGTGAGTGAGATAGGAGAGGTCCACCTCGCCATGTAGGTTTCTCCCTGGCCGGCCGGGGATTGAACTCGTGCTGCAGAGGCTGTGGATTGCTTCATAGTGCGATGCTTAATCCCTTGCACCACCAGGGAGGCCCATGCATTCACAATTTGAAAAACAAATTTTCTTCTTCCACAGAAGTAGCAAATGAATTCAGAAACAAACATATAGTTTTAAGCACACTGATAATTCTCTTTTTAGCATTAAAAATATTCTTTGTGGCAGAGAGGTGAAATGTATGACAGTTTGAGGAGAAAGCTTGCTATCTTTATTTTTTCTCCTTTGTTCCCACTGGTTATTGCCAGTTTTTCCATAAAATTGTTTCAACCCAAGATGGACCTTTAAGATTTGGCAAAGCTTCTCATTCTTACATGAAGTGTGAGCTAATTGTTTCATGTGTAAATGGGATTTCTAATAGGGTTGAGACTGCATGTTTGAAACAGCTATTCGAAAAGTGATGTGCTCCAATGGAAATATTTCTTTAGCACCTAAAAGCACCTCAATCCATTTCAGTACTAAAAACAAAACATTGGTTCCTTTCCAAAGTTTTATTTTTCTATGACACAAACCCAGGATAACATTTTGCATGTTAAGTCTTCATAGAAATAAGAAGTTGTAAAGTACCTGAAAGGTATGACTTGGAAAGATAGTATTTAAGTTAAAATATCCTCACTATCAATATATAAGAGGTTTTCATTTAGCTGAAAAATTCGTCAACTAAATTTTAAGACAATTTACTTGGTCGTAGAGGCCATCCTCGATATAGTAGGGCATAGTTAGAATATGCCTTCAATTTCTTATTAGGAAGACAATATTTGAAACAACAGTGAACATTCTAAGAGACTTTATAATGTTTGTAACTGTGCGTGTTGTGGTGCAGACTGTATGTACCTTGGATTTTGATGTGGGAGGCAGTGCAAAATAATGGGTCGGGTAATAAGTCATAGAGTAGAAAGGAGAATCCATAAGGTAGGATTTGAGTAAAGTCTTTCTGATTGACTCATAATGTATGATAAGGATGTCTGGTCATTTCGGGGCGGTTTCAGGTTTACTGTTAAGTAAATGAGACTGAAGCTTCAGGACTCCTCTACCTGGCTTGCCCTCAGGTGCAAGGGTTTATAGGGCACTAGCCCTGTGGGAGAAGAGAAGCAAGATTTCAAGCCAAAGGCATATCTACATAAACATTTCTGCTAATTTGCCTAAAGGGATGTCAAAAAAACTCTAGTTGTTTACTGTGATTTTTTTCCATAAATATTTGCTTTTATACTTATTTTTCATGTATAATTTTATACTACATTTTATACTACTTTTCTTTAAAAACCTGTCAGATTGTATGAAATCCGTCCACAGAAAACCTATATGTATCTCTGTTGAGAGAGAATGATGGAATCTGCAAAATGAAATGAGAGATTAATTTAGTGTAGTTCTCTTTGGCTGCAAAAAAGGAACTGATTCATAACTAGTTAGTATCTTAGTACCTAAGAACAAAACTCAAATCTACTCATTTGTAGTTCTGTGCTTTTTCCTTTACACGGCAAGATCTTGTATAGGAATCACCTTCAAGGGTTCTTCATGTAGCTTATCAAACTTATCTGGATCTAATCTAATAAAATGTGAAAACAAATTATGTCACTGATAAGTAAAACCCTAATATCTGCCTTATGAAATGACTTTGGCAGCATCTACCTTTCCTCTGTAGTTATTACAGTTTCTTAATTACCACCATGGCCAAAATGCCTAGTGTTTAGAAATTGGAATGAGTTCATATAAGCACTTACATTATCAGGAAATATAAATAGCTCATTTATTCATGGTAGCATTACCGTGTTCCTAATATAGTTTTTATTGATGGACACTTGAACTGTATCAATCCACTTAAAATTCAGAATGGTGCTTTTGTGCATGGCTTTATGGCAAGAGCAGTATAATTTAATTTAATATAATCTTTTAAAAACAATGATGTTTGTTTCATAAATGAATATTTTATATGTTGTGTTTAATTAAAATAAAACTATGCTACTGATCTAGAAAACACAAAACAGACTTGAGTTCATATTTATGAAGTGTAGCAATATTGGCAAGGCACTACTTATCTTGTTTATGAGACATGCTTGCTATTACTTGTACAGATTGCAGTCATTTTATTGCTGAGCTTTACATGGTTTACAACCCAACAAATGCAATGAAACTGTCATGAGGAAAATAAGCCTATAAAATTTTTTTTAAAAAAGAAGGTGGCATTCACAGATCAAAATGCAGTTTTTGCTGAAGCATTGGTAGGTTTTGAACTGTTACACCCTTTTAGGCAGCATGTTTTCTGGATTTATCTCTAAATGAAGGGAGAAGACTAAGATAAGAAACCAAGGTTATTTTTAACACCTTTGCTTTGTGTATAATTCCTTTGAGATCCTCTTGCCTTTGCCTTTACTCTCCTGATAAGATTCCAGAACCCCAGGTAAACTGAAATATTTTCAACAAGGGAACAGTTTGGAAACCAGGAAATGGCATTTATAAGTGAAAGAGAAGGGGTATGAGTGAAAAGCTCCCTACCTCTTCATTTCAAGTGTTTAAATTAAATAATGAATTTGATGTACATCTTTCTAAATTGGAGTCTGAGAAACTAAAACCTCAAAAACCTGTAGTGAGGGCATCTGTAGGCTGTCATGGCTGGATGGGTTGAATGCTTCCATGACCTTGTCTATAATTTATCTTCCAGGATATTATGAAGTTGTAATTTTAATTTGCTTGCTAGATTTTCCCCTCTTTGTCTGAAATATCATTTAATGTCATAGTTATTCACAAAATATTAGTGGTTTTAAATCTTGTATTCCTCACCATATTTATGTGTATCCTCAAGATTTGGGGGGCAAGTGACATAAAAGCAATCTTATATGAACTTCAGTAGTATTTAATAATCATGCAAAGAGAAAAATTGCTGCTTAATATAGAGCATCTATTTGTTACATATCTTTTCCTAGCCATGCCTACCTTTTATCATAACTGTAACAATTACTTCATTCCATGCTGTAGGAGTTTTACTCTTGTACTTTTCTGAATGTCCAGGCCCTTAATGGTACCCAAGAGGTACATAAACAAAAGTATGTAAAAGAAGTTCAGGGACAAGAAAGGAGAAATTGAAAACAAACAAACAAAAACAAAAACAAAAAAAGAATGTAAGCTCTTTACTGCATAGAATGAACCTTTATCAGAGCAGTTAGCAATTATAAATATACTGTTTGTTGAGTCCGGAAATGTCTTGCCTGTTTTCCCCTATCTGAATCCTACCTTTACTGCCAGGTAGCTCACATCCCTCTTGCTCCCATCTGCAAGCACATTCCACAGGTGTTTGTCTCCTCGAATCCCTTTGCTGGAATTATGGTTGTGGTTCATCTCTGGACCCGGGCCCATGCAGTTTTGCTTGTCTGTCTGGTTGTTCATTGCTCAAACCAACCATACTTGTTATGTGCTTCCTCTGGGTGACTGTCACAGCAGATGGCACTTGGGGGTCTACGATGTATCTCACTGCCATTAGAATCCATGCCAGTTGGATCTGGGGTGCTCCAGTCTTGTAGCTGCCATTTCCACAAGGAAATGTTCCAGTGCTCCAGTTCTCTTCTTGGTCTGTGCCCCACCTGAATGTCACTGCATTACTCTGGGACTCTGCCATACTGCCTCGATCATGCCATACTCTCTCTCTGGGAAAACCCTTTTCTCATGACTGTGCTGGTCTCATACTGGTTCTACTTCCCTAACCCATTCAGTGTCTGCCAACAAGTGGTGCTCTGCCTTGAATGGATGGCTTTTCCCAAACTGTGGTACAACATAGCTTTCCAGACTTAAAATATCTCCTAGTTCACTGTCCCATAAATTAGGTTTGTTTTGCCTCTCCTTTCCTACCTCATAGCAGACTTCCACATAGAATCAATGACACACTAAGCTCTTCCTGAAATAGTTTAAGCACATGTTAGAAAATGGACATTGTACCACAGGCTGTCTTCTGAGATATCAGCTCCATGATTGAATTTGTTCCCACGCTTCCATGACAGGTAGTCAATGTCAACCCCTTATCTGTAGGTTCATATTTTTGAGCATTGGGACTTTCCCTTGTTAAAGCAACTTGAATTGAATTTAAGGTGATCAATAACTTTACCCGATGGTTTTCTTGTTTTCCTAAAGAACTTCATGTAGGTAGGTACTCTCTAGGCAAAATTTATTTTCAGTTCTAAAAGTGAATGTTCCAAAATGAAGGCTGTGAGCTTTTTACCAGAGATACATCTCACATTATCTCAGGCATTCAGTTGCTTCCTTAGATAGGACCACTTGTCACCCTCTCTCTCTATAGATATAGTATATACAAGCTTTTTTGGATGTGGTGATTTTGTCTCTTTATATGTGAATATTATCACACACATGCACATACATACTGTTTGCACAGAGAGAAGCACACAGATGCATTATTCACAGACATTTCTTTCCTTACCAAGATACTGTGATGATCATTCCATGGCACATATAGTTATCTTTTATTTTAATGGCTACAAAATATGCTGATGATTGATATTCACAATATTTTATATTATAATAAATCTGTGATGAATATTTTCATTTTATCATATGTATGTATATACATACGTATGTATGGGGGGGGGAGATATGAAAGCAGTGGTCCAATGGGTCTATGTATTTATAATTTCGATAGAAATTGCTCAGTTTCCCTAAACTAAAGTTATGGTATCTTAATATGACTGCAAGTTCTTGAGACCTTCCTGCTTAGAAGCCTAGCAGGAAACAGACTGAATAATTGGATAGTTTGAAGAAGATTGTATAAGTGGGCCGCCTACAAGATATGGGTAAGGTAGAGAGATATACCAAGTAATTATGTAATTTTGTCAGGGTTTGTTTGCAGTTGACGTTATGATCACTAGACCTGAAAGGGCAAAAATAGGGAACACTTACCTGAAGATAGAGTGTGTATAAAGGACTACCTTGCAGGCTCTGTAATCTTAGTCAGGGTGGTAAGCAACAAGAAGCAAACCCTCAGAAAGGAATCCCAGGAGACAAATATTCAGACCACATTTTTCCCCTTCTTCTGATATCTTGCAATTATTACCCCTTGCTCAAACTTGACAGATGGCCAGAGAGCAAATGAGATCCTTGATGCCATTCATACAGGTCAGCCACCTGAGATACAGAGCAGGTTGGAGTAGTGGGTCTGAAAGTATACATGAAAAATTATCTGCCATGCTTTTTGTTGTTATATATCTGAGGTGAAATACTACACACATATTTTTCAAAATATGAGTGAGGCAATGAATATATTGAAATAAACAAGAGTATCATTTTATTTATTTTTCTTCGTGGTACCTATGCTCGCTCTCTCTCTCGCTCTCTCTGTTTACTTTTTATTTTGAAATGATTTCAAATTTACAGAGAAGTTGCAAAAAGCAGTTTAAAAAACAGACAAAATTTCCTCTATGTCTTTAATCCACATTTTAAAATGTTTAGCATTTTAGTACACTTACTTTTTTACTCCCATTCTCCTTCTCTCTTTCCATATGTGTATGTATAAATATCTATAAATTTATCAGTCTAATGTTTATACATGTATACATGCACATACATAATACATATCACATAGTGAACCATTTAAGAATGAGATACAAACAACATGTCCTTTAACATATTTTCTAAAACAAGGGCATTTTCTATTTAATTATAATACTAAATCAGAAAATTTATGTAATTCCATTATTATCATCTAATCCTCACCCTCCATTCAGTATTTTCCTATTGTCCATATGCATTGTGTTTGACAATCATGTTTCTTTAGTCTCCTTCAATCTGTAGCAATTTCTCAGTCTTTCCTTGTCTTTCAGTCCCTTAACATTTTGGCAAAGTACAGGACACTTACTTGAAAAATATCCCTTGACATGGTTTTATTTAATATTTTCTAACTTTCACCAGGCTTACAATAAAATGATGCTATGTTTGTCTTGTGTCATATCAGGAGGCGTGTAGTGTCATTTGTCCCATTACTATGATTTTAAATTTCTTTTTTTTAAAGGTTTATTTATTTATGCATATAAGACTGGGGTACAGGCCACAGGTGCAGAGGCGAGAGGATTAGCCAGAGACAGAGTGAGGAGGAGAACAGGCAGACTGAAATACACTGCTGAGGGGAGCAGCGGGCGAGCCAGGAGAGGTCTGCCGCTCCATGTGTGTAGCTCCCTGGCTGGCCCAATCGAACTTGTGCTACAGTGGCTGCAGATTGCTTCACAGTGCTGTGCTTAACCCCTTGTGCCAACCAGGGAGGCTTCTGACTTTAAATTTCATTGCTTGGTTAAGTAACAGTTTCTGCCAGTTTTCTTCACTATAAGGTTAGTAAGGATTTATGTTCTTTAATTAACAAAGAAGTCACTATCTTGTGGGAAAAAAACTTTGATATTTTTACTAAGTTGTGAAAACATCCCTCTCTCTCTCCCTCCCTCTATTTATATCAATCAGGGTTTGAGGAAATAGGCACAAAGGATTTACTGTCAGGATATCACCTAATGCATTGGTGGGAGTGGGTTGCCCAGTCTTGGGAGATTTTGTGTGTTTGTGTCTGGCGCTAGCTGGCCTCTGAATCTCACAGAGCAGGCAGTCAAGAAGGGTCAATGAGCATGAGATGAGGGAAGCAAGGTTAAACTGAAAGTCACGAGAATAGAATAGTATTTGCATTGGTCTCTCATCAGCTCTAAGCCTCCAACTTACCATATGAAGTGTTCAGCAGGGGAAGTCAGTGTTCCCTTCACCATGAAACTAAACACGCATCAGGTCAGGCATCAGAGGGACTAAGGCCTAACACCTAGCAGTTCTTGGTGAAACTGCAAACCCCACTGCTTCCTCCTGAACAACAACAACAAAAAGCCAAAGATAAGAAACCATGTGAGTGGACTATAGCAGCATTTTTTTCTTGCGTACACCTTCTGGGAATAAAGGAATATTGCTGCTCATTTATTTTGGTCTTATAAATCTTGTGCATGATGTCACTTCTGGGTCATGCTAACTCATTGTAGGAAAAGTAAACTACTAAAAGATACAGTCACAGATTAGCTCCGTTGATGTTATCAAATCCATTATAATATATATAGCAGTACAAATTAATGAATTCCTGTTTTATTAAAATAATTGCTATCTATTATAATTATTATTCATTTTGATGCTAAAATTATTCCAGATTTGACCATTGGAAGTCTTTTATGATGACTGTTGTATTTTTGACATTTTTCATCATTATTTGAACTTTTATTTGTTTTCTGACATGAAAAGATATTCCAGGATCATCTTACATTTTCCATCTCATAATCCCAGAATCGTTCCTTCCTCCAAGAGTTTTGGTTTGTTTTTGTAGAATGACATTTAGAAATCAATATCTGAAAGCTGCTTGTTCTCTTTGTTACTTGGGATAATTGCTTCTTGGCCCTTTCAGCAGACAAAGATAGGGAACACGGGAAAAAAACAAAGCATTCTTTGCCTATTTTCCTTTTAGGGAGCTAGTCTTATCATATATTATTATTTGGAAAACTCTTTAGTATTAGGGAAACTGGCTATTTTTGATGTGAGTTATGAATCTTTCCTAGAATATATTATATAATGTCCATTCTGTGGTAACAGGCCCTTTTTAATTGTCTCTTGTGGGTAGTCTTGGTTATATACATGCAATGCAATTCAGGTATGTATAGGGAAGACCTTTCATTCCATTGATCATTTAGAAAAAAAGTGACATTTGAAATGCTTAAAAAGAAGAATATTGAACATGCATATTGGAAAATCTTTGTTGACTGCTCTGCTTATCTGAAGTTAATATCTTTGAAGCAGACTTCATGATTTGTGTGAAGACCATATTTCAAGATGTCTTTTTATGGGGAATAAATTGAAGGTGTTTAGAATTTACCTTCACTGGTCATTCTACCAGCTGCCGTTTGTTCTGGGTCTTTTCATCTTAATTTGGATCTTGACTTTCCCCGATACATTTCTTAGTTCATTAATTGGCTCTACTCATAGTCAAATTTATTCATTCATTAGCTAGTTCCCTACAGTGAACATAGAACTGAACTAGATTTTGGATAAGCTGTAAGAGTGACAGAATTCCATGGGCCTCCCTGGTGGTGCAGGGGGTTGAGGGCAACACTGTGAGGCTGCCCATGGCCTTTGCAGAGTGAGTTCGATCCCCAGCCAACTAGGGAGCTACCCATATGGCACAGAAGACTTCTCCTATCTCATCTGCTGATCCCTTCAGCATTGTATTTCGGTGCATCTGTCTGTTCTGCACCCCACTCTCTCTGGTGAATCTTCTCACCCCCTGAGACTCTGGCCTGTACCCCACTTCAAAAAAAAATTTAAAAAAAGAGTGACAGAATCCCTGTATTCAGACTTATTGTTGTGTTTGGATAGCCAAAATAATATTACATGAATGACTAGAAGTAATAACCAGCATTATAAATAAGCATAATATATCTCAGGCTGACTGGAGTCTTAAATTAACATGACTATTAATTTTTTTTTTAAAGGTATGTGGGGCCTCCCCTTGTGGCACAGCGGTTGAGCGTTGGGCTGCGAAGCTGCCCGCAGCCTCTGCAGCGCCGGTTCGATCCCCGACCACGGCGAGGGTCCCACATGACGCGCAGACCTGTCCTGCTGTGCCCACTACTCCCCTCAGCAGTGTACTTCGGTCCTTCTGCCTGTTCTGTTCCCCACTCTGGCTCTGGTGAATCCCCTCACCCTCCCGTGCTTCTGACTGTACCCAGTGCTTGTATACATAAATAAATAAATCTTTTAAAAAATAAATAAATAAATAAGGTGTGTGTTTTGGTGTGTCTGAGGCCTTTTTTTTAACATATATTTCATGGAAACATTGTAACCTGTGCGCCTTATAATTTGGGGTAGAAAAATGAGATAGTAAGTATAATATTTGAGAATGAGAAGTCAAATTAGAAATCATACAATGTTAGGTGTGCAATCTATTTTATAGCACCCACATTGGTTCTCATGACTTATTGTGTGTCCTAGTCTGAGCACCTCTCACCTGTCAAGACTCAAAGGCTCTCCTATTGTCAAAATTCTAGAGAAATACTATTATTGGTAAATGTGTAATAATCATTCTACATCTGTACTATTACAGTATATAGTTACCTAAGCTAATCTCCTTAGCTCAACTTTTGATGCAGTGGTAGGCCTGATCATCCTGGTCTTGTGAATCTATTCATTTGTTGGCATGGGAAGGATCGAGAGATGCGTTTCAGATGCTGTTTTTATGCCGTCCGTCAGTCATCTCCTCTCCCATGCCATATACAGACTCTTTCTGTTCACCAGCTGCTGATTTCTGTTTGTTCTCACCATGTTGTTTCCTGGGCCAATGGTGGTGCGGCTGCTACTGTGTAGCAGCCTCTTTTCTGCTACCATGTCCTCTAATCACATCACACAGAGATAAAATATATCTACACTCCCTTCTGTCACCCTCTTATTTTTTTTCTCTAAGAAATAATAGAGGAATGTTTGCAAATGTATGTTTTGCAAGCTTTCCCAGTCCTCATGATTTAACCCCTTGGCCCTCTTCTAAGGGGATTAGGTAGGCCTCAGAGATACCACCAGAATTTGGAATTGGAGCAGATCAAAAAAACACACTGGAGATTTAAATTTCCATAAATTTGAATACTGGTGTCATAAGGTTTTAGCTCTAAGCCTGTAAAGGTGAATGCATTACAATTAATTCATTATTGCGGCCACTAAATTTACATTTTAATCTGGTAATTTAGAAAAAAGCAAAAAATAGTATGAAACTTAGGAATTTCATGTTATGTTAGTCGTACTTGCACTGATCAAAGGTGGTCCCATGAGATTGATTTTACATTACTTTTCTCCCCTTGAGTTATTGAGACTCTTGTTTCACAAAGTCTCCCTATAATTTCTAGTAACTAGACCAGTATATACTTTGAGTAGACATGGCCTTTGCCAGTATATGTATGGACCATGTCTTCTATATCTTCTTGACTGGGAAAAAAGTACACATTTATTCAAATACATTTATTCAAAAAAAGTCTGGGGAGGGATGAAGAGAAATACACTTGGATTTCATACCTACTTCCTGTTTGTACTTTAAGGTTAAATCAATTGGCATGTGTTCTTTGCCCATGTATTCATCCAATTTAAAATTTATTATTTATATTAAGAACTTAGCAGTCAATAGCCAGTGAGCCTATGCAGAGCAAGAACAAGGTATTTGCCTTGAAGGGCTACAAATTCAAGGGGAAGGCATACATGCAAACCAAATTTTGAGTTCTATCCATGGGGATCATATTTTGGTGTGCTCTCTGCATAACAAGCATATGGGAGCAAAATGGGTAGCTTCTTTCTTCTTTTTTCTTGAAGGGTGACTCCTAGACTAAAGGTCAAAATGCATTCGTAATAAGTGCTTAGGTGTGCGCAATGTTAGTGTCTGGATTGTTCAGCAATTATGGATCATGTATGGTTGTTGGCTAGAAGGCACAGAAATAATTGCCATCTATTAAACACTTAGTATTAAACCCTTTATTATGTCATCTTAATTCTCCCCACAAACATCTACACATTGGATTCATTTTTAAAGGTTAGAAAATGCATCTCAGAGTAAATTTGGTTACTTGTGAAAAGTTAAAGATATGAAAGATCTAGGCTTTGGATCTAGAATGTTTTTACTACAAATTCTTTAGTATAACAAGTATATGTTAGGAGAACCGATTTAAGAGGGGGCTGGAGATGTAGTTAATGAGGTACGAAAAAGAGGCAGGTGTCATGTCATGAAGAGTTTTTTGGGCCAAATAGAGAATCTTGGCTTCTGTTCTGAGAGTGATAAAGTACCTCTAAAGGGCTTTAAGCCAGAAAGTGGCATGAACAGATTTGCATTTAGAAAGATGTTTCCGGCTATAAAGTTCAAGAGGCCAAGATCACAGGCGAGGAGACCTGTTATTGAATTGACCTAGTGGAGCTATGACAGATGAATTTACATAACTCATTAGTAGATGATAGGCCACACCAAAATGTCATCTGCTTCTATAATCCTCTTGATCCTACTTCCTATTCAGGTCTTTAGTATCAGCTGGTTCCTCTGATTCCATCCCAAGTCATTCCTTCTAGTTTTTAATTTGTTTCCTTCCAACCTGCTGAATAGCTCTTGTTTTGGATCCTTGCATTAAACTTCCTGTTATTTTGGAATTGCCAAACCAGCACTAGTCATTTTGATAATTTAATATTCACCTTACTTAAGTGACTGAATATTTGTGATCTAGCTTGAATTTATTTCTTTCAGCTTACTGCATATTGATGATAGATTTGGAAAGTGTGTTTGCATAATTCTTCTTGTCTTGTAAAACATATATAGTGCTTATCTCTCTATGCCATTTTACCTAATGCCTGTGCAAACAGAATTTTTACATTCTATCATACAATTTTTTTTTTCCAAGAAACTAATAGTGAGTTGCTATTTTGAATATAGAAATAAAGGGAGATTTCACATAACAGAATTGACCAAGGATAAGATTTAGAAATCTAAGCTGGTGGAAGGAGATTGAGAGTAAATTGGTGAGTCAGACTGGATCCAGGGAGTTTGGTGGTTCTGACAAAAAAATGGTGACTGTTGGTGTTCAGCCAAGCAGTAAATCCAAACCATGAATTTTGTGAAGTTTGGATAATTCAGGAAGACTTTGAAAGATCAAAGGACCATTAGAGCAGCTTCTAGAAGACTAGAGGGGATGATTTGCTAAGATGTTCAGAGTCCACTGCTGTATGCCAGAGGACAAATCAAAGTCATCTTGCAGAGTTACATCTTCATATAGTGAGTTCTAGAGTGGAAAGACAACTAAGCTTATTTCCAGTTGCAAACTCAAAGTGGACATTCTAATATGAAAATAAATGTCACAGCTGAGCAGCCCAAATACCTATAATACAACCTGGAAGACCTTTGAAGTTTATCCATATCTTTTTTTAGACATGTATCACATTAAAGACTTATATTATTAATGCCATTTTATTAATACAAAGCTTGGACTCAAATACTCTAATCCAAAGTTCTAGCTCTCCTTGAAAAACACTGCAACCACAGTAGTAGTGGTGAAAATGTTGACTGTTCTTCCTGGAGCATTGGACATGGCTATATGAGAATACAAATTTCCTGAATCTGTTTGCCCCTTGCTTACTTAGGCCTATTCTATCTCATATTGAAGAGTCACCTCAACTACTAACTGCTTTATACTCTAACAAATTTCTTGCCAGAAGGGATTTCTTTCTTCTTTAGCTATCCAAAACATACTTACAATATATCCTCCTATGGCAATTATCTTATCTTGCCATGGTTTATTTTTGCATACCATCGACTCTTCCCATTTCTTTCAACCCCAGACATAGTAATATATTTAATATCATGAAAATACATCATGTATATTCAATAAATATGTGAACATGGCAGAAAATTTCAGTTGCACTTGACTATTCTAGTGTTTTGAGATTAAAACACCAAAAAGAAAAAAATGCCAAATAGGGCAAAACATTATCAATGCAGAAATATAGAGTTAAAAATGCATTGATAAATTTACCTTCATCTTTTCCATTACCCTTTGCTGAGAAATTTGATAGTTTTCAGAATTTTATATGATTACATCACACTAACACACGTTGCTTCTTCAGATACATAAAGATTTTATTTGCAATAAATTCTCATGACATTGTAACTTTCTTTTGGTCAGCAGAGGGTCATGAAGATGGGTATCAAAAAGGGTATATAGTGGTTCGTGATGGGTGGGAGAGAGGCCTTGGTAAGAACTCTTAGATTATTTGATAATCAGAAAAAAAGAATTAAATGCTTCTATATATTCCCTAATTTTACTTCTATATGTAGAATTCTTGAGCTCTCTGGTTGGTGCCAGTATGGAAAGTCTGGTGGTGAAGTTCATTTTCCTTCTTTTGACCCTGTTGTATTCATAGAACAGGATTTTATTATTGTACCGCCCTCATCCCCCACCCCCGCCCTGACCTTGGCCACTGAGTGAATTAAAATCTGTATATGGATGATAAAACTTTTCCATAAAAATAATACTAGTCAATACAAAATACATCCTCCTTGGTGCTGACTTCTGAATATTAGATCTGCCCATCAGTGGATGTTAAAGTTGTGGTCAAGGGTATCCTGTCTTGGGTACTGGGGAAAAGTATGATATGGAGAAAAAAATACCTTCTTCATTTGGAAATAAAATAGCAAAATCAGAAATGTTTAAAACCTTTTATTTTACAATAGCTAAGCTTTGGAAACAGCCCAAATGCCCAAAAATAGATGACTGGATCAAGAAGATGTGGTACATATATACCATGGAATATTACTCAGCATTCTAAAAAGATAAACACATGCAATTTGCAGCCACATGGATGGCGCTGGAAGGGATCATGCTCAGCGAAATAAGCCAGAAAGAAAAAGAAAAATACCGGATGGTCTCACTCATAGCAGGAATCTAGAAAACTTAAATAAGGGACCAGGAAAATTAATAACTATAAGAAAGTGAAAATCAAAATCAACAAAAAACTATGAACCAGAGACACTTTTTGGGGGATGGGGGGCGGGAGGGGAGGGATTAGGGTCAGAATGGGGGGGGTTGCAATTGTATGGGGAATATAAAAATAAAATTTATTATTTAAAAAAAAATTACAATAAAACATCTGTCCTGAAGGTCTCTAAAAAAAAAAAAAACGCAAACTTTCATTTATTTTTAAAGCTTTTTTTTAAAGAATTATTTTTATTTTATTTATACAAGAACCAGGGTACAGGCCTGATGTGCGGGAGGGTGAGAGGATTCATCAGAGACAGAATGGGAAACAGAACAGGCAGACTGACCGAACTACACTGCTGAGGGGAGCAGTGGGTGGGCAAGACAGGAGAGGTCTGCCGTGCCATGTGGGTTGCTCCGCAACCGGCGGGGATCGAACTGGTACTGCAGAAGCTGCTGACAGCTTCACAGCGCTGGGCTCAACTGCCTGTGCCACCAGGGAGGTCCTGCTTGAAACTTTTTTAAAATTCAGTTTGGTGATGTATCAAACATAGGTTCAGAAATATTTACATTTGAGACCCAGAAAATAAAGAGAATGGGAACTCCTCTGGCCTCTCCCACCTTTTCCTCAGCTGCTCAGTGATTTCCGAGTGGTTTGACGTTTCTGTGCAGATGATCATCCTGCTAATGACTTCAATTCATCATAGGAGGTGTTCAGTTTTGAAAATGAAATATGACTATATATTTTGGAGATTGATAGTGAGGGCTGCTTATTGATTACACTCCTATGGATAAAGAGTAAAAAGAAATAAAAGAAATATAACGGAAAAAAATGCTTTTTTCAAGGTCTATTACTCCAGCAAAAGTAGGTTGATGTATAAAACTTTTTAAAAATCCTACTTGTAACTTTACATACAAGATAACAATTCTGATTTTGGTTTTACATATGCACCTTTTTTTCAAAACAATTTTGAGAAGACATACATGCCAACGGTAAGTAATAATAAGAAAATATCAAGGAAGCAAATCAGTATTAAAATCATGAGGCGTCATGTATTTATTCTCATTGAGCATTTCTTATACATCTGAGTTTCCTAATTAATAAAACAAAAAGAGAAATAGAGGAAAATTAAACTTTCTCATGAAGAACTGATTTTTTTTTTTTTTGAAGATGTATTTATACAAGCAATGGATACAGTCAGAAGCGTGGGAGGGTGAGAGAATTCACCAGAGCCAGAGCTGGGAACAGAACAGGCAGACTGACCAAGTACACTGCTGAGGGGAGCAGCGGGCCGCAGGAGAGGTCTGTCGCACCATGCAGGACCCTCGCCAGTTGGCCGGGGATCGAACCAGCACTGCAGAGGCTGTGGGGCTGCCTGCAGCTTCTGCGGAGCCGGTTCTATCACTGGCCACTGGCGAGGGTCCCACATGGTGTGACAGACATTTCCTGCAGTGCCTGCTGCTCCCCTCAGCAGTATATTTCATCCGTCTGCCTGTTCTGTTTCCTGCTCTGGTTCTGGTGGATTCTCTCAACCTCCCATGCTTCTGACTGTACCCAGTGCTTGTATAAATGAATAAATAAATCTTTTAAAAAAAGAAAAAAAAACTTTCCTGAGAGAATAGTTAAAAAAAAAACTAAAAAAAAAAACAAAAAAACAAATTTGCATCTTGGATTTTATGTAATAGGTCCAGAATAATGTAACAAATACCATTTCCTATAATAGATTTTTTGTCATTTGACTTTTCTTTTTTAATAATGAATTTGGGTAAATTCAACGTCACAATGTTTAATAGTATAATTCAGGAAAGTTGAAATATTACATAGGAAATTAAGCCAGTGATGTTCACATATATAGGCTTCCTGTCATCCTTATGTGATAATAATTTAAAACTGCGTAAGTGTGTCTTTTAGACTACCTTCTCTCTAGAAAACTTTAGAGTAAACCAAAGTCTGTTTAAAATCATTATAATTCTGACATGCTAATAGTATGTGATAATGGCACTTAATGTAGTTCCGTATACTTTGAACACCAGAATAACATTAGGTAGAGTTTTTACTCTGTTAATAAGAAACTGAAGTTATATTATCACTTAAAAGGAAATCATTCCATTACTAAGAAAATACACTGTAGGCACAATACAGATTTTTCTCAAAGAAAGCATTTTTAGATTTCTATAGCACTTGAAAAAGTGCTTTAATCATGGAATATGGTCAAGAAAAAATCTACCAGAATAATTTTCCAAGCAGTGCCTCCCCCGCATAGAAAAATCCAGTGTTAAATTTTTATATAAATGAACTAAGCAGTTATTTCAGGGTATCATTAATCAGAAGCTTAATTTCATTTACTTAAGAAAGTAAGATAAATAAATAAACACAGGTATCAATAGATTTGAGAACTTTCAGAGAATTCTGAATCTGTAGGTTAAATTAAGTCACTCCATCTTCTGTTTCTCTTTTAAACGAGGTAAGTATCCCTTATCCCTCAAATAAAACTTCCTCACAAATTACATTTCTCTTTCAGATGTACCGAAATTTACTCAGTATTAGGGAATTTTCCAGAAAATTTAAGGAATTGTCAGCAGAATTCTTGACTTACTAATTAGTACTTTTTTTTTTTTAACTAGTTCACATTTAATTTGCCAAACAAAGTTTAAAATGTATTGTCAAAAATGCTGCTGACTTTATAAAGTGGCTTTCCACTAGCTGAATGTTAGATCAGGACCAAATGTTTATTAATTCTCTCTGCTACAGAGCTAACAGAACTGTTCTTTTAATTCAACAAACAGAAGCCTGTGTTCTTTGGATGGTTATTTTATTTCCCATGGAGTCTGCATGCTGTTGGCTGGCAATCACAATGGCCATGTATCTATTTGGCTCTCTAGATGGCTTTACTGAAAAAAAGGAAAAAAAAAATTGTTTTTTTCAAGAGATCTGAAAATATATATGAAAAAATTCTTGGCAGCCCCCCTGCCGCCCCCCAACTCTGGGACAGTTTTTTAGTGTGGAACTGCTAAAGTTCTATAATAGAGAGTAGTTTATCTACAGATAAATCCCAAGTATGGTATTTAAGGTTCCCTTTTGAAGCAGTCATTGTCTTTTTTTAATATATTATTAAAAAAAAAAAAAAAAACATTAACCAGCTCCCACTCCCTGCTGCAAACACACCCACAGCACTGTATAGTTACTGCCTGACTGGGAGAAGTAGTGATAGAGGGGGCATCATGTACCCTCACCTATGTAGAGTGTGGGGTACAGCTTTCAGGGGTTCAAAGAACCCCTTTGCATTTTTAATCATGTGATCTTGGGGAAATAACTTCATCTCTTTGCTTTATTTTACTCATCCATACAGTGAGCATAAAGATAATTGATAGTATTTTACAATATTGTCATAAGAATTAGATTAGGTTCATTCTTGAAAAAGCACCATAATATTGCCCAATCATAAGTCACTGTACCAATAACTTGTGGTTGTTCTTCTTGCCCTTGACCTGTCTCCATTACTATGCTCTTATTTCCTTCCTGTTGTCTAGCTTTCCCTTGATGCATCTGCTTTTATTAGGAATTAGTGTTACTTTGAGAGGGCATTCAAAGTGGAAGTGCATTCAAGTGCTTCACCTTTTAAATTTTTTTGTTAGCTTTTTATCATTTTTTCTCTTACCTTTAAACTGTTAACTTTTATTTATTGCTTCTTTTATTAGTTTTTCACCCTCAATTTTCTGATTTTAAAATGCTGCAAATCTAGAAATCTGATTATCAACCCAATTAGAATTTGAAATGATTTAGGAGTAATTTGACTCCAAGTAAGCACCTGGAGAGCTCTCCTCTGAGTAAAATAAGTCCTCTTGATTGTATGGATTTTGTACTTGGAAAGATCTGTTTTGCTCTTCAGGGAACTCTTTTGCTTTTAAAAGTGAAGCTGTTAGATAAATTACTTTTAAAAGTGAGGTGTTTTATAATATTAAACTGAATTTCCTTTTGATACCAGCACTTGCTGTGCTTATAGAAAGTCTGGAGTAAAATAGAGATTGAGGAAGTAGTGAAGCTCATATGACACTTTTATTCAAGTGTAAATAAAAGCATGAATTTAAACTCACAAACATTCCCTTTTAGGGGAACAGTATGTCCTGAATGATCTCCACCCACTGATATTTTATGGATTCCACCTCACCGTCATGCCAAAGAGATCCCAGGTGCCGAGGATTATAACTCCCATTATGCCCTGAATCTACCATGACCCTTAACTTCTTGAAGTGGGGATTGATGGGAAATAAGGGTGGAGTTAAGAAGCTCAGTTTGATATAAAACACCTGTGGACCTGGATGGTGCTTGTTTTTGCCTGCCTTCAATGCGAACCCAAGCTCCCAGCACAGGTAGATTACTGGTGGGATTTACTGACCAATTAATTTCTCTCTCTCTCCCTCCCTCCCTCCCTCCCCCCCTCTTCCCTCTACCCCACCCCCTCATTTCATTTATCTTTTACATAAACATTTTATTAACTTTTCTGTGTCTCTGTATGCCTATGGGTCTTGTTCTGAGAATTTTTTTTTTAAGTCTAGAGTGATGACTCATACCCAGGCATTTGGGGTTTCCCTTTGGGATTCCCTGCCCCTACCACATTCCAGATCCTTTAACCTCGGCTTACTACCTCTTGCTCAACTTTAAGCAAATTGAATTGATAGGAAGGGCCTCTACAGTGATTCTTAGATTGTGTTCCCTGAAACAGCAGCACCATCATTTGGAAATGCAAATTCTCTGTGGCCCTAGACCTCTTGACTCAGAACCTATGTGGGTGGGGCTTAGCACTCTGTGGTGTAACATTCCCTCCAGATGATTCTGATGCAGTTAAGAGTTTGAGACCCACTGGCCAAGCCTGGTGCTACTCAGTCCTAATTCCATATTAGAATCACTCGGGGAGTTCCCAGCCCACCAGATTATTTTAAAGTAGTGAAAATCAAAACAGAAACAAAATGAAAACTTCCCAGTTGATGCCAATATAAACAAGGGTTGAGACTTCTCTAGACCTTACTTTCAAATACAAAGCCAGTAAGCCACTGTTGCTTAAGAGCTGTAATTTGAAAAGGCTTCCACGGTAGTTTCTGAACTCTTTACACAAACATTTTACTATTTCCTTCAACCTGGAATTCCTGTTAAAATGCAGATGTTACCTTTATTTATTTTTTTTTTAAATAATAAATTTTATTTTTATATTCCCCATACAATTGCAGCCCCCCCATTCTGACCCCAATCCCTCCCCTCCCGCCCCCCCACCCCCCAAAAAGTGTCTCTGGTTCATAGTTTTTTGTTGATTTTGATTTTCACTTTCTTATAGCTATTCATTTTCCTGGTCCCTTATTTAAGTTTTCTAGATTCCTGCTATGAGTGAGACCATCCGGTATTTTTCTTTTTGGCTTATTTCGCTTAGCATGATCCCTTCCAGCGCCATGCATGTTGCTGCAAATTGCATGTGTTTATCTTTTTTGAATGCTGAGTAATATTCCATGGTATATATGTACCACATCTTCTTGATCCAGTCATCTATTTTTGGGCATTTGGGTTGTTTCCAAAGCTTAGCTATTGTAAACAGTGCTGCTATAAACATAGGGATGCAGGTGTTCTTTGGAATTGATGTTTCTATGTCCTTTGGGTAAATACCTAGGAGTGGAATTGCTGGATCATATGGAAGCTCTATGTTTAGTAGGTCCAGAAATCTCCATACAGCTCTCCACAGATGTTACCTTTAAAAGATGACAGGGATTAATACCTTCACACAGTGTCTCATACCAAGTCAGCATTTCTTCTGTAGCTGTGCTTCTTGACATCACAGTCTATTACAGTCATCTGGTAGGCAGGTTTAAACAGTGGTTGCTATGTCCCACCTCCAGAGTTTTGATACAGGAGCTCTGTACTTTTTATTTCTAACTAGTTGCAGGTAAGTATTGGTCTAGGAGTGTAGGGTAGTGAAAAAGCATCAGGCTTTTCTGCCCTCCCACCATTAGGATTGATGATGGATCCTTGTGGTCCTGATGGTGGGCACCTGGAGTAGGGTGTGGGCCTATGTAGATGGGATTCACCTGGGCTAGGACTGGGCTTATAAGGGCGGCGTCAAGGGGACACCAGCAGAAGCAGAATGAACAGAAGAACCACGAGTAGAAGCAGAGAGAGAGAGAGAGAGAGAGAGAGAGAGAGAGAGAGAGAGAGAGAGAGAGAGAGAGAAGCAGGAGACTGCAAGAGAAAGCCAGAGAGCCCAGAAAGAGTGCAGGCTTGCTGGGGGCTGGGAGGCCTGCCAGCCTCCCGGCCCCCCAGCATTCCTGCCTGCGGTGTACCTGGTAAATCCCAATAAAAGCCTGAAAAGCCACTGAGGGCTCCAGGACTTACTCCTCCTTTACCCCATCTGCTCGGGTCATAGAGATCCTGCTCTGGCCCTCCCTGCTGCTACAAGGAGCTATAAAATCATTGCTTTGAAGAAAGAGGGGTTTCACTGCAGGGGATTCAGAGTCAGTAAGGTGCGTTGTATGGGGAAGGAAAAGTCCTGATGCTCTTCCAATTGGGAGACATGAAAAAGTTGAGAGGGGGGGGCGATAGCTAGGGGGTAAAGAAATAGAAGGGCAATGATGAGGGTGAATCTTTACAAACCTAAAATTATGCGATGAGTGAATGATATTAATTTCTGGTTTCCAAATCTTTATTTTGTTTTTTCTATTAGGGTGTGGCAAAATGGTGACAGGAATTATAAATCCAGAGACCTTGGCATCATCTTTGCAACCTCTACTTAGGAAATCTCCAGTGAAGTCCTGAAATAAGTGATCCAGGTAAGTTTGATTCAAATGCTTATTAATTTTTTGGTGAAACTTTTTAATCAGGGGAACTGAGGACCTTTATTATAATTATTTTAAACATTTGTGGAGTTTAAGAGAAAAACAGAAATATTTATTGAGAGTCGTTAAAAGTATACTTTTGCTTTGTTCATAGAATGACCACTTAATACCCCTTCTAAGTACTGGAGTTTTTATTTAAAAATGCTCAATTTACTACTTAAAATCATCTGAAGACCAAATTTTCTTTTGTGTTGGACTTTGTGTTACATGCTCTAACAGTCAGATAAATTCAGGAGAAGAAAATCCTTTGCTAGGTCCTCAATTCCCAGTTGTGGAAACTGATTCAGATGATAGAGATGGAGGCATTATCGGGGGAGCTACATTCTAACAAGCTTCAGTGACTGTTCGGCTTTCCCTGTGAGGATAGCAATCCTATGGCTGCTGTTGTTGGGCTCTGGGGTTCCTGGGTTTTGGGGTTCCTAGTGTGAGAAGAATTCACACCCACATCTTTGTAGATGCAATAGAAAACAATATTTAGAGACAGAGTAAAAGGATACCCAGGGAGAGGTCCCTGGGTAGGTGGCATCTTTGCTAAGAACAACTGCGAAGGAATCATGGGGGCTTTGGCCTTAAATGGGGTGTGGGAACTGTTCATCCCTTCCTGGGGTACACTTTGCAGGTGCTCCCATGGTGTAGTTTATCAGTCCAGGCAGCAGTTTCTAAGTCACTCCCTCTTCCGTTGTGCTGCCGAGGGCATTGTTTTATCAGTCCTGGCAGCAGGTTGGAACAAGGCAGAGCATGAGGCCTGGGTTGCTGTGGTGTCAGCCAGCTCTGTCCTTCCCTTGGGAGAGGGAGAGCATTTGAGGAGTTTTTTGGATATTGATTGTCCTATTTAGGGGAGTTACTTTATTGTCCAGAAACTGGACAGTTTTGAAAAATTGTCCCCCTTTGGGTACTTCTTGCTCTCTTTGGGCTTTGTCTCCTGCCTGCAGGCTAGAGGGGGATGAACTCCATTTCTCCCTCAGCATTGTTTCTATCTCTTTGGGCTTGATCAGCCAGGAAAGTGTTCCTTGGATGCTGGGTATAGTTGTCTGTTTAATTTTCTTTAGGCACTGCCCTCCTGACCTAAATGTCTAACACTGCCATACTGATGAAAAATCTCTACAGATAGGGGTATTGTGAACAGACTATTGTGATTTGAAACCATGCAGCACTTCTAAAAATGTTATCAGCAAGTGGTGTTAGCTTTTTATTTTCTTGTCTTTTTGTAAATCCCAATTTAGGACCGAGTGTAATCCTGGGTAGTAGCTTGCTTGTGATAAACTTCACGTGTTACTATGCTGGAAAAAGTAGCACTTTCAATAATGGTTTGGTGCAGTTTTTCTGAGGCTTGTTATTAGGGAGTAATCACCTAAGACATGTAGCTGGCCTGTTTAAATCTTAATGAAATTATGAAAACCATAATAAGATCTATTCATTGGGAAACAAAGAGAGGGGTTTATTTCTTGGAGAACCAAATTAGTGGTTACTAGAAGGGGTAATAGGAGTGGGTCAGTCTATGGTGAAGGATAAGATTAAACTTTTAGAGGTAAACTCAATGTAATATATGCAGATACTGATTTATATGATGCACACCTGCGATTTACATGATGTAATGTGGTATTAGTTGAATAAAAACATCAAAAGAATGCAAAATATTGCACCTTTAAAAATAGAGTAGTAAATAAATAATTATAGCAAAATACTACCAGAGGCAATCCTTCTATCTAGAAATCTAACGGTCTCCGTGAAAGAAAACATGGACATTATCATCTGAACACATTTAGATGAAAATATGAATCACTATGTGATGTTTTAAAGGTGTGCACATTAACTTGTATACTAATTAGTATAACATGTTATGTTTCACTAAAGCATGTTGATATGTCTATAGACTGAATATCCCATTTTGATTGGTGAGGTTTTCTCTTGAAAACATTTCTTCATTCACTTGAGCTGTATTTGAATTATTTGGAGTTGTACAATTGAAATGGGCATATGATTGTGTTGCTGAAATGGGACAGGGTGTTGGGGTCACTGCCTTAAACCACATCCGTTTGAATCTGGCTGCCTCCTGCATTATTTGGCATTGGGACCTTTTGTTTTTCCTGTGAGGAAATAGTTACCTTTATCCAGACATTCAGCCTTGTCCTCATTTTTGGTTCCTGTATTCAGCAGAGACACAGCATGGGAACAGAAGTAGCTGCCTATCAGAGAAAGTTGCCAAGTTTCAGGGTCCTCAGGGAAATGTCTTGAGTGGAATATTTCCTAATTTTGATTCTGCAAAACAGTTAGTATTCTGCTCAGGCTGATAGGCAATTCTTGTATTCACGCCATACTAGGTGTTATACTATAGAAAGCATAAAAAATGCTGCAAGCAGTATGTTTTCCTTTCTGGCATTTAGGAGAAACTAAATGTCAGGCTTTGTGAATGTCCCTCTGGATTTGCTTGTTTCTACATGAGAGGTTTATTTGTTAAGTTAGTACAAATACTTTTGTGAATGGTACCTTATAAAATTAAAGAATATTACTATCTCTTGTCTGTTACTGTTCCTCTTTCAGCAATAATATACTTCTGATCTTGGTGTAAATGTCATATTGTGTGAATATGCAAACATCACATCCGCCTACATATGTTCTGTTGCTTAGTAATTCTTGGCACTGGAGCACAGTGAATTCTGTGCCTAATAAATGAGATATCCATCCGAATGAAAAATGAACTATGTTGGTCTCTTAAAAATGATAACGTTATTTCAGATTTTTGTTGTGAAAGTAGACTGCATTCTTATGCATGTTCATAAAGAAATTTGGAAGGGAATTGAATTCAGACTACCATTTGTTTACTTATTCATCAAATAATGCCTACCATGCCATTTAACACTTTTCCCAAGATATGGTATGGGCAAATGGGCAAATGTCTCAAAACATTTATTTGAAGATATATAGATTTTTAGATATACAAAACTGTATTTGAAAAAAAATTGTTTTTAAGAATCTATAAAAATCTTTCATTGTGTGTGTGTTTGTGCGTGTGTCTATGTGTGTGTGTTTATGTGTGTGTATGTGTATGTATATGTATTCCGGAGTTTTGGAATTAATCCTCAAAGATCAATTAATTATCTTCATTTCAGTTTATTTGTGATATCACCCTTTCCATCCATAAGCCCATATCCTTTTGTATTTCCCATTCATGAATTGCTGAAATTGGGAGGTTTTTTGGTAGGGATACATCATCAGCTTTAAATCATTGAACTAACATTTATATCTCTACTAACACATTTTATTATTTCTCTGATTTGATAAACACTGCCTCCCTCTTCCCCCAAGTAATTAAATGTTTTCCTCTAATTGTGATTTTTGAATCCACCAAACAATACCAGATGTCATATTATAGAATGCTGTTCTTTCACTCCTAGATGTTCACTTCAGCATCACTGTTTCTCAATACTTGTGCTAAAAAGAGATTAAAATACCACCCTTCTTGTGGAAGAGCTCGTACTCCTGTGGAAGAGACAGTATGTACTTGCATGTGACAGAGGCACCAGGGACAATAATAATGCAGCAGTTCCAAAGGAGGGAATGAATCAACAGAATAACTCGTAAAGCCCTTGCTAATTGAAGTAATTTTAAAAGGGATTAGCAGAGAAGAGGTAGGTAGAAAGTTTGGAGAGAGTGGTTAATGTGTTTGAGCCACACTTTCTTCAAAGGGGAAGCAGTGGAAGGTGCTCAAGAGAGGGGCTTTAGAGAGCAGTAAAAATGTGAGGTAGAGGTTAACTTGCAGCACTATGAAGCTATCCTTAGCCACTGCAGCACAAGTTTGATCCCCAGCCAGGGAGCTATTTACATGGTGCAGCAGACCTCTCCTATCTTGCCAACTGCTCCCCTCAGCAGTGCATTTCAGTCAATCTGCCTCTTCTGTTCCCCACTCCATCTCTGGTGAATCCTCTCATCCCCTGCAACTCTGGCTCTCGTATGCATAAATAAATAAATCTTTAAAAAAAAAAATGCGAGGCAGTTCAGGGGTGGGTAAAGAGTGATGGAGAATGGAGCAGTAGGAAGTGTGCTTCAAGTCCAAGTTTGTCAGGGAATCAGTAGATCAGCTATTTATTACATTCTGGGATAAATCTAACATAAGCACACCTAAATTAAGTACATATGTTAAATCCCTTACTTCAGGAGAACATGGAATAAAAATGAGTGCTTGATAGCCAAGTTTCTTTTATTTCAGCTGAGTCACTGTGCCTCTGTGCCCTTGTGTGACTTCTGAAGTAATCACTCTATTATTTCCTCACATACCTTCTGTTGGGTATTTTACCCTCTCTAATTTCAACTATAGGATGTTGGTTTTCAAATTTTTACAAATATACTCTGGACTTATACCTAATGACATGAAATTCTCAGCTGCCTCACAGACACCTCTGGAAACAAACCAGAACTAATAACTTTTTAAAACACTCTTCAGTACAATAGTTTCTACCAAATCTAGAAATGTGAAAATGTGAGGGTCACCCTCATGTTACACCTTTACCCCTCATATCCTGTAATTACTCCATATTGTTAAGATTACTTCCTCTACTTCTTTATAACTAGTATAGTGCTGACTTTTTGTCACTTACTTAGAGTCTCAATAATAACTTCCCTGCTCTATTTCTGTCCCATTAAAATTTATATTCAATAACGTATCCAGAGTGTGTTCATTCCTAAAACAGAATCTGAACATATCACCCTCTTGATTAAAAGTCATTTAGCAACATTTTAAAATCCTAATTTGGGAGTGTGATGAACGGTTGGTTGCTTGAACTTTCCCCTGCCTCTCTTCTGGCAATATTTTTTATTACCCTTTGACTTTTTGTTCACAATATGGCTTTTTAGAGTTCCCATTTGCGTCATGCTGTAGTTCCTTTCTATGTTCCTGTTCTTCTGCAATCTTCTTTGCCTGAGATGCCTCTTCCATTGCTACTCATAGTTTACTATTAGGCATAGCCATTGATGCTATGTCACTATCATTGAATGTCCAGTGTCTGACGGTAAAATTAACTTCAAATATTCTTATCCTTGTACTAGCAAAATAAATTTTGGTTGGACCAGCAAATTGTGTTAATTTTGAATCTCCAGTGCATAACTAAGTATTTCATATATTGGAAGTATTGGATAATAAGAGAATAAATGAATATTAGTTCTGCTTAATTATTTATGTTCTATCTATGTGCTTTTTGTGAAGCCATTGGCAGGCGATATTTAGAGTTGTAGGCCACAAATCCACTCTAGATTATTGATGAGAATGAATAGGCCTGTGTCATTATGGAAGTGGTATTTGAATAATTAAATTTTTTAAATTACTTTTGATATGGGTAAAAAAAGCTATAAATCTAGAACAGTTAGGAGATTTTGGCAGTTTCCCAAGATGAGTATACTAAAAGTGGGAGTGGAAAGGAAATGCGTAGGTTTGAAAGATGCCATCAAGTAAAAGCCAGGGAAATAAAGTATTTTATCAGCTGTAAGTGATAGGAAAAATGTATTAAATGTTGAGAGGGCTTAACTGTATAACTTGGGATTTCTTAGGGTTGAGTAATCAAGAAAAGATGTATTTATACTACCTCTGGCATTGAAAAGACCCTGGTTTATGTAAAATTAATATTATTATCCACATTAAAATTTGTGGAATTCTTCTACTTCTGCCATGATGGAGTAATTGGTAGAAGTTCTGTCCTACCATTGTAGGGGAAAAAAAAAACCCTGGAAAATTAGACCAACTACAAAATAACTGATTTTAGATATCGGACAGCATTTAATATAGAACTATGAACTCTAAGAAGATACATGAGGTGAGCTGTATGCTATCACTGGCTTTCTACATACCATAGAGTAGTTTAGGAGGCAGATATAAGACCTTGGATGCTTTGAAGTAGCTTGAACGTGAAGAACAGAGTATCAAAGATTGAAGAATTATAATAAAAGTTCCTGAAATATGTAAAGGTTTACCTTTAATCTGTTGATAAATAATTATATGTGTGTAGAGTAAAACTTCTTAAGACCAAAAACATCATCAGGGAGATATAAGTCAAATAATCCTTAAGAGTTCACACAAAGTTGGGAGCATATAAAATTGAGAGATCTCTTTGGATGCCTGAGACATTCTATAGACCAGAAAGTAGGCTCAAACTACCCTAAACAAGTCCAAAGAAATCTTTAAAAACATGGCATGACTATATAAGGTTGATTCATGAGCAATTTAGCTCCTTCTAACAACAGAATGTAAAACTTTCTGCAGGAAATCTGTAAAACTCACATATTCTGTGACACTCATAATGTCTCTCATCCACTTAAGACACACAATGAAACATAAGAATGTGTTGTGTTGGGGCCTTCCCTGGTGGCGCAGTGGTTGAGCGCTGGGTTGCAAAGCTGCCCGCAGCCTCACAGTGCTGGTTCGATCCCCGGCCACAGGAGTTTCCCACATGGCACGCAGACCTCTCCTGCCGCCCACTGCTCCCCTCACCAGTGTATTTCTTCATCAGTCTGCCTATTCTGTTCCCCGCTCTGGCTCTGGTGAATTCTCTCACCCTCCTGTGCTTCTGACTATACCCAGTGCTTGTATAAATAAATAAATAAATCTTAAAAAAAAAAAAAATGCGTTATGCAAACAGGGAAAAAAAGTTAATGGTAACATAGCAAAAAAAAATAAAGAATTTGGGCCTCCCCGGTGGCAGCGCTGGTTCAATTCCCAGCTGCTCCCTGACCACAACCTCTGGGGGAGGGTCCCACATGGTGTGCAGATCTCTCCTGCCACCCGCTGCTCCCCTTGGCAGTGTACTTCGACAGTCTGCCTGTTCTGATCCTTGCTCTGGCTCTGGTGAATTCTCTCACCCTCCCGCGCTTCTGACTGTACCCAGTGCTTGTATAAATAAATAAGTCTTTTAAAAAAATGAAGAATTTGAGAATAAGAACTTTTAAAAGTTACTAGAAATATGCTTAAAATTAAATGAAAACATTTAAACTACGTGAAATGGAACCTATACAGCTAGAAAGTAAGTCTGTATCTAAGATGAGCAATTCGCTGGATGTGCTTATCACAAGGTAAACTGCATAAGAAAAGGTCTGTGAACTCAGAAAAGAGCAAAAGAAATTATCCAAACTTAAGCAAAGGAAGCAAAATGTTTGTGAAAAAGGAATGGAGTATCAATTTGGGACAATGGCAGTAGAGCTAACATAAATATAACGATAGTTCCTGAAGGCGAAGAGGAATGGTAAGGCAGAGAAGAATGTGAAGAAATAATGGTGAATGTTTTCCAAATCTGATGAAAGAATGAATTCACAAATCCAAGATGATGATGCCTCTTAAGTAAAACAAGTGCAAGGAACATAACATTACTATAATAATCAAATGACTAACTTGGTGATTTAAAAAAAAAAAACATTAAAATAAGCAAGAGAACGGATATACAATATATTTTAGAGGAAAAAAAAATGAGTGCAGATTTTGCATTAAAATCAATGCAAACAGAAGACAATGGAATAGTGCCTTTAAAGTACTAAAGGAAAAGACAGATTTCTATAATCAGCAAAAATATATTCCTATTTTCTAGACAATTAGAAAGTGATAAAGATGTTGAATGCATTCCTCTGTCTGGAAGCATATGACACTAGACTGAATCTAAAGCTAAATAAAAGAATGGGGGGGGCAATAGAACTGGTACATATATTGGTAATTTTAAAATATGATTTGTTTTAATCTCTTTAAAAGGTAATTTACCATTTAAATAAAAATAATTTGTGGATTAAATATATAGAGAAGCATGAAAGATTAGAATATAAATACACCATATAAATGTAACACATTTATATAAGAGAAATATAAAATTTTTATATAATTATATAAGGATCTTACATTTTATATAGTATAGTATAATCTTAATTGAAGTTAGACTAAGTTTATTGTAAACTCTAAACTTTTTTAAAAAAAGATTTATATATACAATAGCTGAGGTATAGGCCAGAAGGTGTGGGCAGTGAGAGGATTCACCAGAGAGAGAGTGGGGAACAGAACAGGCAGATTGACTGAAGTACCCTGCTGAGGGGAGCAGTGGGCGAAAGGGCAAGTCAGGTGAGGTCTGCTGTGCCATGTGGGTTGCTCCCTGGCCAGCCGGGGATTGAACTTGTGCTGCAGAGGCTGAGGACAGCTTCATAGGCTGCATCTTTACCCCTTGCACCACCAGGGAGGCCCAGTAAACTCTAAACTTCTAAAAATAAGACATTGATGGATAGCTAATAATACAGTAGCTGAAAAAAAATGAAATGTGAATATATATTCATCTCTAAAAGAAGACTGGGAGAAAATGAAACATAAAATAAATATAAATAAAACAGCAAGATACCAAGAAAAAAATAATCAGGAAGCTTAAGTGGTGATATTTGTACAAGGCAGGTTTCAAAATGATGAATATTAGTAAAAATAAAAGATACGCTTATAATAATTAAAACTCAGTGCACCAAGAATGCAGCAATCCCAAGTGTATTTGCATTTAATCATGTGATTTCTAAATAACATTAAGCAAGAACTTAATGTAATAGGTGATCTTATTTGGAAACTTTAATACTCCATTCTACATAATTGAGATAACAAATAGACAACAAAGAAAAATTTAGAAATCTAAAATAGCACTACAACTTTTATTTTTATATAACATTCTACCTCAAAATATCAGAACATATGTTGGATGTAAAAGAAACATGACCAAAATTGACCATATGCTGCATCACAAAAGTCAAGATTTAATACATTTAAAGGTATTAAGATTGCATAGGATATAGTCTATGATCAAAATTGACTTAAAACTAAAAACACCATTATAAATGCCTTAGGTAAAAAATAGATCAAAGTGAATATTAGAAATTATTTGAACTTTGTAAAAATGAAAACACATCATAATCTATTTGATCTAAGCATATTCTTGAAGATGTTAGAAAAATATATGAATTAAACTCAAAAATAAGTAAAATGAAGGATTTAATGCAAATGAAACTAGAAATTAAAAATATATAAAGTGGACCAAAAAAAGACCAAAAACAAAATTTGGCCATTTGAAATAAAAATGCGATTGATAGCTAGAGTGATCAAGAAAAAAAAAAAGAACAATTACCAATTGTTGAAATTGGACAGATATTGCTATGGAGCCTATAGTCATTAACACTTTATTTTTATTTATTTTTTTTTTAATAGAGGCATGTTTTATTTATTTATTTATTTTATTTGTTTGTTTATACATGCACTGGGTACAGTCAGAAGCGCGGGAGGGTGAGAGAATTCACCAGAGCCAGAGCGGGGAGCAGAGCAGGCAGAAGGACCGAAGTACACTGCTGAGGGGAGCAGCGGGCGGCAGGAGAGGTCTGCGCGCCATGTGGGGCCCTCCTCTGGTGGCCGGGGAGCAGCCGGGGATCGAACCGGCACCGCAGAGGCCGCGGGCAGCTTCGCAACCCAGCGCTCAACCGCTGCGCCACCGGGGAGGCCCTCATTAACACTTTAATAAGTAAATGTTATGACATCTCTATGCCAATGTGAAAAACACTTCAATGAAATGGGAAAATTCTTTAAAGGAACACAAAACTAAAACTGACTCAAGAAAAATTTAAAAAATGAGTAATTTTTAAAAAATTTATTTTTATGTATTTATGCATACAATAACCGGTGTAGGCCAGAGGTGCAGTGCAGGGGGTGAGAGGATTCACAAGAGACAGAGTAGGGAGCAGAACAGGCAGATCTAATGAAATACACTGCTGAGGGGAGCAGCTGTTGTGACAGGAGGTCTTCTGTGCCTTGTGGGTTAACTCCCTGGATCGGGATCGAACTCTTGCTGCAGTGGCTGATGATAGCTTAATAGCACTGAGACTTTACACTCTGTGCCAACCGGAAGATTAAAAAAAAAAAAAAAGAGTAGCTTTATATCAATAATGGTGTTGAATTTGTAATAACAAATGTTCCCATTAGGGAAATTCTAGTCTTAAATGGTATAACTGCTGAAGTCAATCAAATGTTTAAAGAAAAAAATAATACCAATTGTATATATCCCTCTTTTCAAAGACAGAAGTGAATATTTTCAGGTCATTTCATGAAGATAGTGTTGCCCTGATACCCAACATACACAAAGAATACAAGAGGAGAAAATTAATCTGATACCAATATAAATTTTGATGCAAAAATTTTAATCTTAATATTAGGAAATCAAATCTAGTAACATATCAGGGTTACAAAGCACGATTGGTTATTATTTTAAAAATGGTATTTTTACTGAGGTAGCATTGGGTTAAGACGGTGTATGATTTAGGTGTATAACTTCACACTTTTTCAGATGTATGTTATCGTATCAGGTATATGATTAAAGCACTCATAAGCCTCCATGGTCCTTTGGGCCCCCTCCCTCCTTTATTCTGCCACTTCCCTCTCTGGTAACCTCAGTTCTACAGTCAGATTTCTAGGGTTAATTTTTATTTAGCTTTCTCTGTTCCTTGGCTTTCTTTATCACACAGTGTTTGTCGTCTTCTGCCTATTTCACTTAGTTGATCCTCTTCAATTCCATTTATGTTGTCATAAGAAGCAAGATTTTATCTTTTTTTTTTTTAATGTAGCTGTGTCATATTCCTGCGTGTGTATCTACCATAAAATCTTAATCCTCACCAACACTTGTAGTTTCTGGTCTTTTTGAGATAGGCCATAGCTAAGGGTACGAGTTGATGTCTCATTGTGGTTTTGATTTACATTTTCTAGTAAATGATGGTGACTTTTTTTTTCCCCATCTACCTGTTTTCAAACTGTATGTCTGTCTTGGATAAGTGTCTCGTTAGCTGTTCTGCCAATTTTTGACTGTGTTACTTGTCTTCATGTTGTTTAATTGTTTAAGTTCTTTGTAGATCTTGGATATTAACCCCTTAATGGATGCATAATGTTAAAATATTTTTCTTCCATTCAGAAGGATGTCTTTTCATTTTAATGATAGCTTCTTTAACTGTGCCAAAACTTTCGAGATTGATGTACTTCTGTTTGTTTATTTTTGCCTTTGTTTCCTTTGTTGCTAGAGTCTCCAAAGACATATTTGAAAGTAGTATCATGGAATATTTTCTCTGTGACTTTTTGCATAAATAGATTTCAGGTCTTACATCAAATCTTTAATTGATTTTGAGTTACTTTTTATGTATGGTGTGAGATAATGGTTTAGTTTCATTCCTTTGAATGTGACTATGTACTTTTCTCGAAACATTTTTGAAGTGACTTTTCTCCATCATATTCTTTTAGTTCAGTTGTCATAAATGAATTAATTTTATTTTTGGGATCTTTATTCTTTTCCACTAGGAGCAATTGGGATTTATCCTAGTAAGGCAAAGTTAGTTTAACCTTCAAATATCTGATGATGCGAGTTATCATATTAGGAGGAAAGAAAAACAAAAACAAGATATTATATTGATACATAGCAGTATTTTTAAAGGTTCAAATGTTTGAACAAAATGATGCTGAGGATCTTCTGTACATTAATGGGATGATTGTGGTAAATATCAGTGGATTAGAATAGAGAATATGGAAATAAAGCTTTTTGTACAGGAAGAGTTAGTTCCTACTTAGATTCCAAATTATATAAATTCAATAGATACAGCTTTTCCTGTCAATACCATAAGCATCTGTGTGGCAATGGCACATGTGTGCAATATACACCAGTGACATTAAATGTACCAGTATTCTAGGAAATTTTAGTATCCTCCCATCACTGTGGTATCGTGCATCACTTAATGTATTTCAATTTGTTACGGTTCCAGCAAGACTCCTGTTTTGTAATTTGATTATGTGCTGCTGATGTATATCATTGTTCCAAATAGCAATTGATAGGATAAATGCCTAAAATTTGTAAGACCCAAAATGCAGAGAATTGTCCATTCTCACAAAATGTAGTTATTATATTACCTATTTAAATATAGGACATTTATTAAATGTTTTGTGATTTCCATGTATAAATTGAGATATTATAATTACTTTTAAAATATGAATCTAATATAAATATGAAAGTCACACTTGTGAATATTTTAGAAATATTCCTGATGAAATATAATTACTTTAAGTTGTGAGGACAATTTATTTAATGTATTGCCAAATGTGATTGAAATAGATTATTTTGAGAACAGAGAACAATATATACAGTGAAAAAGCAATATGAATAGAGGTTGACAACTCTTCAGAAACAATGGAGATCAGAAGACAAGTTAAATTTTTAAAGTGACAAAAGAAAATACATCAACTGAGAATTCTATATTTAGTGAAAAGGTTTTGCCAAAAAACTCTCATTTCAAGCTTCCACATTTGACATTGTTTCTTCTATTTGTGTTAATGAGAAATATAGGGACATACAGCTTCAATTCCATTTATGTTTTCACAAGTAGCAAGATTTTATCTTGATATTCCAGACTGGAAAGGAGCCCAAATATATATAGTCAGTATACTGGATCTAAGCAAGACCATTTATTTCAAAAGCATTGAGTTGTAAAATCAAGTATAATGTATATACTTAATTCTAGGCCAAAAAAAGCAGTTAGCAGTAATATGTCATTTTGGTCAGAAGAATTTTGTAGAAATAGATATTAGATTTTCAGTAGTTGAAAATTAAGCATCTGATGTATTCAACTAACTCTGCATGCTCTGAACCTTGCTCACAAAGCAATCCTCTGATAATTAAGTGATTTTCCATTTACAAGTGCCAAAAAGAAAAATGTAACAGCTATACACATGCACATCTTACATCACATTTAGCCAGTATTATTTTGTTGTCATTGTTAAATTTAATAAACCGGCATTCTACTTGATGTATCAGTTTCTTATGAACTTGGTTAACATAAGTTAGCCTGCCTGCATATTTTCATAATCAGATTCCTTAGTAATAGCTTTCTGGCCCTTTAATTTCTCTCTCTAAGATGAATAAAACCCAGTACCCCTCAATCATTTTTGACTTTTTATTTGGTATTAATTCAAAATTATAGGAGAATTGAAAAAAGAATCCAAGAAATCCCTGTTATATCTTTTACCCATACTTAGGAATTGTTTATATTTCTCCTCATTTTCTTTATTATTTTCTCAGTATAGACACATGTGCATATATGCATATAAGTGTGAATAACATATTTTTTCTAACAGTGTATTGGAAACATATTGTTCCCTTTCCTTTAAATATGTTAGTGTGTACTTAGGAACATTAACATTTTCTCATATAACAATCTATTATAAAAATCAGAAAATTAGCATTTTAATTTAATGCAATACTATCATCTAATGCATAGTCCATGTTCAAATTGTTAGTTATTCCAAAATGTCCCTCGTAGCCCCTTCCCCTTCCACTAGTCCAATGTCCAGTCTGTAAGCTTGTACTATCTCCAGTAATATTTTGATCTAGCAGCTAAAATATTTTACCTAAAAGTTTTTCACCCATTTTTTTTTGTCATTTCTGCAGTTTATATTTCTTCAGCATTTGGTAGAATGTCCATAGTGTTTGCCTGATGTTTCCTGATAATTAGATTCCAGCTAAGCATTTTTTTTTTTTTTGGTGAAAAAAACACAGAAAAAATTTAAACTTCTTTTAATCATATCAACAGACTTTGTGACCTTATTACATCTCAGCTGTGGTTATATAAACTTTAATTATTTGGATAAAGTGGTTTCTGAGAGATTTTTCTCTTGTGAAGTTACTGTTTTAAACTTAGTAAGTTTCCATTCACTGTGAACCCACTATAATGAACTGGGGTGTATTCTAACCTCATAGATTAATTTTACATATTTTTGGACTTTTAGGTATCTGGAATTATGCAATATGTATCCTCCTTCTATACTTTTGTTTTACATTGTTTGTGATATTCATCCACAGTACTGTAAAATTACCATTTTTCCTAATTACTATATAGCAATTCATATTTATTAAGTAAATACACCACAACTTACCTATGTATGAGCAGTTGGTTAATTTTCCAGGCTATATTATTAAAAGAATGCTCTGCAAACATTCTTGTCATTTGAAGAACTCACATACACATTCCTGTTGGGTATAGACCTAGGAGGCGTAGAATTATTGAACTGCATGGTGCAGAATGGATATTTCCAAAGATTTTTCCTGAATGTTACACCAACTTTTACTCAGACCAGAAATAAATGAGAGTTGTTTGAATTGTTCTGAAATGAAATTATATTTATTTCTCCCTCTCCAGTTATTTTTTTCTTGCCTTCCTGCACTTTACTAGGAACCTGCAGGAAATATTGACTGGTATTTTTATCATGGTTACATTTTATTGAATTTTATTCATCTTATGGAGATGACTATAGGATTTTTCACTTTTTTTTCTATTTTTGTGTTAAATCATATGAATTGATTTTTAATTGCAAAGTAAATATTACTAGATTGAAGCTACTAGGAAATGATGAATTATTCTTCTTTTGTATATCAACTGCATTTGCTAATATTTTTATTAATGTTTTATCATTTTTATGAGAGATTGATTTCTAATTTGTCATTCCTGTTATGTCCTTTTGAGATTTTCATATCAAAATTATGCTGGCTTTAGAAAATGTGGGGGAAGGCTTCTTTCTTTCTCTCTTAGAAGAGATTTAAGTAGGATTATTTATTTAAACTTGAAAGAGTTCTCTGTTGAACCTATTTGGACCAGAGCTTTTATTTGTGATAAATTAAATAATTGGCTTAATTTCTTTATTAGGTATAAGGATATTCAGATTTATAATTTTCTCTGTTAATTTTGATAACTTTTTTATTAAGGAATTTGTTGTAGCTCCCTAAAGCTCTTGATTTTGGCAGAAATTTGATATGTTTAAAAACAATCTGTAGAAGCTTCAGTGGTGTACTCTTTTTTATACCTGATACTATTAATTTGTGTTGTTACCCATTTCTTTTTACCAGTGCTAGTTGCTTATTGGTTTTTATTAATATTAGCTAAAAATTAAACGTTGACTCAATATTCTCTGGTGCACAGATAGGGGTCTTAGGTTTGATGTAGAATAGGAATTGATTGATCCCTAGTTACCTTGACCCTTTGCTTGTCTAATGAGTTAGTGATATTGTAGTCACTGATGATATAAAAAATAATATCCTTTGTGTAACAAAGTTCTGACTGCTTGACTTAAAAAGCATAAGTATGGAACTTTGAGAAATGAAGGAATGTGAAGAAAGTCTAGAATGACCCCATAAAGATCATTGACTTTTAAAATCTCTCCATTTATCTAAGTCTTTGCTCACGACTTTTCAAATTAAGTATCTATTATAGGTATATCATTTTTCTCTATTCCAGAGTGTGAATGTAAATATATAAAGGAGGGTTAAAGAAGAATGAAATATGTTTATACATAGAAGTTATGGCACCTAGAAAAAATAAAAAAAAACTGAAATTATTTTATTGAAGAAAATAGAATTATAACCCCATACCTTATTATTATCATATTAATTTTCCTTTTCTTTTAAAAATATTTCAATGATTGATCATGTATATCATGCGATTTCAAGTAAGTCAATATTATGCACTGGTGTGGACCTTAGCTGAGAATACATTTTTTTTCTCACTGGCTAAAATTAGTGACTATAATTTTTTTTGGAAAAACTCAGGAAATTAGCATCTGCTTGAAAAGGAACTCTAGCAATTCTAAGTTACAGAGAACAATGATATCTTTCAGTTATAAACAGAAAAAATAAAAGCAAGAAACTTCAGCTTCCCCCGCACCCCTACCCCCAAGCAAAACTTTCTAGAAATAGTCTTTTAGTAACACATCAAAATTGGACCATAGAGTTGGTAACAGTGAAGAGGAAAAATGTAACAGTTTTAAGTATATTTTACAGAGTAGGGACATTTTAGAGTGAAAGTCCTTTAGGGTATTGTCACATTGGTAGAATACTGACATTGTAGTTCCTTTATGAAACATGACCATCTAAGAGATTAATTTTAAGAAGTATAAGATCACAGAAATGTTCTCATTGATGTAGGCTACTTTGTTGAACTCCAAAAATGTGTCAAAAGTAACAAATCCATCTGACATGTCCAGTCAAGGATCTGTTTTAAGTAGAAACTATGGCTTGCAGGACACTGTTACATTTTAATTTTGTTTTTCAACCACAAAAAGGAATCTTTGTTTGCAGTCAGTATGAACACCTGTGGAATCCTTAAACATTTACAGGCATGTCTTTAAAAGCTCTATGGTACAGTCAAGATTTAATCTATCAAAGTGGTATAAATAATGTAGACGTAGCCTTAGGTGCCAATTCTTCCCACAGCAAATAGAAAAACTATAACAACAGCAAGAATTTCTTTTGCTGATTTTCATTTAGCATAAATATAACACTGCTAAGATGGGCAAGTGGAAACTGTAATCTGGAGTTATAGACTTTTTGATGTTAGCAATACTGTGCTAAAGTCTGGAAATGGGAAATATAAGAGTTTTGGCAAAGCTAAAAATTATGCAGAAGAAATAAATGATTTCAAACTAAAAATTGTGGACCTTATTTTGAAACTCCTGTAATTGAGAAGGTGATTATAAGAATGGTCAAGCAGTTCTGGACCTGAGAGTTCACCTCCTATGTCCTTTTAATCTAATCTAAAATGTTATAATGATTAACCAGACTATCAAAACATTTCTGCTTGAATTGACTTTGGAAATGTAATCTCAATTTAAAAAAAATATTTTAAATATGAAGTATGATGTGCAAATACACTTTATTGGGTGTTGTAAGGGATAGCAAGAAGTGTGTGTGCCCTTTGACTCTAATTCTAAAGATGAGTAAGATATAGGAGCAAAGATAATGACAAAATATTTGTGCAGTAACTAAGATTAAAGATAGTATATTTGAAAGGGAAGTTTATTTTTGGTTAGGTTGTTCTTGAACATTTCCTTGGTAGAAGATAAAGTGAGATTTAATGACAAAAAACTTGGCACAGGTAGATGAAATGAGGAAAAGATGTTTTTGACAGTATTGATAGAGAACCGGAGAAACTTTGAGGCAGATGTAGCCAGTTTTAGCTGGAGGGATAGATTAATAGAGGAACAGAAAAATAAGTTTGGAGCTATTTTTTTTTTTTCCCAGAATCTGGTGGAACTGGAATTCCAAGAATTGTTGAGCAATAATTTTAAGAACAGGTCTTAAGGGCCTCCTCGGTGGCACAGCGGTTGAGTGCTGGGCTGTGAAGCTCTGCAGCGCCGGTTTGATCCTGGCAGCCAGGGGAGGGTCCCACATGGCGTGCAGACCTCTCCTGCCGACTGCTGCTCCCCTCAGCAGTGTACTTTGGTCCTTCTGCCTGCTCTGCTCTCCCCTCTGGCTCTGGTGAATTCTCTCACCCTCCCAACCCGCACTTCTGACTGAACCCAGTGCTTGTATAAATAAATAAAAAAAAATAATAATAAATAAATAAATAATAAATAAATAAATAAATCTTAAAAAAAAAAGAGAGCAGGTCTTTAGAATGACTAGTGTTATAGATGGAAGCCAATATAATGCAGGTGCCTAATGAATGTTTGTTGAAAGAATGATTTGAGAGACTATCACCAGGCATTTTTTAAGTTCACATTTAGCATAAAGGTTCCATATAGAAACCAAATGGAAAAAAAGGCCCCAACTATTAGATTTAAATAATCAAGGTGAGGTACTATAAAAAGAAAATGGAACTTCTCTATCTGTGGTTTCACATTACGAAAGGTAACAATCCCTGTTTCTTGGGAGATGAAAGAACTCTGAGCTTCTTTGCACTCCTTTCATTTAGTGTCTCCTTTACTCGCATAATCTTCCCTTCTGTAAAACTTTATCCTTCCTTAGTCTTTTAAGAGGATATTTTGTCCCAGTTCACTTTCTGTAAAAGTATCCATTGATGCCTTTCAGGTAGTATAAATTACCTTGCCTTCTGTATAACAAGGATATCCACTATTCTTGTTATGTTATATAGTCCAAGTGCAATTTATTTCTTCACATTTGTGTTCAATGTTTGACTCGATTCTTACAAATATATCTCTAGCAGAGTATATGCTCATTGGATGTCTATTATGTTAAGTAAATACTTTACAGTATCCTAATACTGACAAGAATGGAAAACTTACAGAACAAGTTATCCCTAGAAAATGAAAATCACGATGGAGGGATTGCCAGCTCTGGAATGATGGTCTCCTCAGTCTCTGGAGGAAATGAAGAGTCGGTGACTCTAAGTCTCCTTGTGAATTCTAGAAGAAAACTTTCATTATTTCCTGTTTTAGATATTTCATATATCTATATATATTATATATAGTCAAATATATGTTCCTGTGTAATAGTTTATAGTATAGATATATAGTTTATATAACTCAATGACTACTTTCTCCTCAAACACACACATTCATATTCTCTCTTTCTCTCTCAATCACAGTATCTGCAGTAAGACACCATGATTCTGCTAACATGACTTTCCCAACAGGTTCCCTAGAAACAAATGAAATAATCAAAACAATTTTATTCCTTACTTAGTTACATAGTTACTCTTGGTAGTTATGTTGGGTTATTTTGCTGGGAATTACTGATTTTTAATAGCTAGAAATGAACAAAGAGTAGAAAGCCTATGTAACAAATCAATCAATAAAGACAGTGATTTGAAAGAAAAAAAAGGGTTTCCATAATGTTTCTACTTAAAGTCAGGTTTTTCTTTGGGCACTTTACTTTATTTTGGAAATCCATAGCTGTACTTCAAAGGCTTTGTGGGTCCCCTGAAATACCATGCTGCATTTTATAATGATCCATTTTTCTTGGGAAAGTTTGTGGTGTATGTGGATATGTGTGCATGTTTACAAGATTAAAGACTTTCATTTAGATGTTCAGACTTTCAAATTATCTACAATTCCAAAAATATTCTAATAGTCCATTTTAATGGTTGACATAGGATGCATATTTTGGTATTTATAGATAATGCATTCAAATTGATTATACCTCCTAATCTTAACTATAAAAAATAGGTCTTATTTTTTTTTCATTTTGCTGATGATTGAAGTCAAAACTCAGATATAAAATTCAAACATTGTGCATAAATTACTCATGTTACTTGATGATTGACCCTGGAACCATATCTCCCTTCTCTGAGTCTGTGTTTCACATTTTGTGGACTTCTTCATTGTCCTCTCTTAACCATGTGCTCTTCAAGACTCTCTCCTTCCTTCTATTTTCCTCCATGCATAAACACAATTAGTCCTTGAACAGCTTGTCTCACTGTTCCCTGTTTCATGTACCACAGTGGTTCAGGTCTTCTGAGCATGGAAAATTTTAAGTTAGGGAAAACTGACTCAGCAGAAGTAATTTGAGTTGACTCTAAGGAAATCATATGGTCACACTTCACTGCAGTGGTCAGAATGGCAGTACTAAGGAGTGGAAATATAATTATAAGAAAGGATTTGTATTGGAAATTTTAAGACAGAGGTATAAGACATGAACTTGGAATAAATGTAGGATGGGGGAGGCGAAGGGAAATAAGTCAACTAGTATGGTGGACTTGGCCCAAACAAGAAAGATTTTATAAGTCAGGAATAGGGGTGCCAGACCTCCTTAATGCCAGGAGAGTCTGGTTCCAATGATTCTTAGTGACACTACCTCAACTAGTCTTAAGTCATCATCCCTTAACAAAGAGAACTGATTTTAAGAAAGCTGTGGCTAAACCCATCCATCTGACCCAACCCTCTTGTGGAAATTTAAATCATCTCAACTCATCAGTGCTGCCTTTATACTGCATGGATTTTAAAGTAATTGGAACTTTGTGAAACAAAGCCAGCTATACCACAACTGTCCTAGAATAACCTCTCTTTCAATATTGTTTTATCATAGCATTGTTTAGAAAAAATGTTCCATCCAACACTGAATAAAAAATACATTACTACAGATCTGATTTTGCTATGTCTACTTCTATTAAAGTTGCAGATTCTAAGAACCTACCCATGATTAAGTGAGGACTGACTGTATTATCTCATTCAAAACTGAAATCTTGTTTTTGTTTTATTGAAACACCATTGTTCCAAATTTGTGCCAGTGTTTTGACAATGAATGGCTTCCCCCTCGGGTGTGGTCACGCAGCACTCCCACCACCAAACCACTCATAGTCCTCCACTAAAGTCCACTGTGTTCTCTTTTCACCCTATTCTCGCCTTTCCCCTTTGGAAAATCTCTGTTCTATGGTCAGTTTTTAAGGGTTGGTTTTATAGTTTGTTTGTCTTTGTCTGACCCTTTGTTTGGTTTCTCAATATTCCACATGTGACACCATTGTAAAATCTTATATCAAACTGAGGCACCATGAATATTTCTTCCTCTTTTCCTTTCTTGTGCTTTTTGAGGATTTAACCTTTCAAAACTAAGGGAAACTTTTGTAGTATGACTTTAGCCTAAGAAGGAGATAATACAGGTTATAGGTTTGCATGGCCTCAGACATAGCTCATGTATACTTATTGTTGAAATTAACAGATTTGAAGTCCAGAAATGTCAAATTACTCTAAGGAAGATAGAAGCCTTTGGTCCTCCAGTCCCTGACTATGTACCACTTCCTCTGTACTGTGAAACGTTCAGCGTACATTTTGTCAATAATGCAATTAATTGAATGACTAGAAAGGAAGTTGGTCAGTGCTATTTATTCCTCTTGCTATTAAATTTAATAATTTTGTTCAATAACTTACTGTCATATATATCTATGTTCTCCTAGGGCTTAGTTGTTTGTATCAAAATGTGCTAAACTTGTCAGGTCATGTTTATTCCTGTTATGGACCATTTAGCTCTTTGTCTTATCACATCTGACTCAAGCAAGATTTTAGGATTGGGTATATCCTAGGGCACAAAACATTTTTAGAAATATGTTTATATGTCCCACTACTTGAGGGATACAATGCTTTGCAAATAAATGTTATGAATATCCAAGAGACCACTCAAAGCACTACAATATAGATCCTCAAGATATCTCATCAGTCTCTGTCTGCTTAATCTCAGAATTCTAGGCATTGGAGATAAAAGGGAAAATGGAAGAGGAAATGAGCTAACATTAAGTGATCTGTGAATTGTCCTTTCAGATGAGAAATAGATTTCTAAGAAAATTTCAAAGCTCATAAAATTCTCTTCGAACTATATTTAAGGACTCTATTTGAATTAGAAAATTTCTTGCTGCTGAAGTCCTGGAACTCTGAAATCAAAATGCTTTTAACAGACCCAAACTTCAATTTTATGGCATTTTAATATCGAGGAAGAAAGAGTTAAAGTTTTGCAATGCTCTTCTTCTTCTGAGATCCTCAGCACTGGTCTGTCTGAGAACAGCCTTTATCCTATGATGGAAATGTAACATAATTTGGAATTTTAAGCAACTGAAATTTTAATGGTTTGTTACTGAATCCTAATCACAAGCTGTCCTAATTGATACATTATCTGCTCTTTTCTCTTTTGATAAAGAAGTCCATGGACTTTTGCTTTTGAAATTGGAGGTTGAAGACTTGTTTATATATTAATATTTTAGGGAAAATGAACCCTGGTGTTTTAAGGCCAATTTAGTTTAAGGCATGACAACACTGTACATTAAGAGTAGAGCCTGTGAGAGAAAGAGTGTGTAGTTCCTCCATATAGAGGAGGTGTTAGGGCAAAAACGTAAAGAGGAAGAATGTTACATGGCACTCCCTGGACTGGTGTATCATCCTGACCATTACTACCAGATGGATAACCTTGGACAATTTTCTTATCTTCTCTAAGCCTCAGTTTTCCCATCTGTAAAGATTTATTACTGATCATGTGTTTTATATTAACAAGAGGACTAAATGACAAAAAGCATATAAAATACCTAACATAACATTTGAATATTTGTAATGAATTAATAAATGGAAACAGTTATTTTCATTCCAACATTTTTCCCCACCACATCTCAATTCCTGTCTGAGTATAGTTATGCTTGCTTCAGTGGTGTAAAAATAATTATTTTCATTCATATGAACAGCTTACCATTTATGCCTAATGGTGTGTAGCATAATAGTGGTTATACATATCATTAAATATGTGTCTGATTAACTTTGTTGTAATTTTAATTGCAACACAAAATTCCTCATACTCAGCCTTTAAAGACTATTGCTCATGAAACATGGTTGACTGCTTTCAACCTGAAAGAATTAGAGGGAAGATTGATCACAAATAGTATAAATCATAGACCTCAGAATAGCAAAGCACAAAGAAAGAACTCTGGGTTGGGAGCTATGAAGACAAATAATTAGAAATTTGAGCTCCACCAACACTATATGCTCAGTGTTCTTCTGAGAGCTTTTCTCAGCTTTTCTAGCTTGTGGTACCTACCTTGTAGGATTTTGTGAGTAATAGAGATCTTTACATGTAATTATTGGCAAGAACCTCAGAACACAGAGGGACATTCAATTATGTTGTCTATTATTTTAAAAATGTCGACTTTAATTTGGAAGGGACTCTCGAAGGCCATGGTGTTAGCCATCTTTGCTTTGCTGCCATGTTGTTATCATGTTTTCTCCTCCAATTTTCTACAAATGAAGCGTATAAGACACCAGGAGGATTTACCCAAGGTCATGCAGTCGTAAATGAAGGAGAGTAGCTGAGCCAGCAGTGGGTACCACACCTCTTCCTTTATTTCCATCTTTCTTTCAGCCTATGCCCACTGTTGGCAAAACAACTCAAAGCACACATTTTTCTGATTTTGTTGAGTCAGTGGCATCCTGTGCCTTCTCAAAGAGAGGAAGCACATTTGAGTCTGGAGGAAATGGAACTGCCAAGTAGGAAGTAAATCAAAGAACAGAAGATAGCCAACCTGTTCTGTGCTCTCACTATGGCAAAAAGCCATATCAAAATGGTTCTGTAGACTCAAGGAATTTGAGAAACTTATTATCTGTAAGTACCTGAATTCATACTCCTCCTCCAGGAAGGAAACTAGGCTGCCTTCTGCTAATTAGAACCTATCTTCATGGGGAAATGAGCCTCACATTTTCCTTGGAGATTTTTCTTGGTTATAATTTTCAAAGCTTTTCTTCCTGGTTCAGTCTTTCTTTTTCTAACCATAACTCAAGGTGTAGACAGATAGTATAATCTAGAGTGTCTGGGATGATGGGTGCACAGTCATGTGGAGAGCTGCTCATCAGGGACTCTCGCTACTATTTTAGACATTCCTCAGGACTGGTAGCTGCTTTCTTACAATGTCTGATATTAGTGACAAACCTTGCTTTAGAGTTCCATGAGGAGGAATAGACAAGTCAGACTTGATATCCCGGTATCTCTCCAGTTTTCAGCTTGGCCTACTGTTAGCTTGAAGCGCTGGGGACAGTATGTTACATGGATGTTTGAAGTTTGGTATAGTATTTCACTAGGGAAGTTACTTTACTTCTCAGGTATTCCTGTAAAAGGATCATTGCCCAGATGAAGTAAGAGAATATAGATTAACAAACTAGATTATTGAGGTAACAGTTTTGAACACTGTACAGGTTTCGGGAGTACAGTTTCTCACGACTGAAACTGTGTATGTCACACAGCACATGTCCACCACTCACTACCAAACAGTTGGCCTGCTAAAACTGTCCCTGTACTACTTCCCCTCTAGTAACAACCATCCTGTTGTCAGAGACTAGACATATGTAATTATGAAGAAATGACAGTTTCTCTCTTTTTCCTACAAAATAAAATCTAAGTCTAGGGAAAAGAGATATAATAAATATAAACATTTTGGGGCCTCCCTGGTGGCACAAGGGGTTAAGTGCATCCCTATGAAACTATCCACAGCCTCTGCAGCATGAGTTCAATCCCTACTGGCCAGGGAGCTACCCACATGGCGCAGCAGACCTCTCGTGCCTCACTCTCTGCTCTCTTCGGTAGTGTATTTCAGTCAGTCCACCTGTTCTGCTCCCCACTCTGTCTCTGGTGAATCCTTTTACCTCCTGCACTTCTGGCCTGTACCGCAGTTCTTGTATGAAGAAATAAATCTTTGAAAAAATAAATATAAATATTTCTGATTATTTGAAAAACTAGAAGGGTTAGTGATGGGAGAAGAGGTCCTAATTCCCCATCTTACTGAATACTTCATTTACTTTCTATAATCATAATTTAAAACTTATGAGAAAAAAGAAAAAATAATAAAAATTAAAAATAAATTCTTATGGAGAAACTGACTTTGGTAAGTTGAATATATTAGGTATATAATTCATTTAGTATTGAAGTTACTGTTCATACATTAGAATAAGCTTTAATAAATGAAGCAAAATCAGAAATTTGAAATGACTCCTTGGTAATGAATTCACAGTGTGAATGAAGCCATTTGAGGATAAATATTTTTTCTGGGTATGATAAAATCTCATTCTTTTGATTATGTGCTTGTGGTTTGGAAGAGGAAATACATTGTTGATGGAGGAATTGTTTTTCATCACTTCGGGTAATTTTCTTAGTTTCTTATGAAAGGTTGTGGTAAAAGTCAATCTCATGACTAAAGCTAAGGGTTCCATGATACCCCAATTTTTTTAATCTAATTAGACTTATTTTATAATAACTAAATTGTCTCTTAGTGTCCTTCTTAGGAATTGTTGAGTAGTGGGGGAGCATTTAACTCATTTTTCTGTATTGAGGGGACAGAAGGGACAAGTGACCTTTAGGTTCTATAAGCTGGAAGTTCTAAAATAACATTTTCCTAGAAACTACGTCATTTATATTACTAAGTATTACATATGATATAAGTATGCATGTGTTTTTGTCACTTAACCCAGGTGTTACAACACCGACATCACAGATATTTTGTGAGAGGAATATCGTGGTAATGTTGGTGTGGCCAGAATAGCTTATTTGTAAGACTTGATTACTCTATCTGGAAATCAACTCCTTGAGACTATTTCTGGGATGTGATTTCCACTTGTATTCCTATGCAACTTGGTACATCTAGATGAATGTGTAGACGTTTGCAGCTGTTATACATTCTTCTAGATAATTGAATCAAGGGATTTGTATGTGGATAGCAATGAAATTATCTACCTTGCAAGCTATTGATGCATTATGTAGCAAAGACTTAACTTTGAATTTCTAAGTATCTGTAGAGGAACATGAGCAAATTCACAGAACTCTTTAAATTTGTCATCATTGCTCTGTATATAATCAAACTATTAGTATTGAGGGCCAGGCAAAAGTGATAAAAATGTGAAAATAAAAATATAAATTATTAGGATGGATATAATACTGGTTATTATGTACATATCATATATAAACACTGTGCATGTGTAGTGTTTGTGTTTTTTCAGGAGTTTTTTCCATATTTAATAACTGATTGCTGCATAACCTTCCAGCTGTAATTACTATGTTGCTTTTGTTTTCTTAAGTTAAAATAAAACTTTCATAAACTCCTCTTCCTTCCTACTTAACTCAGACTTCAGGAAGTCTGGAATAATGCTTTGTCTCATTCAGCCTCATTTTATAGATAAGGAGACAGTTTTAGAAAAGTTAAAATAACTTGTCAAAGGTTGAATTCTATCAGTATAATAATGTGAGGGAATAAGTACTGGGTTTAGTTAGCAGAAATCGTTCACATAAGAGCAGACCCTTGGGAACTCTGACAGGATTATTACTGAGTTTCATTCTTCATATTATTATTAACTTTAAAAAGAAATACATGTTCCAGTTTCCTTCTTGTCTGATGAGGTTGAAACCAGAGGTCTTCATATTCTAAAAAACAAAAAACAAAAATGAACATCTAATACTTGTCAGGCACTGAACTTGTGCCAAGGGTACAGATGAGAACAAAACAAACATGGTCCTGTACTCACAAAAACTGCTGTGAAAAGACAAGCAAGTCACTAGTTATGTGGTGATTTGTTCTTCAAAGTTACCATAACTTTCATAGGAATATTATAGTAAATCAACTACACTTAGATTTTCTTTATTAAATTAATTTTTAAATAACTATTTAAGTTAAAGTCATAGACATCCTTTGTGGAAGGTTTAAGACACATACAGAAATTATCAACTATCTAAGGCAAGAAGGTATATCAGTTTTCTATTGTTTTAAATTTAACAAAAAAATAGTGGTTTAAAATATTCCTACTGTTCAAGAGCCCAGAAGTACAAATGGGTCTTTTAGTGCTAAGATAAACATGTCCAAGGAAGCATTCTTTCTCTATGGCCCATGGAAAATTCCGTGACTTGCCTTGCCCAGATTCTAGAAGCTTCCAGGAATCTTTGCATCTAAGTTTTTACCTCCCTCTTTTACTTAAAAGTCATTACATTGAGCCCACTTGGATTATCTAGGATACTCTTTTCATCTCATAATTTTTAATTACATCTCTAAGTATCTGTTTTGTCATTTGACATAACCAACTGTTCACAGGTTTTGGGTATTAGCACATGGATATCTTTAGGGGAGGACATGTGAACATTAGAGTGAAAAGTATAGTTATTTGAATTTAATAATCAAGCTCCCATTTAGAATAAATGTAGTTGGAAAGACATTGTAGGTTGGATTGTGAGGAAATTCTCTTCAAGCTCATTATTGTCAGAGTTGAAACTTGACTGTTTTTCAGTCTTAAGTATAAGAGGATCTTTGATAGTAGTTTTCGCCCTTTTATTTTAAACAATGACCTTGAGTGTCAGTGTTTGCTCTTTAGATACAAAAGAGTAATTTAAGTTAACTGTAAATGGAAGCTATTTTTCTTTATGAATAAATAAAAATAGTGTGCTCACCCTATAATAGGGTGTTATTTGTTAGAAGGCCAGACACAACATCTTGCCTACTATATTTCAGGTTTGTATCAGTTATAAAAGTAAATGAGTCTTTTTTTTAAGATTTATTCATTCATTTATTCATTCATTTATATATACATACAAATACTGGGTACAGTTAGAAGTGCGGGAGGGTGAGAGAATTCACCATAGCGGGGAACAGAACAGGAAGATTGACTAAATACACTGCTGAGGGGAGCAGCGTGCGTGGCAGGAGAGGTCTGCGCGCCATGTGGGACCCTCGCCAGCAGCCAGAGATCGAACTGGTGCTGCAGAGGCTGCGGGCAGCTTCGCAGCCCAGCGCTCAACTGCTGCACCACCACGGGAGGCCCAAAGTAAATGAGTCCTAACCTAAAAATTATTAGTTCAAAAAACCCCAAATTGAAATCCTTTGTGGACTGCCCATATTTAAGACTCATGTAAAAGGGGGATTGTTAGATGTTATAATATGTATTATATTGTATATAGCTATATGTCAGGGTTTTCCAGAGAAGCTGGGTCTATACACACAAACATACAACATCCATACAGAGAAAGAGAGTCTGACTGACTCATTTCAAGGAATTGGTTCACACAATTGTAGGGACTCACATGTCTGAAATTGTATAGGGCATGCCAGCAGTGTGGAAATTCAGGCAGCGTTTCTATATTGCAGTCTTGAGGGAAACTTATTTTCTTCAGGAACCGCAGTCTTTGATTTAAGTGCCTTCAATTGATTCTAGATGAGACACACCCACACTATGGAGGGTAACCCTTCCTTCCTTCCTTCCTCCCTCCCTCCCTCCCTCCCTCCCTTCCTTCCTTCCTTCCCTTCCTTCCCTTCCTTCTTCCTTCTTCCTTCCTTCCTTCCCTCCACTTCTTTCCTCCTTCCTTCCTTCCCTTCCTTCCTTCCTTCCCTCCTCCCTCCCTCCCTCCCTTCCTTCCCTTCCTTCCTTCCTTCCTTCCTTTTCCTTCCTTCCTTCCTTCCTTCCTTCCTTCCTTCCTTCCTTCCTTCCTTCCTTCCTTCCTTCCCTCCCTCCCTCCCTCCCTCCCTCCCTCCCTCCCTCCCCCCCTCCTCCCTCCTCCCTCCTTCCTTTCTTCCTTCCTTCCTTCCTTCCTTCCTTCCTTCCTTCCTCCCTCCCTCCCTCACTTCCTTCCCTTCCTTCCCTTCCTTCCTTCCTTCCTTCCTTCCTTCCTTCCTTCCTTCCTTCCTTCCTTCCTTCCTTCCTTCCTTCCTTCCTTCCTTCCTTCCTCCCTCCCTCCCTCCCTCCTCCTTCCCTCCCTCCCTCCCTCCCTTCCTCCTTCCCTCCTTCCCTCCTTCCCTCCTTCCCTCCTTCCCTCCTTCCCTCCTTCCTTCCTTCCTTCCTTCCTTCCTTCCTTCCTTCCTTCCTTCCTTCCTTCCTTCCTTCCTTCCTTCCTTCCTTCCTTCCTTCCTTCCTTCCTCCTTCCTTCCTTCCTCCCCTCCTTCCTTCCTTCCCTCCCTCCTTCTTTCCCTCCTTCTCTCCTTCCGTCCCTCCCTCCCTCCTTTTCTCTTTATTGAGGTAACACTGGGTTACAGCACTGTACATGATTTATGAAATTAGGTTCCCATCGTCTCAGGTGTATGTCACCACACCACCACCACCATCAAAACACCCATAGTCCTTTACCCTAAACCACTGTACCCATTGCCTCTTTTTGTTCCTCTCCTTCCCCCTCTAGTAGTCTCAATTCTGCAGTCATATTTCTAGGGTTTCACTTGGCTTACCTCTGACAGTTCCTTGTTTTTTGTTTCTCTGTATTCCATATATAAGTGGTAATCTGCTTTATTTTTAAAAAGATTTAATTATCGGGCCTCCTCTGGTGGCAAAGGCGGTTAAGCGCTGTGCTGTGAAGCTGTTCTCAGTCTCTGCAGGATGGGTATGATCCCGGCCAGGGAGGGTCCCACATGGTGCAGCAGACCTCTCCTGTCGCTCCTGCTGCTCCCCTCAGCAGTGTATTTCGTCAGTTTGCCTGTTCTATTCCCCACTCTGTCTCTGGTGAATTCTCTCACCCTCCCACATATCTGGCCTGTACCCCAGTTCTTGTATAAATAAATAAATAAACCTTAAAAATATTTTATTATTTACACACACAAGAACTGGGGTACAGGCCAGAGGTGTGGGGGTGAGAGGATTCACCAGACAGAGTGCGGAACAGAACAGGCAGACTGACAAAATACACTGCTGAGGGGAGCAGGGGGTGAGGCAGGAGGGGTCTGCTGTGCCATGTGGGTAGCTCCTTGACTGAGGATTGAACTTGTGCTGCAGTGGCTGTGGATAGCTTCATAGTGCTGTGCTTCACCCCTGGTACCACCAGGGAGGCCCCAATAATCTGCTTTATTTAAAGTCATCTGATTGTAGATATTACCCACTGCAACATCTAGTCTCGTGTTTGACCAAACATCTAGTCTAATGTTTGGCCTACTAGTCAGTATGTCTCCCCCTCCCATCAGTGCCTCTCCCTCCCCTGTATGTTTGTATATGCAGGCTCATCTTCTGTGAAAAACCCTAATAATCCCGATATGTTGACCCATAAAATTATCCATTACAATACCCAGGGCTAAGAGCAATATTCTTATTCTTTGGGGCAGAGAGGATTTTTTTTTTTTTTTTTGAGCAAAACCATCTTGAAAATTATTGGGAAGACTGGAACTTCAATAAAATAAACTATAAAAATTTGAAAACTAAAAATTGGGATAAAATTGAGATTTTGATAGTTATTATTGTATGTGTTTTGTTACTGATGGTTACTCCTATAACTGCTTTATTGCACAGACATCAATCCAAGTACATGGACATAAATCCCTGTGTTGATTAATTATTTTGGGAGCCTGGATTCACCTTGAGTTTTTCAGACAGCTTACTTTAGAATGTGATGTACTACAACATTAATTTTATTATATTATGACAATGATGGAGAAGCCAACTCACTTGTAAATGGACCACCCATTGCATTGATGAATAGAAACTGCCCAAATGTTGAGAAAATATTAATCTAGAGCAATTTTCAGATATTGGTGCTACTAAACAACAGGTTTGTCATCAAATACAATGACAAAATTTCTGAAAGGATTAGGATTTTAAAGTGAGGTTTAGAGTTTAATGGAATGGGATTTTTTTATGAACTTGCTTTTAAACTGTTTTTCAAAACAAAGATTCAGCTACTTGTTTGACCAAATATCTAGGCACCATTGCTAAACCAATCTGACAGAAAATTTGCCATCAGACATTCTTAACTGACTTAAACCATGGGCTGGTGTAATTTGTTTCATGGTAATATATGCAAGAAGATTCTAAGGAATCAATATAAAGTTTTCCTGGGTTTGATATTCATAAGCTTGATTTCTCAAGAGCTATTCAGACCTTTTAAGTGCAAATAAAATTCTAATATTAACTGAAATGAAAATACTATGTTAAAAGAAAATGATGGGGGAGCAGCGAGGGGTGTGTCAGCTCCGAGGGAGACATAAAGGTGATTCTTTTTTGCTGGTAAAATAGTCCTATTCATTTCCTCCCTAATGTTGCTCTCTGCCACTCCTCTGTGCCATTGAGAGCAGCTGCTGGGTAGCATGCAGTGCTTGCTCGTGACTTATGTGGCACCCACATGGTTTTCCTGAAAGCACAGGGGGAGGTTCAGTGAAGAGAGATTGCCAGCGGGGTATAGAAGCAGAGTTGAACTCAACTATCTGTGACACCGATTTGTAAACCAGTCAGATCTGTGGGTAAATCCTTCCTCACTTCCCACTGTGCCATCAAGCTTGCTGCAATGCAAGATGGAGATGTTTGCATTTTTCTATCACTGATCTGTAATCAAAAGCCATAACAAAATACCATAATAATAAATCACACTGATTCTAGTCATTCAAGACACTAGTTATTTGCTCATCCACCTTTTCCCTTGGTAAGGTTGACTTTTTATTTCCAGTCAGAGTGGGATATTTCAGTAACTCCACTCTTATTTGCATTCTGGTGGGTTATATAGACCATCACCAGGCTATTTTACTTCTCCAAGTCTCTATAGAATGCTCCCACATCTTTCACCGTATGCTTCATTCCTCCTGTCAGTTCCTAATCCCTGCAGCTTAGTCAGACTAAAGCAGAAATAGAAAAATTTTCAGGTTATTTCTCCTTCCCTGCCAGAATTTGAGGATGGCTTCCCATACATAGAAATCAAACAATTGATGCTATTACTGTATATACTATGCGTCTTAGGTAATGAACATGGAATTACTGGTCATATGAGAACCCATGGCATTGAGGATGATAGGTTTTTGCTTTTTCTTGTCTCATCTTAAATAAATGATATTTTGGGCCTCCCTGGTGGTGGAAGGGGTTAAGACACAACCTACGAAGCTGTCCACAGCCACTGCAACACAAATTCTTTCCCCAGCCAGGGAGCTACCCAAATGACACAGCAGACCTCTCCTGACTTGCCCGCTGCTCTCCTCAGCAGCGTATTTCAGTCAGTCCACCTGTTCTGTTCCCCACTCTGGTTCTGGTGAATCCTCTCACCCCCACATATCTGGCCTGTACCCCAGTTCTTGAATGCATAAATCTTTTAAAATAATGATTTGTTGTATTTGATCAAGGGGATGGTTTAAATATGCTTTAGAATAATTTCCAGGTATACTCTTTTAATACTCTCATGAGGCTCTTGTACATATTAGAGAAATAAATAGAATATACAGAATAGGTATGCTTTCATACTATACAATGCCAATTAACCAACTAAATTTCTCAATAAAAGGCAGTTGTTTTAATTAATGAGTTCTTTCCTAATTAATATGGCAAGGCAGTCTTATTTAATGGGTTTATATTTATTCCTCTGTTCCCTAGGCCAATTGTATTTTTAATATCCCTTTTATCTTGCCAAATTTCCTTAATAACTGTATTTAAATACAAAATGCATTGTTTGGGAAAATATTCACATACACACCAGCTATTCAGCCATAGCTTAGCATTTTTCCTATCCTATGCATACTAATCTGGTCTTTTAATTAGCTCATAGTTTTTTTTATTGCTCTAAAGTAAGCATTAAATTATTTTCCTTATAGACTTTTTATTTTACTTAGAGGTTTTCATTCACAAATTATTAGTGTATATGTATTTTTTTTAAGATTTATTTCTGTATATAAGAGCTGCGGTATAGGCCATAGGGGTGTGTGTGTGTGGGGGGGGAGGTTGTGAGAGGATTCATAAGAGACAGAGTGGGGAACAGAACAGGTAGACTGACTGAAATACACTGCTGAGGGGAGCAGGGGGTGAGACAGGAGAGGTCTGCTGCACCATGTGGGTAGCTCCCTGGCTGGGGATGGAACTCGTACAGCAGTGGTTGTGGATAGCACATAGTGCTGAGACGTAACCCCTTGTGCCACAAGGGAGGCCCTAGTTTCTACTTTATATATTGCTCTCTGTATATTTTATTTTTTCCTTCCATATGCTTTGTTTTGTAATCACATTTCCAAATTTATTTAATCTTCCTTTGAAGATCTCTTTTTTTTTCCTTTGTGTGTCTTGTGAATCAATCCCATCATTCATACCTTAAATCATTATTTGAAAATTTAATTTGTGGACAATTTGGATTGCTTCATTTCACAGGTTTTTGGATAGTGTTTCTCATTTGTAGTGTATGTCCTCTCATTCTTCATGATGTAAATCTTTTGTGATTTCCCTTTTCCCCCATTTTTCTTGTGTGTGTGTGTGTTCAATGAACCCTTTATTGTAGGAGTTGTATAGTGATTTCTAGTTTATATCTGCCAATCAGACATTTAATTTGTCTAGTATCAATTTTTTTTGTAAATTTCTTGTGAATTTCTAAACTAGTAATATGCTGTAAACAGGAAATCTGCACATGTAGAGTACAGTCTTAGGATTTCAATTTTCTAAACAGATACTTAAAAAACCATTTGCAGTCCTAGTCAGATAGACAAGCATGTCTTTTCTGGGCCAAACGTATAACTTCTCTAATTACATTTTTACTAAGAGGAAAGATTTTGCAGTCTCCAAGTCTCATTCAGGGTCTACAGTTTCAACTCTGAACCTTTTCTGGAGCCAGGCCATGCCCCCTGCCATGCCTGTCTAATACTAACTTATCCTTTGCGTATTGGTTCATTTCCTTCATCACTTATTTTATACCACATATGAACGTGTTACCTTATGGTTAGCTATTCTAACTTCAAATTTTCCTTACCTGACATTTTTTGTCTTTCAAAGTCAGCTGTGTTTTTTCTATTGTTAACTTGTTATATTTTAATCAGCAATTTTAGGTGTTTTCAGTGTGATAGAAGTCTGCAGTTCAATACATTCCAGTTGTGTGTAACACTTGGATTTATTCAATTATTTTAATTTACATAGACAAACTTACACTGCCTTTTTCTGTTAATAAGGTTTTTGCCATGTGTGAAAAAGTTATTGCTTAAGTATTTTTATTCTTTTAAAATTCATCCATAATTTTCAGAACAGTATAGGTTTGTTGTTTTATCATTGACATTTATTATTAACATATTGATCTGTTTTTCTTAATTTAAGCAATAATGAAGGACTCAGACTTACATATATTTACATGTATTACAGCGATGATTGGCTAATAGACTAATGGATTTTATAATATTTGAATAGTATTAGAAAATCAGAAGTGTAGCATTTAAAGAGGTGTGACCATCAACAAAAAGGTCAAGTGCTATGAGCACTTTCAAAGCAGTGCTTAAGTGGATTCATCAGAGTCTGGATTTATGATTATAAACTCATTCTTTCTACATTTTTTTTAAGATTTATTTATTTATTTATACAAGCACTGGGTACAGTCAGAAGCGCAGGAGGGTGAGAGAATTCACCAGAGCCAGAATGGGGAACAGAACAGGCAGGCTAATGAAACACACTGCTGAGGGGAGCAGCAGGCGCAGCAGGAGAGGTCTGAGCGCCATGTGGGACCCTTTGCCAGTGGCCTGGGATTGAACCGGTGCTGCAGAGGCTGCGGGCAGCTTCGCAGCCCAGTGCTCAACTGCTGCGCCATCAGGGGAGGCCCCTTTTTCTACATTTTTGATGTGCAATCTTGATATACTGAGGTGCTAACTCTTGCTGTCATAGCTCAGAGAAAATGAAGCAGAAATCCAGATCATTAAATTGTGTTTTTTTTACAAGTAGTATTGTGTCAGGCAAATGAACAGATCCTCTTGTTAGCTTGATTGTTAAATTTCCTACATGGGGCCTCCCCTGGTGGCGCTGCGGTTGAGTGCTGGGCTGCGAGGCTGCCTGCAGCCTCTGCAGCACCGGTTCGTTCCATAGCCACTGGCGAGGGTCCCATTAAAAAAAAAAAAATTCCTAGGTATAAATAAGTACATGAAATGTAGAATATTGGAGTTTGACTATTTTAGATTCACAATAAGATGAAGTGTTGTTTTACATTTTTTCCAGTTTTTTTTTTTTTTTTTTTTTTTTTGTGGGACCCTCGCTGGTGGCCGGGGATGGAACTGGCACTGCAGAGGCTGTGGGCAGCCTCATAACCCAGCGCTCAACCGCTGCTCCACCAGGGGAGGCCCTCCAGTTTTAATATCATCAGAACTGCATAACTTGATACGTCAATTCCTTTAATGAGAATATACATGTCTGAAATACTTATACTAATGTGAATCTGGCACAACATCTCCTTCTACATTACTAAGGCTTATATTGCTAGTGCCTGTCATTTCTCAAGCGAATCTTCTGTACCTATGCTCCTATTGCTAAATAATCTGGCTTTGGGTTGATATATTTGCCCTTTTAAATTATATTCTTATCTTTCATCAGATTCTAGCCAAGTTTAGATAACTTTGAGGGCATCCTCTCTCTTTAATGTGGCTGACTTTAGAATACTGCTGTCGCTACTACTATGACTTTGTCTACCTCTACCATCATTACTATTATAGCTAGCTGCTAAGAATTATTGAACTCTTCCTGTTACATAGTCAGCATGCTATGTTCTTAAGAGCATTCTCTCATTTAAACATAGGGGAAAAAAATCCTCTATGAAGTAGAAATTTTTATTTTCCTATTTTGCTGATGCATAGAGTTCTAAGTGAAAAGTGAGACAGTGACAGGTCCATACTTTACACTAAGACAAATATATTAACTCTAGATCACATCTATCCACTTTCACTTTCAATGGTTTCTGAAATAAAGAAAAAAATAGACCTTTTTTTAAAGCTTTATTTATTCATGCATACAAGAACCGGGATATAGGCCAGATGTGCAGGAGGGTGAGAGGATTCACCAGAGACAGTGGGGAACAGAACAGGCAGATTGACTGAAGTACACTGCTGAGGGGAGCAGCGGGCAATGCAGGAGAGGTCTACTGCGCCATTTGGGTATCTCACCAGCCAGCTGGGATCAAACCTGTGCTGCAGAGGCTGTGGACAGCTTCAAAGTGCTGCTCTCAACTGCCTGAGCCACAAGTGGAGGCCCCCAAAATATACCTTTCTGAATAGCTCCAAATCATAATAGGTTAACTCAGGATCATCCCTATTTTATGTGTGAGAAAAAAATAGGATCATCCCTATTTTATGGGTGGTTAAGTGGATTCATCATAAGTCAGAGTCTGGATTTATGATTGTAAACTCATTCTTTCTACTTTTTTTAAGATTCATTTATTTATTTATACAAGTATTCGGTACAGTCAGAAGCGCCAGAGGGTGAGAGAATTCACCAGAGCGGGTAATAGAACAGGCAGACTGACGAAACACACTGCTGAAGGTTAAATATTTGAGTTAAACTGGGACCAGTTAGTTAAACTGGGACTATGATCTTCATTCTATTATTCCTGGCATCTTTCATTGTTCTTTTCCCCAGCTCACTTTCCCTCTAAATCTCTCTAAATCTTTCCTCTTTGTTATGTGAATCATTTCATTTATGGTATTTCCTGAAGAGTCCAAAATTTTGAAATGCTTATGACTGACTCTTTCTCTCTCTGATTGGTATTTACATACTGTACTAAACATATAAATGTGAGGAAATGACTATTTGGATTATTACTATTAAGTTTTTCAGATATATTTGGCAAACTTCCTCTTTTTCCCCTAAACTATTTCCTTTTTCATTTGAGTAATTGTGGAAATAAGTGATGCAACAATAATTAGGGATTCATATTCTGAGCTTCAAATAAAATCTTTAACAAATAATATCTCTGTGAAGACAGATCCAGCACTCAACAGATCAAGTCCTTCAAGACAGATCCACTATTATATCCAGCAGAATATAAGTAGCTAGTTATGTCAGAGAGAGATATTATTGGGAACATTCTCTTTTTCTTATATCCTGGATGGAAAGTGTCTGGCTTTACAAAGCATGGGCACTGTCTAGTTAAATTCGGGAGCGTTATCATTGTCAAGGTAAGCTGCTATTTGGGGCAACTGTCTCAAGTTTCCATCCTTTTTCTATTTAAAAAAAAAAAATGATTGAATAGCATAGTAAAAGATTCAGTCCTTTGAATCCAGAAACATTTGTAAATTACAAAAATAATAGCAAATGGGATGGGGGTTTGCCTTTGTTTTTAAATTTTTAAGGAACATCATGTCCTGGTAAGATGCCAATCTGACAAAGAAAATCAAAGTAATTTTTTCAGGTACAGCATATATGCTAAAGTAAGACATCTCCCCTGGCTCATCATACTCATGTGTACTAACTCTTCATAATAGCTGCCAGTTCCAGCAAGAGAGCAAGCAGTTAAGTGCCCATGTTCATCCCTCCTTCGTTGAGCCTGACAGGCAAGGTGACATTGTGATGATGTATTACCCATGATGGAGTCACAAGGAATTGAATGAACTAAGCGTTTGTTTGGATCCTTAATAGAGAAAGTAACATTCTTCAAGAAAACAATGTGTTAAATAATCTCAAAGACTGAGAATTCTGCAGATTCAAAGTTAGAATTTTAAACTTCAGAAATATGATGTAATATATAATCAATGCAACATTCATAGAATGAGAATAGTTTACTTTTCTGGCAATGTAGTCTCTCTCCCATACTTGAAAGTTTAAATTGGAAGTATGTAATGACACAATTGCTATTGGTCATGCACTTACTGCTTTATTTTGCAGTAATTATAGTCTTTGTGTTTTCCCTGCTTTTTGGTATTATTTTACTTGATATGGAATGAGTTAATTTTATCTAATTCAACATTTCTAGACCTTATTATCTATTATGACAAATCTAACCAGTATTGATCTGACTCCAGAAATATTTCTATTAATTTTGTGCTTAATTAAATCTTAAATGTTTTTTCAAGGTGAACTATTTATATATTTAGACCTAAAATATTCTGATGTAAAGGATAATATTTTAACCAAATTATCATGAAGATTTTTACCAACATTTCTCATGTAAAGTTACTATTGAGATTTTGTCGTCATGATGCATGTGAATAGAGCTCTTTGTTACTTGTGCTTATAGGTAAAGGATCCATATATTTTTCCTTTCCTAATCTTAGTGTAAGGTCTATTTCCATTTTTATAGCTCAGTAAAAAATCTAATTGCTCTTCTTATAAAATCCAATTGCTTCCCTCATTTACAAAGCATATGTAACTAAATATTTACAGTTTAGTTGGAAAAATGAGATAAATTGGTCAAGTTTTAGATCCCTGATGATATTATTATTTATTAGAATTCAAAGCCTATAGATAATATAGTTTTACATTTTTCGTTATGTAAATCTCAATGACTTCCCACCTCAAACGCTTACGATTTTTTTTTTTTACCCTTGGTTAAACATTGTAGCATTTTAGGATAATGTGTGCTAGCTTCCCTGTTTGTGTAACAGTTCCTGAAATGGATTTTTTCAAGCATAGTAACTGGTATGAATTGTGCTATAGTAAAGGCTATGAAACCCAAAAACTGTGAAATGGAGTTCAAGCACAGCCTTTTATATCTGGCAGAAGTTCAACACTAATTTGGTGTAGTTTGGTCAGCGGTTTCAACAAATACTTTGAAAACTACAGATAAGCATTCTTGTACTGGGCTGTTGTGAATGTTGAAAAGTGAGTTCTTTATTTTTCCATCCATTATGCATTTCCTGCTTTGTGGAAATAAAGACCACTCATTGAATACATTTGCAGTTCCACTGCCAATTGAAAAGTATGAATAATTGATACACATGGATTGACTATCTTTCATTGCAAATCTTCCTCTACTTATTATTCCAGTATTTTAGCTTAGTAGTCGAGGTGGGTATGAATCACATTTTTGAAGTCAATCTTACTATCCATTGCTTCAAATCCTTCTGCTTTAGATACTTTTTTTTCAAAAATTTAATTCAACTACAATGATGTAACTAAAAAACAAAAACAAAAAACTAGTATCAGCTTAGTCTATATTTCCTCTAGTCTTCTAATTTTCTACTTAGAAATGAAAGTTTATGGTGAAATCCATTGGACAAAAAAGATATAATGAAAACTATGGTAAGAATTATTTGCCTTGTGTTCATCCGAAATTTTTTTAAAAAATTTTACTACAGTCAGTAGAATAACTAGATGGAACCACTCAAGGAAACGGTGTTGGATAAATTTTATTTTTTTTAAAAAAGATTTATTTATTTATGCATACAAGATCTGCGGTACAGGCCAGAGGTGCAGGGGGTGAGAGGATTCACCAGAGACGGAGTGGGGAACAGAACAGGCAGACAGACTGAAATACACTGCTGAGGGGAAAAACAGGAGAGTCAGGAGAGGTCGGCTGCACCATGTGGGGTCACCTCCCTGGCCGGGGATCGAACTCATGCTGCAGTGGCTGCAGATAACTTCATAGTGCTGTGTCTTAATCAGTTGCACCACCAGGGTGGCCCCAAGTATTGGTAAATTTTAGAGCCAGGAATTATTTTTGATTTCTTATTTGAAGGACAGCCCAAAAATTTCTCTTCAACCTAAAATAATATTGTAATATCTTAAATATCTGTTGTGAGTTACAATTTACATATCTTTCACATCACATTTTAATTTAATAAGAAAAGAATTAGAAGGATCATGATTCTAATCCTGATTTGTCTGCTTCCTGGCCCTCTGATCTTAGGAGCACAACTGTTGCTCTCCTGTTCCAGCAGTAACTTCAGCAGTGGCTGCAGATTCTGGGGGCTTGAGTTCACTCACAGCAGTTATCTGAGTTAGCCACTGGAAGTGACTTTGGGTTTTCTTCCTGTTGAAGTTCATCCCTGGGTAGGGTGAAAGTTTGTTTCCTCCTTTTGCTAGTCCCTGAGGTGTGGAATCCCCAGTCCTTGTGTTAGGGGGAAAGGATGTTCTGAGCTAATCCCATACAGGCTTTGTGGACCCCACCCCCACTCCAGACCAAAGTCATCAAGACATTGGGAAAGACAAATCCCGTCACCGCCAAAGTGAAGGTGGCTGGGACCTGAGGGTGGAGTTAAGCAGCCAGGTTGGGTATGAAAAACCAAACACGTGGGCCTTGGGGTCTTGCTCGCTCTGTCGCTTGCCTCCTGGCTTCACGGCTCCTGGCTTGAGGCCAGCTCTCAGAGTGCCATTTGGGATTTCAGATTGGCAGATCGGGTAGGACGCATTTAAAACTTTGTCTCCCATTTTTCTCCCTGAGCTGTACATTTCTTTATTTGCCCTTCCCTTGTAAATAAACCTTTCATTAACCTTTCGTGTGTGCCTGCAGTAGAGCATTAAGTCCTTTTAAGCGCGCGGGTGAGGACCCACAGTCAGGCACCCCGTTTTGTATCGGGGCTGCCCTATAACACGTCTTGGGGTGGGAGGGGTGGGGTGGGTGGGATAATATTGTCTTGGTGCCCAGAGCTAGATGTAGGATCATGTAGGGTTTTTCACCAAGGGGAAAACTCCTGGTATGAGGAACATATGGGAAACCAGTATATGCTGAAAACAGCAGGCATGTGATAAGTGTGATAATGCTTTGAGCAACTGGAACAATGGAGCCCCAAGTCACTGTACCCTAGCTTACATCCCCAGTTACTTGCTTCCACCATGCATGTACACTCCCTCCTTACTTGCCCCACCTTTGTACTCAGGGTTAATAAATATGAGAACATCTTTGGATGGGGCAGTGCATTACTTCTGGTGTAGCCCTTCTAGGCTTCTCATAGCTCCACATGTTCTTTAAGTAATCTTTCCTTCCTCCTGTGCTACTCTGCAAGGTGACACCCCAGTTCTCTCAGCTACCTCTTACAGCACTTTGTGTTTTTTTTTTTTTTCTGTTGCTTATGTTTAAAGTCCCTGTGAACTACCTAGAGTGGTATGTGTTTCCTATCTAGACCCTGAATGATATACCTCTATATACTACCATTTCTTCTTCTGACAATGTAGATAAAATTACCTACTTCTGATGGCGTCTTTGAGAATTGCAACTGTAACATATATGAATGTTGAAATCAGGGAGTAGAATAACAGACAGAATGAAAATAGGGGAAGAGTGCCTTGAAGGGAGGGGACTAGAAAAGTCTGTAACCCTAACACTGAACTGTAATGATAGTTATTTTCATTTTGAAGATGAAGAAAATGAGGCATGTGGCTATTAAGCAGAGCATGGTTAATATATGCAATCAGAACCCAAATTTATCCAGACTCTAAATGTATATTTTATCGTCCACTATGATGAATCCTGTTGGAAACATTACAGATATAACCTATTTACTAAACACTGTAGGATTAAGCTCTGTTTTCAGGGATAGAATCTGTAGTCATTGATAAAAGGCAGAAGAAAATTTCTTTTTTTTAAAGATTTATTTATGCATATAAGAACCAAGATACAGGCCAGAGGTGCGGGGTGGGTGGTGAGAGGATTCACCAGAGACAGAGGGGAACAGAACAGGCAGACTGACCGAAATACACTGCTGAGGGGAGCAGCGGGTGAGTCAGGAGAGGTCTGCTGCACCATGTGGGTTGTTACCTGGCCAGGGATCAAACTTGTGCCGCAGTGACTGCGGACAGATTCCTAGGTTGTGTCTTAACCCCTTGTGCCACCAGGGAGGCCCAGAACAAAATTTCTTAAATGATCCTCTATTTTATTGACATAAGTTAGAAAAAAATGCTGTTACTTTAAAACACACATATACTTTATTGGAAGGTGGTGATTAGTTTTATAAGCTTATACAGTCTAACTCTTTCCTAGAACACAGGTTTGGAAAAACCACTTAAATCAAAAAATTTCAGTTCTTTGTCAAGATGATTCAGATAAGTCATGAATCTGAAATGTATTATGCTTTTAATTGCCCGTGTTGTCCTTGTAAATGCCACCATCAATTACCATCTGTTTCACTCTTTACTATAAGATGTTTTATCAACATCAAAAATAAGTCAGGTAAAAAGATTCAGAAGTTATTTATGGAAAAATAAAAATCTCTGATTTGACCAAGAAAGAGGAACCTTTTATAAATATCCCAGGTGAGGAGGAGAAACATGGTAGCAGGTTCAAATTCCCACTTCACTTTTTAAAGTTTATACATTTTTGAAATATGTGAAATTCTGCAAAATTAAAATTAGAATATTTGAAATTTGGTAAAGATGTTCCTTTGTGCTTTGGGCAGTTTTACAGCAAAACAATATAGCTTTTATAACGAAAATAACACAAAAAATGATTTAATAGCGTGACAGGATTCATGTCAAAAACTTCAAAAGATCCTGACAGCTGTGGAGGGTGAGCTCATATTTTGTGGAATGTAGTAGAGATGACAGGTGAGCACAGACCTCAAATTTCCCACATGTGAGATACCTGGGAGGTCTACATACTGCTGTGGGAAGCAGCAATCTAAGGAATGAAATTTTTAAGTAGACACATATAGATGAAGGGACCAACACTGATAGTATAAAAAAAGAATCTCCAGGAATGTGATTCTTCTAAGAATTTTTTTTTCACATCCGCTTAATTGATTTGTTCATCATTAAATATTTTGTTTTTGCATTCATTTGCCTTGGGCTATCCCACCCTGAATTGTGATCTCCTTAGATGTTATACACTGAGCAAAACTTAGTCCAAATTTAGGCTGGGGGGAAGGGAAGACCACCTAGGAGAGTTGTACATATCATCAATTAACTCTGGAGTTGCTGATGCAGTAAGAAAACCAAGAAATATAGATTCTTAAGGCAAAATCTAAAAAGAAAAATATCTGAAACTGATATATGTTAGAAAAGTTTTTGAACTCTTATTGCTAGACTTGAATTATTCTATTTAATCTTCACTTGGGGTTTATATTTTAAGGTGCTATTTGATTGAGGCAATTAAGAGGTCACATATATCTACTAGATGTCCAACAATGGTCTATAGAGCCTCCATGACTTACCTCATCTGCTTTCACAAAAATGCACATGAGGAAATTGGTGCTTGAAATTTGAACATCTGTTATTATAGAACTTGAAGTGGTAGAGAAAGGGGCAAAGTGTGGGAATGGTAAATAAACTTAGCCTGTGAAACCAGTGCAATAGTTTAAAACTTTTTTCTTTGTGAAAGGATTTCTGGATCCGGTTTCAACAAAGGTGTATGTGGAAGTTTCTCCCACCAACAAACCATTCTTGGACATTGACAGAGTGACCAAGGATTCAATTCACTTCAACTTAATTCTGCTCAATTGTAACACTGAACTAGATAAAGTATAACATTTTGGAAAAGGCTCAGTCTCCTATCACTGTCCTCTTCAGATTACAGTAGCATAGCCAGGCTGTTGCCAGTAATAGACCAGTCGTCCATAGAATGGAGATCCTTAAGACCCCCTACTTAGACTTCAGATGCCAGTCACAGCCTGGGTCATTAATGTATGTTTCTAAGCAAATCGTTATCACACAATCCCGTCCTCAGATTTGGTTAATGTGCTAAAGCAACTCACAAAACTGAAGAAACCCACCTACTCATTAGATCACTGGTTATTAGAAACAATCTAATACCAGTGGAATGAGATACATAAGGTAAAGTATGAGGAAAGGGCATGGAGCTTCATGGCCCTTTTTTTTCCTTTTAGACCTTTATTATTATTATTATTATTAAATATTTATTTATTTATTTATTTATTTATTTATTTATTTATTTATTTATTTATTTATTTATTTATACAAGCACTGGGTACAGTCAGAAGCGCAGGAGGGTGAGAGAATTCACCAGAGTCAGAGCAGGGAGCAGAACAGGCAGAAGGACTGAAGTACACTGCTGAGGGGAGCAGCGGGCGGCAGGAGAGGTCTGCACACCATGTGGGACCCTCCTCCGGTGGCCGGGGAGCAGCCGGAGATCGAACTGGCTCTGCAGAGGCTGCGGGCAGCTTCACAACCCAGTGCTCAACCGCTGCGCCACCGGGGAGGCCCTTCATGGCCCTTTCTAAGCACACTATTCTCCTTCGAAGCTCTCCAAATCCCCTCCTCTTGGATTTTTATGGAGACTTCATTACTTAAGCATTATTCATTAGGCCTTGGCTATTGGTAATTAAACTCAATCTTTAGCCCCTCCCCCTTCCCTGGAGTCTGGAGGTGGGACCAAAGTTCCAACCATGTAATCACGTGGTTTGTTCTGCAGACAACCAGCCCCCATCCTTAGATGTTTCCAAAGTATTCATTTACATAATAAAACTTACTTTATCACTCTAACTGGAAATTGCAAGGTTTTTGTAGATTGTTGACCAGGAACTGTAGGTGAAGACCATATGTGTACTAGAGATGTATTTTGGTCATCTGAATGACCAAATACATATTTCTTTTAAATCATGATGTTGCAAATTGTCTAATGATCTGAAACTATTTCCAAAGTTCTAGGCTGCAGGAGACTAAAATAAAGCCATTTTTTTTTACATGAAATACGTAAACCCTTGCTGTTCCTTTCACAAATGTATTTTTTTTTTCAATTGTAAAGGTATACAGACCCCAGGATTTTTACCAATCTCCAATTTGTCCAAAATTCCTACCGCAATTTCAACATGTTACTGGCACTGACTGTGAATGAGTATGACTATGAAAATACATAAAATGTGGCTGTGCCATTAATCAGATGTGATCTTTCAAAGTATCATAAATTTCAGTGATCAATGCCAAGTCTCATCTTGATGACTTGGGGACTAAATCCATGGATCAGCCTGACAGAGACAAATAAGAAACTAAATAGGGACGTGATAGTCTGATCAGGGTGGGAACTACTTGTTAGATTTTCAGACATGTCACTTGTGAAAGATGCAGAATTTGAAGCTCTACGTGTCCCTCATCTCTGATTTCTTATGCTTATAAGTGGAATTTTGTCATTCCTGCAGATTTTATTTATTTTGGTTTGAAACCAAAAATATCAGCATTTAAGTAATTATTATTCAAAACATATGTTATTTCTGCCTGAGTATCAAATGAATAGAAATTAAGAGAAATTAAAAATCTATAAAACCCATTTCTTTCTTGTGGATATATAATTTAGAGATGCAATGAGAAATTTTAAAGTTGATTTCTTAAAATAATTTTTCCTGACTGTGTTACACTACTGATATCTGAAACTTGAAAATTTAATAGCAGAATAAAGGTAGTATATCTCTGAGACTGGAGTTGGAGCTGCTCTGCAATTCATAAACCTGCAGGAAGGGCCAGGTGACTATTGTAGCCGGTTGCACTGAATGAGTGATCCCCAAGAAGCTCTGGAGCACTGGTATTTGCAGACATTACCATGAAGTTGCATAACTTTGTTTTTGGTATCTGCTCACATGTCTAACTACATCTGTCTCCAGTGAATAATATCATTTTCTTCTCTTTCATTTTCCAAAGCTCACACGGTGATTGTCTGTGGTAGAATCTATCACTATAGGAATACATACAGGGAAAAGAATTCTGGGGGATGTGGTACTAGTCTCTTATGGATTGTGTAGACTGTGAAAGGGAATAGCAGTGAGATTGACTTGACAGCATTTAACTAAGCAAAGTTCAATCACTTTTATTTCTACCTCCCATGACATTCTTTTATCCACCTTTAAACTTCTGAATATGGCCTCCTCGGTGACTCAGCAGGTTGAATGCAGCGCTGTGAAGCTGTCCACAGCCTTTGCAGCACTGGTTCGATTCCTGGCCAGCCAGGGAGATTCCCACATAGCACTGCAGACCCCTCCTGTCTCATCCTCTGCTCCCCTCAGCAGTGTATTTTGTCAGTCTGCCTGTTCTGTTTCCTGCTCTGTCTCTGGTGAATTCTCTCACACTCCCACGCCTCTGGCTTGTACCCCAGTGCTTGTATAAATAAATAAATATTAAAAAAAGTTCCCTTAGCTTCTGAACACACTCATTAGGAACTACTACCAAAAAATCATTTTTAACATGACACATACATACCCCTTGGATGAATGAAGACATGATCACTTCTAGACAAGGGAGAACATAAAGTCTCATATGTCATCATATCCATCTCTCTTCCTAGCCTAGGCAGGCCCCTCTTTTATATTGTTTGAAGTTACAGTTTTAACTTCAAGACCAAATTACAAGATTAAAAGTGTGAACATATCATATGTTAGAATGTGGGTTAGTAGACTTGTCTCTTTTCGTATTAATCAAAAGGAGCAATAGCTATCCTTGATGAAAAGATGATCAGGCATTATCTGGAGATTCTGGACTTTAAACATGAAACTGATTCTTGGGGGGTTTCTTTAGGGGAGGATGACTGTATGCCCACGCAGGAAGGAGAATGAACCTATATTTGGTAACAAGAATAGTGAGTGTTTTAGTCATTAGAGTTTTTTTTTTTTTTTTATAGAGGCATGTTTTATTTATTTATTTGTTTGTTTGTTCATTTGTTTTGTTTATACATGCACTGGGGACAGTCAGAAGCATGGGAGGGTGAGAGAATTCACCAGAGCCAGAGCGGGGAGCAGAGCAGGCAGAAGGACCGAAGTACACTGCTGAGGGGAGCAGCGGGCGGCAGGAGAGGTCCGCGCACCATGTGGGACCCTCCTGCACCATGTGGGACCCTCCTCCACCATGTGGGACCCTCCTCCGGTGGCCGGGGAGCAGCCGGGAATCGAACCGGCGCTGCAGAGGCTGCGGGCAGCTTCGCAACCCAGCGCTCAACCGCTGCGCCACCGGGGAGGCCCGTCATTAGAGTTTTTTTAATCAAATATTTATGGTTGTACTAAACAAGTGATGGGGTCACACTTCTTCCATGATTACAAATAGGCATAGCGTGAGCTGTCTTGACAATGAAATGTGGACAGAGATGATGTGTGCCACATGATTTGTACGCTCTAAGAGCCAGTGCAAGATCTGCTGTGCTCTCTTTCTCTCTCTCATGGCTGCGGGCAGTGTTACAAACACCAGCTGCTCCATGAGTCTGGTTCTTAGAATGAGGATGATGAGTAACAGGCTCTATCTAAGCTCTCATTGGCATGTGATAAGTGGAAAAAACAAACCCCTACTCTGGTGAGCAACTGAGATTTGGGAGTTGTTGGTTATTGCAGCCTAATATATTCCATTTTGAATAATATATGCTTTATTAAATAAGAAAAATTTGAAGTTCATTACTTATCAAATACTGGAAAAACAAAACTGTAGAATATGAACGTAATATTTAATGCACTTTAGAATATAGAAGGGTATTGAACTGATTTACTATAAGTCTGATTCTCTAAAGGTTTATAGTATAGAATAAAACTTCATAGTTTCATCACACTACAGATAATGGGATAATGTGGGTGGCAAATTGCCTTGATGATGATTTGTGTATATAATACTTGGAAGTGCTACTGACCAGCAGTTTCTCTCTGAGGCTTACAAGGATGATGTGAATCAGTCCATCGTTAGCATATGCCTAGTTCTGTTCCAGATGTTGGTGAAAAGCTTTTAAATTCTCAATGTGTAACCAGAAAAACTGATATAATTGTGAGAGTCCAACATTTTCTTGATTTTTTTTTTTTAATTAGGGTGTCTATGTAAGATGAAAGCACTGACTTAACAGAGGAATGTATATAAATAAATATATAAATAAGAGAACCTATTAGGTCAGTCTTAGTTCTTAACTGTGCTACTTGTTTTAAATATTTAAAAATTTTATTCTAATTTCAGCTTGTAAAAATGAGGATAATAATTACCTTATAAATTTGTAAAATTTGAACAATATGTCAGATATAGTTGTTCTATATATATGTATATATTTATTAACTGTTCATCTTTAAAATTTTTATCTCCAATATATATGCACGTGATGCATTTTGGATCAGAGCAAGACTTCATGGTAATTACACCATAGTAAATAATAAGAGACTGTGAATTTTCTCCATATAAGTAACAGACTAGTCCATAGACAGGAGGGTAAAAATAATTTTTCTCTATTTATGTAAGGGAAAGGAGGTAACTGACCCCCTCCACTCCTGAGAGAATCTCCTTGGAAATGTAATGGGCTTCAATCCTATCTCACATTTGGTATTGTCATTGACCAAATGCTTCAATACATATTTATATATGTATATTTATATCAATTAAATTTTGGAATATGCATGTCATTTTTTTTTAAATAAAGGGGAGTGATGTTTAACTTCCTAGTATTTTCCAATAATAAAAATTCTTCAATTACCCAAATCCCCAGTCACCACCTTTTCCTTCTAACAATCCTGTTAACTCAGCTGTTTGGCATAATTTTTTTGTTAAAGTTTCAGCAGCTTGACAATGTCCAGAAGGCAGTGACGTGTGGTCCTGGCACAGGGCAGTAGCTGCAAGATGTTTTCTTCTGAATATAACTAGGAAGTCATGGAGCATGAGAAACCCTTTTCTAGACAATGTGAAATGAAATAGGAAAATACCCTCCAATTACTGTCCTACATAAATATCCAAAGGGAACAAAGAACATCAGTCAGGAGACTATTGTCTCCCTAATTATGTTCCAAATTGGAAATGGCAACTTGTTTTCTTCCTCACATAATAGTTCTCTAAATAAATTGTCTTCTCCCGCTGTCTGCTATTCTCTTGAGGATTTGGTTATTTAGGGATAAAGAAGAACTTGTGGTTGTGAAAAGCATGGGTTATGAGCCAGCTCCCTCCCTGAGAGAGAAAATGGCAATGAGCACTGGGTTATGATGTGTTGAAAATCAGATATGTTTTTAGCAGTTCATTTGTGATGATTTGGGTACTATAGAAGCATTTTATAATTTTATGTATATCTCTTCTGTAAGAATATTGATATAGCACACTGCAATGAAAAGCTCTTCCTCCAGACAATCACGTGCAGAATATTGACAATACCTCTATTTAAATTACTTTGGTAGCTATGCAAAAAAAAAAAATGTATCTGGTGGAAATTTAAGAATAAAACTTTTATTAGTACTAATCACATTTTATCATTAATTTACATTTTCTGTTATTTTTAAATAGAAATATTTATTAGCTTCAGCATATTTTCAAATCATCTTTACTGAAATTGATGTTGAAATGATTTTATTTTGCTAAATAGCCTTTTCCAATTGTCAATTACTCCTATGATTTTTAGAGAATTAACTTCATCAGTGAAATATTGTCTCATTTGGAAATTGAAAAATCCATTTGTTAGCATTTTAGTCCTTTAGGTACAGAATCTGCTTTTATTTTTGAAAATGGTTATCAGTTATTAACTTCTATGATTACAGCCATGGAGATGAAAGCTCTATTATGGTCTTAAAAAATTTCTTCTGAGTCTAACTAAAAGTGTTTTTAATTTCCTAGGAGTATAAACTGTTCATATTTTTTGATATACAGATATGTTCCTAGGAAGGATTTTAGCTTTGTGTTCTGGATATTCTTTTACATCTTCTATATCAACTGTGATTGGTAGATAGTTCTGATAGATTTTTATCTTTATAATATCCTGCCTTGTATATGAATAATAAAACACATGCTATTTTGACAAAGCGAAATTACAAAAGCTAAAGTCATATCATAAATCACTAAAAAGTAAAAGCTCAAGATACCTTTAAATGAAAGTTAAAGAAGTTTAATTCTCTAGAAAAGTTAATATAGCAAATGTCATTTTTCCAGAAGTGAATGCTGCATGGAATATATTGTGATAAAACAATTAATTGGCTTAACATGGTACTGTGAAATGGAAGAATCTAAATAATAGGTGTGTTATAGATGGAGTAACTTTTTCCTAATTATTTTGGGATTTTTTAAATGTATTTCCTCCCTTTTCAAGTATAGCTGATTTCCACCCTTGATTGATCCCAAGGGTACTTGGCAAGACTTTGTGCCTGTTGAAACATATTTTGATATAAAAGTATAAAAGTTACCTGGTGCTTTTTTTTAATGCCGGCTAAGAAAAATCCATGTGTCAGATACACTTTTTTACTGCATATTATATACAATTTGAGAAGACACTGTTAATGGTTTAGTAGAAAGATTGTTCAATGACTTTGCCAATGGGGTCTGCAGAGAGAAAACAATTGGAAAGTAATAAATGTTGGTCTTCTATAATCTTGCTGTGTTTCCTTTTTCAAATTTTACCCATATTAGAGTGAAACATTCCAAGGGAGTTAGAATGTCAGTTACTGTATTTTCAAAAAAAGTCTACCCTATACAGAAGAGCTCATTCAATGTTAAAATAAATGGGGTTTATAAGTTTGACAACTCAAAACAGACAAGCAAAAAAATCGTCTAATCAAAAACCTCAGTGTTATTAAGAACAAAGCCATATTCTCCTCTTCTTTATCTCCTTCCTTCTGACATTAGGGTTTTTTTTCTTGGAATATGGGATTGTTCCCCCAAATACAGCCATTTGTTTATGAACCGTATATAATAAAGTGTCCATTTGCATTTAAGTCCAGGTGAATATTTGGGTTTCTGTGTATTTTTTGTGACATCATTTTTTTTTAATTAATTAATTAATTTATTTATTTTTAAAGATTTATTTATTCATACAAGCACTGGGTACAGTCAGAAGTGCAGGAGGGTAGGAGAATTCACCAGAGCCAGAGCAGGGAACAGAACAGGCAGAACGAAGAAAGACACTGCTGAGGGAAGAAGTGGGCGCTACAGGGGAGGTCTGCGCACCATGTGGGACTCTCACCAGCAGCTGGGGATAGAACTGGCACTGCAGTGCCACTGCAGAGGCTGCGGGCAGCTTTGCAGCCCAGCGCTCAACCACTGCGACACCAGGGGAGGCCCTGTGACATCTGTTTAGATGAAATTCTCTAGGATTTAATTTACAACTCATAAAGGAGAATGAATCATTAAAATGGAAAGAATGGCTATTTGTCTTGATTTTGACATACTAAAACTGTAGATGACCAGGTAGAAATTAATGGACTGTGTTAAGGAAAACATTTTTACTCATAGGTATTCTTTATGTTCCAGAACAGATTATATAATACACTTAAAAACAGGGTGAGGTGCATGAGAAAGCTTAATTGGTTGATGAAGTTCTTCTTCCAGTCAGTACTTCCCAGTTGAGGTGTAACAGAAAATCTTGTGCTAACCAGTGGGTATGTAGTGACTAATACAGATAAGACATGACATTTTCACCTGAGATTTTTGATAATCTTTACAACTGGCTATCTCTTTTAGATATGTCAGGCTTACCTTAAACAGCAACAACAAAAAATGGCCATCCTGGGCCTCCCCAGTGGTGCAGCGGGTTGAGCGCAGCACTGTGAAGCTGTCCGCAGCCTCTGCAGTACAGGTTCGATCCCCGGCCAGCCAGGGAGATTCCCACATGGTGCGGCAGACCTCTCCTGTCTCACCCGCTGCTCCCCTCAGCAGTGTATTTCAGTCAGTCTGCCTGTTCTGCTCCCCGCTCTGTCTCTGGTGAATCCTTTCACTCTCCAGCGCCTCTGGCCTATACCCCAGCTAGTGTATTAAAAAAAAAAAAATTAATCTTTAAAAAAAAATGGCCATCCTCTTTCTCTGTTAAATCAAGTATAATGAAACACATTTGTTTAATAATTGGAACAGAGGCCCTCCCTGGTGGTACAGGGGTTAATAATAAATGTTGGTCTACAACAATCTTGCTCATTGCTATCAAGCTATCCCCAGCCACTGCAGCATGAGTTTGATCCTCAGCCAGGGAGCTGACTCACATGGCTCAGCAGTCCTCTCCTTTCTTGCCCACTGCTCCCCTCAGCAGTGTATTTTAGTCAATCTGCCTGTTCTGCTCCCCACTCTGTCTTTGGTGAATCTTCTCATCACCACCCCCACACCCCCCCACAACTCTGGCCAACACCCCAGTTCTTGTATGCATAAAATAATAAAAATAAATATTTTAAAAATTGGAAAGGGACAGTTTTAGTAACTCTAGCACTACCTATACTTTAATAATAAGTAAATTGTAAACAGGTCTAATAACTATTGGTTGGTGACATCTAATATATGTCTCTTGAGTTTTCCTATAGCCTTGATCTAATTCATACAAGCTAATGTCTACATTTTCTTCTTCTTGGATATATAACTACTTAATACCAAATATTCTTGGAAAAATTAGACATTTCAGCATCTTATTTGTTTTCTACAAGCACCATAATGTCTCAGAGCAAACATGAACTCTGAAGGTCTCAGTAAATAACTATTGTGTTATATATAGCTGCAAAAAATGAATCTTATACAAAGATGCAGTAAATTAATGCTAGAATTAACTTTTGTTGAGAATGTATAAATTTATATGAATAGATCAGAGTCCAGTGTTCAATTCTTTGTTAAATATATTTTTATGTATCATGTTAAACCAAGGCTCACTCATGTGGAACTGCATTCTGATTTTATGTATATTGTATTACTGTGGTACTCAGATGATCTTCTGATAAAAACTGCTGCAACTTTAAACAAACTTTTGCTCACTAACCCTAACTCAGTAATCCTCACTATCAGTTGTGCTATTCAGAAGTCATGAGTCTTTGACTCTGCTGGAGATTTTCTTGAATGATCTATTCAGATGTACTTTGGACAAGCTGTTTTGTCTTATGAATCTGCTGTTTGTATTCAGAAAATGTTTACCTGTGCAGAAGGTTTTATGATAGAAACCAGTGGTAATAAATCCAGGTAAGCTAGTTAAGCATTTTTGCTATTTCAGTCAAAGTGGTTTTGACCTTTAGCTTGTGTATAAAAATGGACCTTTTTAAGATACTACTTCAATATGATTAGTGTATTATAAAGTGTATTATAGCTCTGTGTGTTTGTGTTCATATAAAAATGGAAGACATGAAGTGTCTTTTACTCTACAGAATGAATTATGGAATAAATATCAAATTTGCTGCATGTACAAAATATGAAAAATGATGGGACTGATGAGACTGCTGCTTTTTTTTTTTTTGACAACCAAGGCTGCTGCTTATACAGTGTCACACATGCTATCAACTAGACACTAACACAGCTGGAAAACTGAGATAATAGTTTTTGTACTTGACATTATTTGTTAGGCCGGAACTTCAAATTTTTATGAATGCATTCACTAGCTTCAGATTCACTAGATTTAAAAGTTGTGTAAAGAATAGTCTGTATTTGAACTGAAAAATACATCCCACATTTCAAATAAATAATAATTAAGCAGGATTTGAATAATTTGTTGGTTTCAGTTTTATCACCTACACTGGGAAATGATATATGGTGTATGTATCACATTCTGCATCACTTGTGATATCCAAAAGTAATTGGATGAAAAATTACTTTGAAAAGAAAGTGAGTCCCACATTGGATATTTGGTCCTTTTTATTTAAAATTGTTGAAAAACTGAAAGACTACTGGGAAATTTAGCGTTTATGATGATGAAATAGTAACTATATAAAATATTTGTATTTAGAGAGATGTATTTGTTACCATATAAAAGTAGAATATATTATATGACAGAAATATAAACTTATTTCAGAAGTTTTTGAAGTACACTTTATTGGACATTTCACACACCATGAATTCACATACTTTTTATCATTATTTTTCTTCCTAGTTTTATGAAAAATAAGAATTTTTTCTTTTTAATTTTGTCTAATGCCAACAATAATCCTGAAATGTTAAACAGTTAAAGAAAGTAAGATTTTAAACATTTAGGTAAATATGATATTTTTTAGAAAACTGGGTGTTCCTTGATAGGTGTGTGAATTTTCTGCTTCCCTAAAATTATTTTTCTAAGATAAATTATTAATTTATCTGTTATATGTACATAAATGTATATGCATTTACATGCATATATGTATGTATCCACACTGGAATTCATCCAGCCCATTTTTGGAGGGATGTCAATAAATTTGCTTGGAAAATGATTACACTAAGGTTACAATAAAATCTGTAGAGAATTTGGTCATGAGTGTGAGAACCCCTGCTCCCAGGCCCCCATTTTTTATTTTACCGTCTCCTTGCCCAGTGTTTAAAAAGTACTGAGCAACTGTCTTTAAAAGTAATAAACAAAATATTGACTCAATTGGTCTCCAAAGGAATACTTTAACATTTATGTCTAGTTAACTTGGCTTCTTTCTTTTCACCTTCTAGTTCTACTGGCAGGTGAAACTAGCTCTCTCGATCCAGCTGTTAGCTAATGCCTTCTCTCTTGTTAGTCAAAGTCGGTTTTGCCCAACTAAACTATTTGTTGTCTGATTCACTCCTCTTCTTATACACACACAAACACATGCACATTTGCACACATATTTGTATATACAAATTTACATGTGTATACATTTAGACATGTATGCACATATTTACATATGCACATATAAGTATTTTGTCGAAATGTAAAATATTAAAACACAGACAGACATCATAGATGTAGAGCTAGATGATTTTTTTTTTTACTAAAAACACTAGTGTAACTAGCTTGTTTAGAACTCTAAGTCTCCTTATGCAACTTTGTAGTTATTACCCATACAAATCTTTGCAAAAGGAAAACACTAATTTTACTTCTAAAAAAAGATCAGCAAACTTTGTGCAAAAGATCCGATCATAAATATTTTATAATAGCAACCACTTTTTAGGACCACTTGTATATTCTGATACATTATTCTTTCCAGTTATTTTGATAATTTTGTTATATGCATAATTTAATTTTACTTTGGAAGTAATGCCATTTTAATTTTGAACACCTTGCTTTTCAGTCTTCTCCGTTCTAGAAAAGTGACAATTTTCATTCCATAGTTTTTTGTTTGCAACATGGAGGCCCTTCCACATGGCACCTTTGATCCAGAGACTGCAGACTTTTCCAAGAATGACCTGTCCCATTCCTCATCTACAACATATAATGTGACTCTGTGGCTCAGCTTTGTCTTCATTAAATTGCCCTGTCTATGAAGCAAAGTAGTGAGTGATCAAATGCTTTATAACACAAATGCAATTCAAACAGGGCTCTCATTTTAGGGTAGTAAAGAAATTTCATTCAGTTTAGATTGCTCAGATTCCACAGCACTCATTGGAGAACCAGATGGCTCTAGTGACATGCAGAGGCTGATCCAGGAGAGTCTTTATCTAATCTAGAAGTGTATTTTCCTTAGAACCAATATTTTATTGTATTTTATTTGATGTGTTTTATTTTTTTACTAAAGTAACATTGTGTTATAACATCATGTGAATTTCAGGTATGTGTCACTATGTGAACATATGGTTATAATACGTGAAGTTCACCCAATTCTATTCTTCACCATGTAGTTGACCCTCTAGGACAAAACCCTCTAAGAATATCCATGTTGCTGCAGAATTTCATCTATTTTAATAGCTTAGTAGTATACCATTGTGTGTGTGTGTGTGTGTGTGTATATATATATATATATATATATAATTTTTCTTTATCCAATCATCTGTCTATGGAAATTAGGTTTTTAATTCTTGGCTTGTGTAAATAATGCCACAATGAACATGGGAGTGCACATATGTCTTAAAATTCTTTGGATAAATGCCCAGAAGTGGGATAACTGGATCATATGGATGCTCTGCTTTTAGTTTTTTGAGGTGCTTCTATAGTGCTTTCCACAATGTCTGCATCACTTTACAATCACACCAGTAGTGTATAAGTTTAGAATCAATATTTTAAAAGAAAAGCAGAGCCTGTCTAACAAGACAGTTTTGGATACTCAGAGGAATGACCTGTGAATCTGGAGCACCGTTCAATTTAGTAACCATATCTATGCAATGTGTTTGCTGTTAGCTATTTTTTTCTCTGATAAATAATCTGACTTCTTAAAATTTATGAGTCCAATGCCATTGTTGTCAGGGACTTCCAAGATAACCTTCAGGTTTAATGATCTGCTAGAAGAGCTCATGGACCTTAAAAATCTTTTATACTTATGGTTGCGGTTTATTAAGTGAAAGGATACAGTTTAAAATCCCCAAATGTGAAAGGCACATAAAGCAGGTTCTAGGAAAGACTTGGTACAAACTTCTAGCAGGCATTTCCCAAGGGAATTCCACAGTTAACACTTTTCTCAGGCACAGTATGTGACAACATATATAGGTTATTGCTAATCAGGGAGCCTAGTTTAAGATTTGCTGCCAAAATTTTATTTGGAGTTGGACAGGTAGGCATGGGATACTCATATGATTGACCCTAGTCTTCAGCTCCTCCAGAGTCAAATTGGCACCATATAATTTAAGGTCCCCATCTTAACTTAATGTTGTTAGCATAAACTCTCCAGCAAGGCTAAAGGCTAGAGGCAAACAATGGCATTCTTTTAAGAATCTTTTTTAAAAAGATTTATTTATTCATGTATAGAAGAGCTGGGGTACAGACCAGAAATGTGGGGGGTGAGAGGATTCACCAGAGACAGAGTGGGAAGCAAAACAGGCAGATTGACCAAGTACACTGCTGAGGGGAGCAGCGGGCGAGTCAGGAGAGGTCTGCTGCACCATGTGGATGGCTCCCTGGCTGCAGTGGCTGCGGACAGCTGCATAGGTTGCATCTTAACCCCTTGTGCCATCAGGGAGACCCAACAAAGCCACTGTTTTGAGGAAAAATATTTTAAAGACTTAAAGTTTATCTCCCAGGATTGAGTCAAGGATCAAGGTTTTTTTGTTTTGTTTTGTTTTGCTTCGTTTTGGGAATGTGCCTAGTTTGAGTATCCCAACATACTGAGCTAGTCTCTCCCTGTATTAGCATATCTTATCACTTAATACTAGGGAATCTAATGTTCATACAAGATCTATAACAATAGATTTCCCAAACATAATAACTCAAATTTGTGATTGTAATTCTATTCCCTACAACTTTTTGGCTGAAATTCACTTAACTGTCTACTTACACAATTTCATACTATGCTATGATTTTCTATTGCTGTTTCATCCAGCATATGAAGATCTAGAAATCTATCAGTCGGGTTTGGCTAGGTAACCCAACCACAAAATCTATAGAGCAAACTACTTGAGCACTGAATCCTTGCTCATGTATGTGTGAGTCAATTAAAATTGTTCTGCATCTGTGAGTCTGGGTGATCGGCTTCATGCATCTCATTTAGAGTAACTACCTATGGAGGAAGCAGCAAATACCTAGCATTTGTTCTTCTCATGACTGTGAGAAGCACAAGTGGAAGCACATAGGTGCCTAATTATATTCAAGTTGCTGCTGCAGTCATGCTGGTTAATGATTTTCCCAAGCAAGTCACATGACCAATGCCAAAGTCCAGGGAAGGGGTAATGCGTGCCATTTATCATAAGACCATCCTTAAGTAACAACTGAATAATATGATTGCCTATTGGAGTTATGTGACCATTATTCAATCTATTAGAGACTGCAGTTAATAGATTAAGAATGATACATTTCTTCATAGATATGGGTGTAGTTACTGAACTTCTTCATTACTTTTCTCATCTGTAAAAAGAAAATGAAAAATTTTGTTGTGATGATTAAAAGTAATATATGTGAAATGCCAAGCATAGTGACCTGATAACAGATGTACAACAAATCATACATTCTTAAATTATAATATTGATAGAGATCCATTGTTTCCTCCTTAGAAGCACTAGTAAGAATGCCAGTTGACATTTATTGAGTGTTATTATATATGGTATCATAAGTAGGCGTAGCAGGGATACTCTACTCACTGCTTCATGGGTGAATATGAAAAACTGAACAAAGAAACATGCCAAAAGATAGTTCTTACTGTGTTTCAAATCACCTCAATACCAAGTGATTCAAAGTAACAATTACTTATTTGATCATGATTTTATAGGTCAACTGTTAACAGAAGGTTCAGCTACTTGGTTTTTCTAGATGCACACAGATTCTATCATATATTTGTATTCATCTGCTTGGTTGACTAAAGCTACCTAGTCAACAATGGCTTTAGCTTTGATGATTAATTATTGTATGTGATCTCTCATCCTTCCAGCCCTGTGAACCTGGGTTTATTTACTTGGTGACTAGGCAGTGTTCCAAGAGAACAAATGTAAAACTTTGCCTGAGGCCTAGATTTCTAATTAGTGCATTGTCACTTTCATTTCATTCAATCGTTCAAGCACGTCACTAGGCAGCCTAGACTAAAGATAATGGGAAAAAAATTATCTCTTAATGAGAAAAACTGCACAGTTACATAATAAAGAACATAGGTACAAGGAGGAATGAAGGATGAACAATGTTGGACCTACTACATGCTGTCTTCTGGCTACAGCTTTCACATTCCTTTCCATTGAAAATAAAATCTTTATCTGTGGATCCTGAATTCTAGAATGTGATTATCTATGGAAAGTCTAGGAAAAGGTCATTGTATGTAGATTTCCTTGTTACTGAGACCCCTGAAATGAAAAGTTATCTATCCCGCTAACATCCAGCTTACACTATTGGCATAAGATTATAATAATGTCAAGAATACAGCCATTTAGAAAAGAGAGAACAAATGGTATGTACATAGCATTCACTGGTCCATAGTAATTTTAAAATCCTTTTGGGGAAATAATGTCATCTTCCTTCCAAGAAATCTTAAATAATCTTTGATTAAGATGAGGTTATGAGCCTTGGACAGGTTTCCTACTTTGTACTTTCAATGCTGTTGATTCTGCCTCTAGGGTATCTTTCCTGTTCAACTTTCTTCCTTAGTCCTTTAAAAAAAACTTTGTCAGCCAGCTTTCTGAACAGAACATGGGGAGCCTGATGGCCTCTTTTTAGATTGAGTAGAATCATTCTATTAATCCAGGTTGATACACTTTCACATATACAATTTCACCCAAATCATTGTGGACTTACTGTGAGTTTGATTTATGACCATTTTTATTTATTTAAAAGCCATATTTATGATTGCTTTCAAGACATGCATGCCTCTCTATAAGCTTATTTACAGTCACTTCAGGATTGGGCCTTTGTGAGACTGTTCTCAAGAATCTCAGGTGTGGTTTCACTTAGAATCTATTTAATAAAATATTATTCAGATTTCTTGAAACATATGAATTACACACTTTGAAATAGATATTTTCCCTATGTTTTATTTTACTTAGAGTATTTACTGCCTGGAAATACTGAAGATGAAAAACAATTTTACATTCCATAGAATTCCTCCCCACCACATATTCCCTGAAAAGTCTCCTTGCAAACTGACCTGTTCTTTATTTTGCTTGTTTCTTTCTTCCTGCCCCTAGTACTTACTCATAGCTAGGACAAACCAGATGATATTTCAGTATTTTGTGGTACTCTCTTTGGCCCAAACAAAAATTATTTTTATATACTTGCCATCTTTCAAGTTCCTGTACTCAAAATTTTACCAATTATTTTATTTTTAAAAAACACAAATAGACTTCCAATAACAATAACTTCCAAACTTCCAATAACAATGTGGTTTATTTTTTCCCAGCATTTGCTAAGACTGCAATTTTTCCAACCTTTTAATGGTACTCACTGCCAATGGCATTTACTGTCTTTTTTCTTTTTTTTTTTCATGGCAGTACCTCAGTTCTCAGAACCAATTCTTTCTGAGTTAGCTTTCTTGTGTTTAGAAACAAATCATGAAACTAATGTCTTAGAACAGTAATATATATTTTTTTAATAGCTATTAATCCTGCTGGCCCTCAATGTAGGCTGGTCTTACCTTGTGTTTGCAAGCAGCCACCAGGCCAGCTAGGGGATGGTTAGTCTAAAATTACCTTAAGGGTACTGTTCACCTTCGTTTCAGATATTCTTTCATCATCCAGCAGGATAGTCTGGATTTGTTCTCAGGTGACTTACTCAAGTTTCCAAGAGGATCAACAAAGGCAAGAGGAGTCTTTGAGGCCTCAGATTACCGACACTTCTGCTTCAACCTACTAAGCAAAACAAATCACAGATCCAGCCAACATTTAAGAGAAGCAGAAATGGACTCTTCATGTGAGAAATTAAAAACTCACATTGTAAAGGACATAGATACAGAGGACAGTAGCTCTTTTTGCAATGCCATATAATATCTCATTATTAGCGATTGTTTCAAGTAATGTTTTTTTTTTCCAAAAAATAAAGCAAAGTCATTTCATTTTTTTATTCCTTCCAAAAAGGCTGTCTGTTGTCTATAGCCATACCACCCTAAATGCTCCTGATATCATCATAAAGAATGGCTGTGGCCTTATGCAAGCTTTTCTGGTTCTTTGGGTTTTCACCCTGACTTTCGGACCACACAATTCACCTCTCACATACTAGTAACTTTTTTTTTAAGATTTATTTTATTTATACAAGAACTGGGGTATAGGCCAGATGTACAGGAGGGTGAGAGGGTTCACCAGAGACAGAGTGGGGAATAGAACAGGCAGACTGACCAAAATACACTGCTGAGGGGAGCAGCAGGCAAGACAGGAAAGGTCTGCTACGCCATGTGGGTTGCTCTGTTGCTGGTGGGGATCAAACTGGCACTGCAGAGGCTGTGAACAATTTGACAGCGCTGCACTCAACTGCCTGAACCACCAGGGAGGCCCCCAACTTACTCTTGATTCTCTTCTGTAGTCTCCAATTTTAGTCCACATCTCCCAGTCCCATCCTTTCTACCTGTCTGCCTTCATCTCTCTACAGCTAACTGGTTGTATCTGGACCAGAGACCTTCTGATGCTCATTCACCTTATGGTCATTGTTACCACAGGTCAGGCCATTATTGGAAGAGATTCCCACCTACTGAATCTCTCCAAATTCTGTCTCCAAGTTATAGAAGTTCTAAAGTCCCCTCTTCTCATCATGCATTTCCTGATGATTTGCTCACTAGTGTTTTTTTTTTCTTTTGCTTATAAGTTGACAAAACACATCCAATATGTAAAATATGTAATTTAATTTTCATTTAATTTTTATAATATCTGGAGGGAGAACAAGTCTAATGTGGATGATTAATATACTAGGAAGATGATTATTCTACTTCAAATTCTTCCCTTTGTCATTATGAAGGAACTCCTGCACTGGTCACCCTTGATACCATGGTTTCTAATTGGCTGTGATGATCTGTAATAGGTTCAATGGTCAAAATTCCTTCTTGCTAGATTTTGTTACCCTGTTCCATTGCCACAGGTATGTGTAAGGCACTGGCTTTGAAAGTGACCTGTATTGCTTCACTGTAAGACTCTATACTTGTTATTTCTTTTTTTTTTTTTTCCCCCTCTCTTTGATGGGAAGGACAATATCCGGACAGAAGCTTCTTTTTATCATGGATCTTGGAAGAATATATTATGAAGTACAATTGTAGAACACATAACATGAACTTGAAATTAGAGATGATCTTTCTTGTGCAAGACTGAATTATTTGCTACAGTGGCATAAACCAGTGAAAGCTAATACAGGACCTAGGAGTAATAAGAAAACAGACTTGGAGAAAATATACTTTCTGGACCATCCTCTGGGATGGGGACACTGCATTGCAGCCTTTTTGGGGCTTTCTTTTCTTTTTATGTACAACATTTCACTCTTGGAATAGAATTACTGGAAGTTCTCTATCTTCCATGTGTATAGTCCCATTGCTTTCATACTGGCAGGGTAGTGGTGTTATACACTTCAATTTGATTTATATTTCTATTTGTAGAAAATTGACTTATTCTGTGTCTTGTCAGTTGAGAAAGAAATGCCAGTATTACAGAGAGTATAAATAGTTGTATTTCCTTTCCAACAACTCATTTCTCTAAAGTTTATCACTTAATTGCAACATGTTGGAATCATTTTAACTTTCAGTTTTTTATTATCTAAATTAAAACATGTGGTGGAATTAAGCATTTTTTCCCTCTAGGTGTTCTATGTATTTCATTTGGCATGAAATGCTTTATATAAAATGAACTTCCTATTTTGTAGGACTTGACTCTGAGTGTCCTGCCGTACAGGCTGACTTGTCACTATTAAAAGAATCTTGCTATAAATTAACTTCCCTATCAAGCATAATTGTCAGCTAATATCAAAATAATTTCCCCAGAGTTTTTAAGAGATGCCCTATCTATACCCATTTAAAGAAAAAAGGTTTGGCTTTCTTTGCAGTTGACTTTATATTTTATCAAATATAAAATGGAATCACCTATTGATTGCTTACATATTTTCAAAATGGATCACCTGCATTTGTGCTGAGGGTCCAAAGGTCTCTGATTTTTCAGCTAAAGAGAAATCTGCTGATTTTTTGTATTTTTTAAATTTTTCCTAGTTATAGGACCCAGTGAAGCACTGTTAGAAATATTACAAGGATACATCATGGTTGGAGTTTACCCTGGTTGCTAATCATACTGTACACAAGCTCTTTGTCAGGTTGTTGACCAAGAAGGGGACAACTTTGCCCCAGTGTTAATAATTGTCAAAAATACCTAGATAGAATGTCCTGATGTTGCTGTCAAGCTGTAGATCCCCTTATCACTGTACAATCTGGCAAAAGGACAGCACTTCTCTCTTTGATCTTATATACAAGATCCAAATCCTTCTGCAGTAATCTTTGTATCCTGATACCTGATATCTGAAATGATCTCTGTGGGAGGGTTGCTTGAGAACACCATGTAATGTATCATCTGCTTAGCAAGTCCTTGGAAGTATTCTAATGACTACACAACCTGTATTGGGGGAACTAGGTTTAAAGCATAATCTAACTTCTCTTTTTGTGCCCTCCAAAGCCACAAGTACATTTTCACTTAGTGGTCTAAGTGGAATAGCTCCTCAAGATTTGCACAAGCAAGAGAAGCTTAGGTAGCTCCAAAGATGACTGGGAATTGTAAAACCATAGGTGTGGCCTATTTCTTTCACTGCAATGATATGTGCTCATTAACTCACTCAATTTAAGCTATATGTATTTTGTTTATTATCAAAAATATTACACCGAAGGAAAATAAGACCTCTGTTAGTTAACATACAAGAATAATTCTGCTCTCAGCATTTGAGTTTTTTAGAGTATGGATCTGATAAAGCAAAAATAGATTTCTGAACACAAGAGTACACATAGATTCAAAACATTTTAATTTCAGTGACTAGGATATTTGTTTTAAGGAATATGGGTCGTGATTATAATTAAAATTTGTTATTGCTAAATGTGATTTTGGTGAATTTTTTTGCTTAAGCAGTTTTTGTCTCAAAATATTTTAATTCTTAGTGTGCATATATATGAGAATTATTTGATTACCAATAAGTCCAATTATTGCAATATTGGTAATATATTTAATACCAGGTGCACCAAAGACATTTTGGGACATTTTGAATGATATAATAGTGTCTTGCATGATGGCTTTCAAACCTGAGTCCTAAAGGAAAATCTAAGAAAAGGAATGCAGTTGTTAAAAGAGCATTAGGAATCTTGTTTTTTTTTTTTTTTTTTTTTTTTTTCCCCGTTAGATGTATTTCCTAAGAGTATGTAAAGGCAGGAAGAAGAGATGGAAATATCAGGAGTACTAATAAAATATTAAAATATCTCATTGAGTTCTGACATCTATTTTAGGGCCCTGTAAGAAGCAGACTTTCTGCTAGGTGCCAGTAATATGTACCTCCTGCTATTGACCCCCCTAAATCTCCCCTCAGTGTGTGCTGGCCTAAGATGATTGGATCACACTAGTTTACAAGAGATTCTCACTTTCATCTTGACAGCTGTAGTCTCTAGTCAATAGTACACAGAGAATCTACCACTTGCTCACTTTATTGAAGCAACTTACCCTTTTGGAGAGCCCAATGGGACAATAAAATTAGGCCTTTGACCAACATCTTGGCCAACCAATGAACCCCTTAGTTTAAGAGCCCTTGAGGAACTGAAATTCTGCCACTCTCATGTGAGTTTATAGCTGAATCTCTCCCTAACTCAGCCTTTAGATGAGCCCCAGTCGTGTATTAACCCTTGATGCTGCTTTGTGAGAGAGCCTGAACCATAGGGACAGTTAAGTTGTGCCCAAATTCTTGACTCACAAAAACTGTAAGATAAAATATGTGCTCACAGTGATCTATGAAACAGCAATGCAGAACCAACACAGGTCCCTTCATGTGATTGTTATTACTGTTGTTCTTCTGATTACTTTCTCCTGTATGATATGGCTTAGCATTAAAATGTGTGCTACATATTGTATATTTAGTCAAAGCTTGGTATATAAGAAAAATTTACATAAAGCAGTACTTTTCATAAATTGTAGTGTGCATCAGAATCACCTAGAGTGCTTTTTAAAATATTAGTTCTCCCCTTCAGTTTTTAATTCAATATGTCTTGGGTCATTCCTGGGAATTCGTGTTTCCAAAAATCTTCCATTATCTATTGCTTTTACGAAACATTACCACAATCTTGGTGACTTGAAATAAAACTACAATTCTGGAGGTATGATGTCAGAAATGGATGTGCCTGGGATAAGATCAGGTATCATTTTTTCCTGGAAACTCCAGGGTAAAATGTGTTTCCTTGCCTTTTCCAGGTTTTAGGGGCTGTCTGCATTTTTGGACTTGCATCCCCTTTCTCCATCTTCAGACCTGCAGAGCAAAATGTTCAAATCTCTTTCTGACTGTCCCTGATACTCTTACCTCTCTCTTTCAAATGATAAAGATGCTTGTGAGTACATTGGGCCCTTGTACACCATCTAGGACACCCTTTCCATCTCAATACCCTTAACTCAATCACCTGTAAATTCCTGTAAATTGCTCAATTAACTCATGATATCTTTAAAAATTTCAGAGTTTACTGTATTCTTCCAGGGCATTAGGGTCATTAAAGACTGTAGAACTTTACTATGTGCAGCAAGTAATTACTGTTTTAGGATCAGTAGTTATGCGCAGGTGGTAGAGTAAAAGAACCATATTTGTTGTGTGAGACTCAGTAATCTACCAGCTCTTGGATTCTAGAAGATTTTGGTTTCCTATGGATAAAACTCTATACATAGTTTTTTTTTTTTAAGATTTTTTTATTTATGCATACAAGAACAGGGGTATAGGCCAGAGGTGTGTGTGTGGGGGGGTAAGAGGATTCACCAGAGACAGAATGGGGAACAGAACAGGCAGATCTACTGAAACATACTGTTGAGGGGAGCAGTGGGCGAGTCAGGAGAGGTCTGCTGTACCATGTGGGTAGCTCCCTGGCCAGGGACTGAACTCATGCTGCAGTGGCTATGGACAGCTTCATAGGTTGTGTCTTAACCCCTTGCGCCACCAGGGAGGCCCTATTCATAGTTCTATCTATGTAAAGCTCCTGTACCAATACAGCAGCAGATAGCAGGGGTGTGGTGATCTCCTTTGCACCTCTCAAGTCACCTTTAAAACCATTGGCTGCAGTTGTTCATTGTTTACTCCCTATGTTCATCAGCAGTCTAGGTTTTCATAAAGTCCATGTATTCATTCTTCATTCGTGTGGCATAAAAAATGGAAAGCATAAAACCATTTTATTTTTTTTCCAAATAAAAATTTTGGCTTTAGAAGTTCATGCCTCACTGAATGCTTTCGTATGGCCACAAATCTTCTAAAAATGGAAGGTATTTAAGTGTGGAAGAGAAATATAAACACAGGGACACTTGTGATTACTGGACTTCCCTACCAACTGGTAAGATTCAAATGTAAGCAAAGTCCCAGGCTGTTACCAATAAAGGCATCAAAAAACACTTTCGGAAGACTTTACGTCTGCATGTCAAAATTAACTATTAAAAATAATTTTTGGTAAATTTTATTTAACTGAAAACTGTGTAAGATAGCTGCAAGCCCCAGACATTCATAGTACATGAGTTTTCATGGGGAAGGAGATATGCATGTGAAATGTTGCTTCCCCTGTTTTAAACAATTTTGCTTGTTTTGGCCATGTTGCTTATGTGAATTCATTGATTCTGTTGCGGTTTTCCATGAAAGTCACTGTATGTGATTTTAGATTTTTGTAATATTTTTGAATATTTCATTTATATTAAAGTTTCCTACCTTGGGAAGTTGGGGATGTTTTGTGAAATAGTTGATGTTTTCCAGTGGTAAAGCTAATATTTTCAGTAAATTTATGTTCAAAAGTCAATGCTTTATGAAACACAAGAATTATAGCTATATTTATACAGTGAAACACTGGTGAAAGAGACCAGTAAATGCACATTTATTAACCTCTATATAACATTCAAAGCAGATATTTTCTGAACATTTTTAAGATTTAAAGACACTTGCAGCTCCTGAATTATTTTAGTCCATCTCTAGGGAGTTCTTCTGTTGCCGACTTATCGGATGTGAGACAATTTACATGCTATAAAAATAAGTGAAAGTAATGTGAGGTGCCAGATTTCTAGTGGAGCATGAGTAATCATCCTGTTGGCACGGTAAAGAGATTCGTAGAAAAACATTCTTTTGTAATTATTGCTGGAAATTAATTCCAATTAAGACCTTTATAAAAGGAATATAGTAAATTTGAGTCTTACCTGAAAATGAAAACCTTCTGTCTCTTAGCATGGTTTCATATGAAATATGTTTTCTCCCTCTTTTACTCATAGTTAATATTTATTAAGCACTCACTATGGCTAAGTTGCTATTTAGGTAGTGAGAAGACTATAAGTATTAAAAGATGTTCAACAATATGAAGAGTCTAATCATTGACCAAAGATTGGTGCACATATCAAGAATGTTAAGGAACATGTAGATAAAAAGAGATAATTTCTGTCTGGAATTGAAAGGGAAGCTTAAAAAGAGTCCAGAAAGGAACCACAAATTGAGTGCAATATAATAGTGCAAGCACATACAAATGAAAAGAAACTGGCAGAGCCAATGTTTTTCTTCCAGTATGGGCATTTTGCCACATTAGGAGGTCAAAAAATAATTATCCAATTATATTAAGCACTTCCTTCAAAAAAGCTGAAATTATGAAAAAGTCCATTTAAATATGAATTTGTATTTAATATCCCTAGTGGTAAACCTCACCCTGAGTACGCATCATGTCATTTTAATATGAATACACCATGGCCAAATAGGCATTTAAACACTTTTAATTTACCTTGTCTTAACTTTCAAATACATATATTTTCCTGTGCATTTTGTAACATTTGTTCTAATATGGTTATAATAGTGAATATAAACATTCAAAATAAGTAAATATGCATATTTAGAGGGGGTGCCCCCAAATATTTTATTTATGAATGGGAATGATCCAAACATTTGTTTTTTTCTGAAGCAAAAGATAGGCTTCTTTCCCCAACATTAGTCAAACCTTCTTTTATCATTCACCTCATCCAGAAAGCTTAAATGTCTCCTTATTTCCTTCTGCATTTGAAAGTGGACAGATGTGACAGTTGTCCATTTGCATTCCCAGGCAATCTAAAGCATCCCCTAAGCCCTGGTCCCCAAGTCCTCCTTAAATTGCCCATGCCTTTCACTGGCACATAATCATTCATGTATATTTTATTTGCTGTTCTTGCTCTTCTACATCCTGCAAGGAATTTTCTACCAGCCTACAAATTCTGTCTGTACAATGTTAGCTGTGAGGACCCAGTCACTGCCACTTTGGGGGCATAGTTTATAGTAAAAATTTACAGGCACACACACACACACATTTTAGTGCAGATGGAGCTCTGTGGTGGTTTGTATCTGAACAAGTCATTGTTTTCTCTTGTACAAATCTGTGACTTTAGAGTAATGAGACATAATTACAGGAAGAGGGGATCATCATACTATTGTAGAAACTGTTTTGCTACCATTTCTTAAATGTCATATTTTAACATATTTAATGGTGTGAACTAAATGGTGAATATTCCTTTTTACAATGTGCAAGAATGGGTTTTAGCGTCTAGTGGTAGAATACGTTTAAAAGGACATCTGATGGGCATTTCTGGGAGACTAAATAAAGGCTGAAGCTGCATGGTAGTAGCTACATCAGCATCACCTGGAAGCTCTTACCAATGCAGCACTTCAGGCCCAGACAGGACCACCTGAATCAGAACCTCAGAGGGTCACAGAAATCTGCATGTTTAACAAGCTCACATATGATTCTTATGCATTTCTAGGGATAAGTGACATAATTTAGATTGCTACTTTAGAATACACTTGAAATCTTTCAAAATTCTCCAGGAAAATGTGTCAGAAGGTTCTTATGACTACCATCATCCACATTCAGTTTCAAGCAGGAATTGAGTCACATAAAATTGTAACAGTGAAAAATTAGGCTGTAAAGCCAAAGAAAACTGTATTTTGTGGAGTTGGAGTTGATAAAAAATAAAATGCAAAAATGAATGAAGGTAATCCATTAATGAAAGGCGATAAATCTCTGCACTAATGTTACCACAATTATGATGAAATAATAGGCTGGATAATAATGCTTAACTAAAACCACCTGTGCTTATTTTTCCCTCAAAGAAAACCAAACCTTTTAAAAGAAAAATGACTTTAAATGTTGAAATCTATTGGAGTGAGAAGGCCTGAGTGATTATGTAGGAAAAAATTCAATAGGAATTCAATATTTTGAAAATGAATTTTGTTGGTATTTTTTCATAAAATTACAAGCCCAAGCTTGTTTACATGTGATTCAGTTTCAGCTTTCTAATTGCTGCTTGCCATTTCTGTATTTGTGCAACAGTTCAATGCGTAGATGATACTCTATTAAAAAAAAAAAGAGAGAGGAAAGAAAAAATAAACAGCAGAGCTTAACGGCTCACTAACACTGATCCTATTTACTAAGTGTCAATTTGTCACCCTTGGTTGAGCAAGGAAAATATGCCATATAGAAACTGATAGCCTCTTTGCCTGAATTACAAATGTTTGTGTATAACCATTTATGTTTGCAGCAGGGAGTGGCAAAATTTATGTCACTTATTTTCCATTGTATCTAATTCAGATCCTAGCAATTTGAGGGCTGTTTATAGTTTCATTTTAATGAATGTTGCCCAACGTAGGAAATAAGGCTAGCTACCCAACCGTGAGGCAGATGCCTGACTTGACCACACAGTGTGGCTTAACATATAGCAGATAGCGGAGAGGAAGCTCCAGTTCTAGTCCCAGCTACACTTTTAACTTCTCCGGTTCTTATTGTTCCAATATTTAAAACATAATGCTTGTATTGATGATAAAATTACACAGTTGTATAAACACCAATAGTTACCAGTTTTTTGGCATGTTAAGATTACTGACCAAGAAAGATCTAATTTGAAACTAACTTCAAGAGAAATTCATAATTCAATTTTAACCACTTATCAAATGAATGCTATTTGAGAACCAAATGCTAAATTATGCTTTTAAAATTTCATTTTAAGAGTAAGTGCTATGTTATGCATAGTGAGAAATCATAGAAGCATTGGTGGTAATTGTAACTTCATTGAAAGTCAGCTTTCTTTCTGTGCCTTAAGGGTCCCTCTGCATGTTTGCTTGCTGATGGCTTCACACAGGTTGTCCCACACACTCTGGAGTAATAGTCAATGGGTACAGTATAGTGCACTCAAAAACTTCCATATAAAATTTCAGAGGAGTTTAACAGAAAACTGTGACTTGTATTCCTTGATTTTTAATGATATTCTGATATCTTTACATGTGTAGGGTAAGATTAGCTCTTGGTCGACTAGTTCAGTCAAATGGAATACAATGCTCTGGATGAGATGAATTTTCCTATTCAAATTTAGGTGTACAATAATATTGGTTGTCTTCTTTTTAGCAAATATCAAATTGAATATGACTGTTCCCTTATCATGCCAGGTGCATGAAAATTATTCAGTCATTGGAATAATTGCTTCTCTTCCTACTCTGAAATAGTTCCCAGGATCTTTAGCAGAACATAACACCATGATAAGGTATATAGGGTAATGTAAAAAAATGTCAGGCTTTTCTGCCCTCCTGCCATTAGGACTGATGATAGCGCCTTGTGGTCCTGAATGCATGCCTGATGGCGGGCACCTGGAGTAGGGAGTGGGCATGCGTAGGTGGGTACAACTGGGCTGAGACTGGGTTTCTAAGAGTGGTGTCACGGGGACGCGAGCAGAAGAGCAGAGCGAAAGAGAAGCAGAGGCCACTAGACAACAACAGAGAGCCCAGAAAGAGTGAAGACTTGCACCCCTGCACCCCTGCCTGTTGTGCACCTGGTAAATCCCAATAAAAGCCTGGAAAAGCCATTGAGGACTCCAGGACTCCCTCCTTCACCTGTCTGCTTGGATCACAGAGATCCTGCTCCATCCCTTCCTGCCGCTACATAAGGCTTCTTAGATTTCATACACATTGGTCACCACTAATATTGCTATTATCTGCATCTGTAGAGCCGCTGAAGTTGAATAATTTTGTGTTTCGTCAAGTGCATTCAAGGGAATTTTTGATGAAGCCAGGGAGCAGGGCAACATTACAATATGTTAAACTTAATAAAATCATGCTTACCTTCCTCTTTCAGAGATTTCAAGGGATTGAGATCCAGAGTCATTATTCTTATTTTCCGTCTGCTCTCAGGGAGACTCCGCCTCTTTCTCTGACCCTGACAGAAGACCTATTTTTTTCCTTTCTTTTGGATATGCCTGAGGTTGATCCCCACAATTTAGTCCTTGAATAGGAAAACCCAGGTAGAGAATGTTGTTTTTAGACCACTCTGTTTTGGAACTGTCCAGACAAATTCCTCCATGGAGTGAGGATATGGCAAAGACTTTGCTGCTCTTTGTTGTGAAAGGAGAACAGAAAAATGTGTACATTAATTTGGAATAAAACATGAATGCCTCAATAAATACCTTGCTATATATATTTTATAACTTTTGGAATATATCACACATTCAGGAAACATTTGTTTCTTTCTCCCCTGTTCCCTTCTTCCCTTTTCCTCAAAACTGTCTTAGTTAATGTTAATACTGACCAAGTAAAATAATAATTTTAAGTATTAAGGTGATATTAAGAGACTGATTTCCTCCATTCCCATTGTCTGTGCTCCCACTTGACTTTCAGGCCTGTCTACATGCCGTGCATCAGTGTACTGAAAAGGCTAAAGCTTTAAAAAAAATTTGCAAACTTCTCATCCTCATCCTTATCTTTACTGCTGCCAGAGCACCTGATGGCCCACATCTGTGCTGACAGGCCAGGTGCTGTGTCCTTTCCATGTGCTCTCAACCATTGTGAGCGTGCTTGAGAGCTTTGCTCTACTCTTCCAGTGGCCTCAATTATGTAAGCACTAAACTTTTCATACTGTCCTACAGAGGGTGTGTGTGCATGTGTTAATTTTATCATCAGTCTCTACAGTCAAATGTAATTTTGGGTGAGGGTCCATCTGCCTCCATAGGTGACCATAATAATTGAGTAGATACAACTTAAAAGAAGATGAAATCCAAATTATTGAATTTGCATTATAAAATATGCATAAAACTTAAACCACAGAATAATCCAAAACTAATTTTATGTCCATGCCTGTGCCTGTTGTTAATTTTTTGATAAAGATCTTATACCTGAAGCTTTTAGAATTTATATATTGACCTCTAGACTATAAAAGAGTATTGTACTCTTTGTAAAGAGTACAATCAAGAGTATATAAATGGGTGGGCCTCCCCGGTGGCGCAGCGGTTGAGCTCTGGGTTGCAAAGCTGCCCGCAGCCTCTGCAGCGCCAGTTTGATCCCCGGCTGCTGGGCGAGGGTCCCACATGGTGCGCAGACCTCTCCTGCCACCCGCTGCTCCCCTCAGCAGTGTACTTCGGTCCTTCTGCCTGCTCTGCTCCCCACTCTGGCTCTGGTGAAATCTCTCACCCTCCCACACTTCTGACTGTACCCAGTGCTTGTATAAATAAATAAAAATAAATCTTAAAAAAAAAAAAGTATACAAATGGGTTTTCTACCTCAATGAACATTTCAATCAATAAATGGAAAGAAGAACATTAGGAATAACAGACCATCCTTCCTCAGATCTATTGTTCTAATCTCATCTATGACTCATCTGTTGAGATAAGCAGGGCTTCTGATGGACTTTCTATATGTAACCCAAGGAATCTCAAGACTCTTAGAGAAACCTGAGCATGAAGGAGCATGCAACTCTTGTAAAATGATAAAAGCAGTTGATGAGGGAAGAAGGATAAGATGTGATTGGGCAACGAAAGCTGAGGAAGTTGAAAGGTCAGAGAGATTTGGGAAGACACTTAAAAGATGCACAGTGAACCTCACAATGTTCAGTATCTGAGACCATGAATATTGGTGGCTGAGCATATTTCTCAAAGATTAGTATATGCAATAGAATTCCCAACAATTTCACTTGTAAGCCTAGGAGTAGATGCAAATAAGAACTAAATTGAAGGTACAGTTTATTTGAGCATAAGTACATCCAGGTAGAATAAACTTGCAAAGTCTCCATGTGAAACTGACAGTCACATTTGTTCATTAGAAAAGAGAAGAATCATAAGCTTTTCTAAAAATCCAGTTATAAAAATGTTATGTATAGAGTAGAATATCTGGCACATACAAGAAAATCACATTAATAATGCACTGATAATACATGTATGTATTTAAATAGTACTTGAGATTATATTAAGCATACAGTTCTGTTTTATTTAACTTTATAAAGTTTTATAACAACTCTGTAATTATTATTTTAAACAGTGGATAAAATTCCATAGCATACATAAAATATAGTTTTCTTAACTATTTCCCTATTGAGGAATGTTAAACTACTTCCAGTTATTTGATTATATGTTGCTGCAATAAGCATTTTCATATATAAAATTGTAAATTATAAATCTGAACTGAAATTAAATTAAAAAAAATCAAGTTTCAATTTCCAGGACATCTGAAGACTTTCATTAAGTTGAATTATATTAAATGACTATTATTTAATTATATTTAATATTAAAAATAAATGAATCTATAATAAATTTATTTTTAAATAAAATCATTCACATAATCTCTTTATGCCTCAATTTTACCCTGCTAATTCCTTTAAATCTGTTTCCTCAAACATAGAATAAGTTGAAATCATTTTATTTTTGTTTTGTTTTGTGATTTTGTGTAAGTACTTGTATTTCAGCTGAAAGTTGTTTTAGTCAAGCTTTCGTATGAACATAATATCACCTATGTTATATTGTGAGAGGTTGACAGAAGTGAATATCTTTTGAAACATCCATTTTGTGGTATTGAGGAAAATTGACACCTAAAATATTTACAAAATAAGTTTTTTTTTTTTTTTAACATTAAGATGTGGGATCAATTTTTTCAAAAGTCTGTGACCAGAATAGGTAAGGACTAGTAGCGTATCTCTTAACTCTTTCATTTCAATGCCATACGTTTACTAGGGATTAGATTTAGTTTTCTTTGTATTATTCAATATATATATAAATATTGTTATGATAATAGCATTTTCATTTTTTATTTCATTGTTTTAATATATATTTCTAAAGTAGTAAAAAGCTAGGAAGCCAGCAATTTGTAATTTACTTATTTTATTAAAATAAGTGCTTATAAGTTGAGTAAAACAAATTCACTTAAATATAATTATTTAAGAAATATCTAGCATATGCAGTTAACATAAATATTAGAATATACCATTTGATAACTATAACAATATATTGGCTTATTCTTGTTTATTTACTTACTGTGTTTTATTCCCTGAACAGAGTTTTATAAGAATCAAATTTGTCCAACACATTTTATAGTACAGATTGTTGGGTTTGTTGGTAACTGATAAATGTAGCTTATGTCTTCAAAGTAAGAAAGATTCTTTAAGTAGAAAGAATTCTCAAGGCCTACTTTATAAATATCTATAGGTGAAGAAAGTAGAATAAATTCAAAGACACTGCTCTTACTGAACTCTTTTTTGGCAATATTTCTTTGAAAGTATAACAAGATAAATATATAAGGAGATTTTGAGTCATTTTCTAAACATACAGTTTAACATGCTAGTTGTTCTAAAATAGCCAGTATTTGTATAGTGCTTAAGTAACATATCATCAAACTTTTCATGTGGTCCCCTAAATATTGTGAAGCTTCCTGCACATTGGAGTTTTAGAAATGAGAGCACAGTTATCTTTTAGCTCAGTAGCCTAATTTCATACTTGGGGAAACTAAGCCTCAGTATATTGACCCAATTTGTGTTTGTGATTTGAGGAGGATTAAAGTTCCTGATCAATCTTCTCTGCTACTTTCCATAGCCTACCCCATAGTGGAAACACACAGTAGATAAAGAGAAATGCAAGTAAGTGTGTGTGTGTGTGTGTGTGTGTGTGTGTGTGTGTGTGTGTGTGTGTTTGGGGTGTGGAGGGAGTGGTTGCAAAATAAAGTACTAGATATGGGATAAATTCAAATGTCCCCGAAACATTTGCTTTTTTAGTGTACTTTCCATACAAAATTTGGCATTACTTATACCAAAGTTATTCTTTGCATTTTGGAAATTAGGTACCTTGCTTTTTTATTTGCTAGATCCAGTGATGCTGAGAACTTGTTTTCTTGATAGAGAAAAATGTTGGAAACAATAAAAAATGTTTCTTGTTCTGAAGATTCACACTTTGAATTCTAGTATTGGCTCCATTAGATGAACCATTGTTTAATTTTAAAAGATCCATTTACAGAAAAAAAAAAACTTATTTTGAGATAACACTCAGGTTATATGAAATACTAAAGGGGCAAAATTTGAGAAACTCCACTTTTTTATGGGTTTCCTGTGACCAGTTCTGGCCAATGAAAGACTGTCTTGGGAAATGCTTCTCCATTCTTCAAAGATCGTGCCTTTCCTTATTATTTGATATAATTTGTATCATACTTTTCTGTTACTTGCAACCAAAGCCAACCAAATTCAATAATTAGAAACTATCATCACAGTTATCATTTGTGAGTTTAAACTACTCATAGTATGCATTTAGAGATTAACCAATAAATAGAGCCTGTTGTATCAGCTCTTATGTTCAAAAATGTTTAATTTCTATAAACTTTGTTATGGGTAGTTGCTTCATTAAGATAATTATAAAAGCACTTATTAAAGGTACTAGTAAAATCAGTCCAAATGAATAGAATTAACAGCTCTGTCACAAAAGAAATTCCCCTAGTAGGCTGTGTAGTATTGTACACATGTTCTGATGATGTGTCACTACTGTATTTCCAGTTTGTGTGCTTGTTAAGGGTTTTGGCACTAGATGGCAAAGAGATTTTATTTAGTAACTATTACCAACCAAGGGTCTTCAGGCACTCTCTGTAGGCATTTCAAAATACGAACATTTAGTAGAATTGTTTTGCGATTATTTTAATGAAAAATATTTGTTATTATTGTGTAATGTACACAAACCATTCTTAAAATTTGCCATTTGGTAGCATATGAACAAGAATAATATATAAAGTCATAAGAATGCTAGTCACTTTGTTTTTTTTTAAGATTTATTTATGCATATAAGAGCTGGGGTACAGGCCAGAGGTATGGGAGGTGGGAGGATTCACCAGAGACACAGCCAGGAACAGAACAGGCAGATTGACTGAAATACACTGCTGAGGGGAGCAGCAGGTGAATCAGGAGAGGTCTGCTGGGCCATGTGGGTTGCTCACTGGCCGGCCAGAGATCGAACTCATCCTGCAGAGGCTGTGGACAGCTTCATAGGTTGCTCTTAACCCCTTGTGCCACCAGGGAGGCCCCAGAGAATGCTTGTCTTTTTGACAAATGCTTAACTTCATATGTTAATAGCTGTCTTCTGTTTAGTTTCATTCTAAGTAGTGCAAGTGAGTAATGTTATATCTTTACTGTTAACTACAAGGTTTGCTTTGCAGTTAGCTACTGTTTTCTTTTTAATAACTACCTTTTCCACTTAAAAATCTCTTCTATGCTGATTTTATGCAATGGAACTGTTTTTGCCATTTGCTATTCAAAGTCCTCCCCAAATTTCACTCAAACTAAGTTTATTAGAGAAGTGCATGGCATCGTTTTAGGCTACTTGCCACATGATTATTTTCTACCCAGTTGAATTTACCCCTGTTACCTTGGTAACCAAAGCTCTCTGCCAATAAATTTCACCTCTTCCGAACATTCCTTGTATATCTGCATTTTGTAGCTTTTTTATCAGGTTCTCTAGCTAAATATTATAAACTTAGGTCTTTGTCAGTTGAACTTCTATTATGTATCCCCTGTCTTCCACTTGAAAAGAAAAAAAGGTAAAATTCTTTGGAATGATTTAAAATTTTTAAATAAGTGTTTTTCATATTATTAACATAGTTTTATTTACCACCCTCTTTTCCTTCCTTCCTTTTTTCTTCCCTCCCTACCTTCCTTTTCATTTAGTATTTACTATGTGCCAGGTACTATTTAAATGCTTTTCTAATATTAACATATTTAATCTTTATAATAGGACTGTTCTGCAATACCATTATCCTTAGCTTATGAATGAGGAAAATTAAGAACAGAACATTAATTTGTTGAATTTCGCATAGTGATAGAAACAAGATTTGAATCTAAACAGATTAGTTTTAAATATCTGAACTCATCAATTTTTTAACAACTAGAAGCCTCCAAATAAATTACTCAAGAAAATGACTTCTAATTTTATCTACATAAGTCTTTTGACTAATGTTTACCATAGGAACAATAGTAGATCATCCAAATCTATTCTGCTTCTCAAAAAGTATTGAATCTTGTATCTTTTAAATAAGAAGGCAATTCTTCATTGCAAAACCTTAAGCAATTCCCCAAATATTACTAAGATATACTTAAACACATATATAACATCTGGCAAGACTTTCTGCAGAATATAAAGTATGAAAAACATCCATTACCTAATTGTGTCATTTAACAAGCTCATTAGTAGGCCTGTGTATGTGTGTGTGTGTGTAGTTGTAACAATACTGTACAGTATTAGTTATGAACAGTTTTCTTCCTAGATGGAAATGAATAAAGTCTGATATAAAAAAAATGTATATGTCGAAACTGTATAATAACTGCAAATGAATCTTAGCAAATAAGCAATGATACAATTAGGATAGTTCCTTCGTGGTTGAAGAATTGCCTGAGTGTTATTTGGTGGCAAGAAAAAAGACATCCTATTCTTTGATAGGTAAGAAAGATAACACCAAATCCAATGTGCAGTGTCGGCAGACAACACAAACACAACTTGTGACCCTACCAAGAGAATAGCTGAGATAACAGGTTTGTTCACTACACACCTCCCTTGATTTCCTGTATGATTTAAATATTAAAGGTGCCATGGTATATGCATGCAGATTCACTGTATAATGTGTTTTCAAATATAATTGTGAATTTCAGAATAAATGTTTTTTTTTTTGGTTGGTAAAGCATCAATGGATATTTGAATTATGGAATTTCAGATAGTTTTGGATGCTTGTATTAACTTTAACCTATTGATGTATGCTTTGTATGTATCTCTTCTGACTTAAAAACTTAGTGACAGAAACTTGACAAAATTCCTTTTGATTAATAGGTCAAACTGTTGGTACCTTGACTTTTGATGTGATTTCTAAATCTGATAATGGAGGCTGCCACCTCTTTTTTTGTGTGTGTTCAAAATACAGATGCATTTGATCAAAGTTAATTTATGAGTTTAGAGTAATGCATTCTAACAGTCAGTGAATGGACATTATATCAAATGGAAGAATAAGCATTCTGTAGTAGTTTGATGTGATTGCATCAAAATTCCAATTCTTTATTGGTAATGAGTAATACCTTTCAAGCAGTTTAATTTAGCTTAGATTTTTAGATAATCTTTCTAAGTGTGGTTGAAGAACAATAAAAGGCTGTTCTTCATTTAAAGGACAACTCTGCATTGAGTTCTAAGAGGAGGGAGAGGTTTTGCTGATGCTCCGAGGCTGCCTCAATTGAACTCCCTCTTGGCTATCCACAGAGATTCCCTCAGAAGACAGTGAAATTAGTTGGCAGTTCTCGGAATGTACTATGACTTCATTACTGTGAATTTCAGTCTTTATTGTTACTCTTAAAATACAGGTATTGAGTTGGATTTAGGAGTTTAACAAGCATTGAGTAAATACTATCACTGAAGTAGCTCAATTTAAATGCAGTAATTTTGTGAAGTAGGTAATTTTTACTTAATTTATAAGTGATATGCTGCAGAGTCAGATAATCACATGACCAGTAGACATATAATCATATTAATTCAATTCCTGACTCAAAATATGTGAAAGCCCTTTAGAATATTCCAAGTTGTTTTTCTTTCCCCCCAAGTCCTCAAAATAGGTTGGTAAAATCCCTAGGATTTTCCTAGAAGAAAATCCAATGTGTTTCTTCTGGCTCAGCTATATGTTTTAGAGAAGGAACAGTTATAGCCTTAGAAAATATGACCTAATCCGCTCTTACTACATATGTGCAACCATATTAAAATAAACCTGGAATTAAAGCTAATTCTTCAAATGGCAATTGTTGTGGCAAGGGAGGAGAAAAATGAAAGAGAGTTTAATAATACATACACAGAAGAGTGAGAATGGACATTTATGGAATGACATTATGAACTGGTATTTTAAATTCTGAGGTCTTTTATCACATGAGCTGTGCTGTCTCCCTGACCCTCTCCTATTATTTTAGTGCCATGCTGAATTGGCTGTGCATATTCTGTATTCTGTTAAAGGTATGGGTTTCAATGTGATTTTAAATGTTGCCTGAAAGATATCCAATACAAATCTCTCCTTTTCCATATGAGGACTTAATTTCAGAATGGTGGGATTTCCTAATTTAGAACCTGGTTATATGTAACTGTAGAAAAGATCATGTAGATTCTAGTCTCTTAACATTCAATCCAATCTTCTTTCCAGTGAAGAGGAGGTTTTTAATTTCATGGAGATTGACCATACCTGTGCTCTACTGACATGTTATTGATAACCTTTCACACCAAAGTCATGCATTTCCATATCAATCTGCATATCCACAACTGAGCCTTGATCCTTAATCCAATAAAATCCCTTTCTTACTGCCATATGAAATATCACATATATGACCTTTTTATTTGGGAACAATTTCAGGTGTTTTTGCTTTACAAAAAAAAAAAAAAAATCTAGGGCCTCACTGGTGGTCTCCAGGTTAAGTCTCAGTACTATCACTGCTGTGGCCTGATTTCAATCCCTGGCCGGGTTGCTAAACCATATATGGTGCAGCAGACCTCTCTTGTCTTGCCTGCTGTTCCTCTGTGTCAGTAAATCTGCCTGTTCTGCTCCCCACTCTGTCTCTATTGAATCCTCTCTTCCCCTGCAGCTCTGGTCTACACCCCAGTTCTTCCATGCAAAAAAAAGAAAAGAAGAAAAAGGAAAAAAAAAACACATTTAATTTATCCTGTAGGTTGCCTTAAATCCCTGTCAAGGACATCTCTTTGGAACAGCAGATCTTGGAAACTTATTAAAATTTATATTTAAAGAAGTAACAAAATTATTCCTGATTAAAAGAAGGAAGGGATTAATCAAACTTTTATGTGAGACTATGCCACAATAAATGTACATGCATACCCACCTTCTTGAGGGATCTACCCTTGTGGAGCCTGAGATTACTGTGGATGAATTGTATAGCTTTGTGCCTTGTGAGGACTTGTGTTCACTTAGTTTATTGATAGCATTTTATTGTATTGATCAGAGAGCACAATTCAGCTGCTTCTAGTATATTGTAGTACTTTTCAGATTGGTGTACCTATTTTTCTTCTTATTTCTCTTGTCATCACACATCATTTTTCAGTTGAGTTGGGCACAACTCCAGATCAAACTTCAATGGTTTGATCTCATGCCCATACTTTTTAGTTTAGACATACTACTCTGGGCTAAAACTGTTTCATCTTTTTAATGACCGTTCTTATCTTCATTTGAGTGATAGCACATATTGTTAAATGCTCTGCTATTTTACTACTGGAGCAGCAACATGTTATAATAAAGAAGCTAGGAGAATTCCTGCAAACAAATTCCATCTATTGGTGCCATTGATTAAAAAGCTTATTTCATCCAATTTGTTGTTAGTGATGGTGGAAATTTTTCAGGCTTCTTAGTTAAAGAGGTTCCGGAGACTTAACACACTTATCCTTAAAATTTATCTTAAAGAGTTTTTTTTTTTTTTTTGTCTGCAAAAACATTAAAGAGTGTTTTGATTAAAAAGGAAAAATCCCTGTGGGGGTTTATAATACATCCACTGGACTGTGCCAATACTATTCATTTAGAGCTCTATCAGTGCTTGAAATAGTTTATTTAGAGATTTGGATGCCTCAGGCTAGATTTTTTTCTCTCCCTTCCACTGATAGTGTCTTTTCTTTCAAAAATCATTCTTTTCCTTACTGCCTTTCTTTTTAAACTTCTTCCACATCTCTTCTCAGATGTGTACTTTAAGCCTTAGCAGTTGGCAGTGAAGTTTCTTTTAAACATGTAGTCCTCCATAAATTATGATGAGCTTATATCATAGACAAGATATTTAAAAGGCAGCTTGATGAATATTTCTTAAAAAAAAAAAAAACATTTAGACACCTGAGAAGCTCTATGCCTGAGTTATTGTGGAAGGGATTTCTGTAAACCCTTTAAGAAATCTCTCCAGATGTTGGTTAACACTGAATATTGTCGTTTGCTAATTTTCTGTTGAGCATAGATCACACTCTTTGTCAACCTGAAATCCTACTGGACTAATTTTAAGCATATTTTGTCCTGTTTAGTTTTCAATGAAGACATATTACAGGGCTTCTGTGAATGTTCAATCATATCACAAATGTTTTTAAGAGTTACCCAACTTTAATACAACTTTACTCTTCTAGTCCAATTTATTCTATAATTTTCTTGGCCTTTTTCTGGCTTTTCCTCTAGATTCTTATTGTTTGATGAGTTCTGGACTTTCACAGGAAAGTTGGGGTGGATTGAATGAATCAGCAGTCACCATCTTAGTTGAAAAAAAAGTTACCTTTTAAGGAAACAAGAACAACAACAAAAAAATACTCCATCCTGTACAGGGCTGAAAAAGGAAAAGTATTTGTTAGGACCAACTTCTCTGCAATGGATTATGATTAATTGAGAAGTATTAGTGTAAATTTTAGCAATTTGGCTTACTGTTCTGTCATAGATGGAGAGATATGTTTCCCAAGGATCATGGTTCCTTAGTACTGAAAATGCACAATTCAAAAGTATATAGTGTTTAGCCAATGACTGAGTAGTGAAACAATTAGACTTTGTCTTTCTCCCAAGAAAAAAGTCTAAAGCTTTAACTGTGCCTTCTAATACCTCACATAAAGTAGAGAATCTAATGGGCATTCCAAAGGAAGGAAAGGGATAGCTATGCCCTGTAAACTATGCTAGGAGAAAGAAGCTGGCAAAAAAAAAAAAAAATACTGTGATATATTCCTGAATGTCTGTGGTCGATGCATCAAAATTTGATTATTTGCTGTGATTGTTTGGTAAGAAAACATTAACCAGTTTGACCTATATGGGTTTATCTAAGAGTTGAAGAAACAGAGGAAATACTATAAAGTCAGTAGAAATAAAATTTGTCCATCTATCCTAAGGCAAACTGTAGTCTAAAACAACGAGATCCTTATGACTGGAATGTGCTATATATAACCCAGATTTATTATAACTACATGGATATATGATTGAGCATAAATTCATATATGTGATATGAAACTACTAAACATTCCTTTGTAAGACTTGGCTATTAAAGGAAATTTTAGAAGTAATATAACTAAGAGTTTGTTTAGATCCCAATATTCTCATTTCTAAGAAACCAGAAATCCCATGTAATAAAAAGAAAAATGTTCCAAAAAGTGTATTTTCCACTTTTTGTATTTTGTGTTTTCCAATTTTTGTATTTCTGTATTTTCCAAAGTCAGAACTTTGCCTGGAGAGGTAGCATGTATTTGGAGAAGTAAGCAGTGGGAAGGACAGGGATGTGAAAAAGCTATGACAGTTTCCCTCTCTCCATTATAGCTGGGTGATTACCATGAGTCCAGCTCTCTTAATATGGGAATGTGCACCAGTGTAAACTGCACTGCACTGGAGCGAGGTAAAAAGGAGGGGCACTGCTGCAATAAATGTGTCCTGTCCCTCAGGACGAGGAGCTCTTTATCTACCTTCTAAAGCTCTCACAATCAAATTTGTTTCTAAGGTCTGAACTACAGGGATTTTGATTTGGATTAAAGAAATCCAGGCCAGCTGTCAGTACTAGTCAACCTAGACCAGTGGTTCTGAGCTCTCTATCGTATTTGAATCACTTGGAAAGAATTAGAAAACACAAATGCCTGGACCCAACTCACAGATACTCTGATTTAATTAGTCTGGAGTGAGTCCCAAGCATTGGTATTTTTTAAAGCTTTCCAGATAACAGAAAGAGTACTGGTTGTTGTCATGGCAGAGTAACAGACTAAGCCTCCTGCCAGTAACAATTATTAAAGCTGGACAAAATATAAAAGGCAAGCATTTGAAGGCACTGAAGAACAACTAAAGTAGGAAAGTATAAACTAGAATGAGTATAATCCTTGAAAAACAGGACAAATTCTTGAATAAATCAATATGTACCAAAATTTCTCCCTAAGTATAGCCCCTGGTCCCATGGTAGAGGTGTATCCTTTTATAAGCAAATGTATTACTGGATTGGGAAACCAGAGAGAAGTGTCAGTGTTTTCAAGAAAAGTTGAAATTTGAGAAAAAATGTCAGATGAAATCACAGGGAGGAAAATACCAAAATCTGCATAGATTCCTTTCAAATAATTAGCTATTACCAATCTCTCTCTCTATAGGGTTATATTCCTAACAACTCAGTAGGAAGCTCAAAGAATGAAGACATATCCACAGATTTTAGCTGCTGCTCATGTCCTGCTAAGTTGGAGGGTAAAATTATACAGCTTCTCTTTCAAACCTTGGAAGTAGTGTGCCTTATAACAATGGGGGAAAAAGTGAACCAACCCTAAGCAAGCTATATCCCCTACCCCTATAGTGTCATAGTGATATGATGTCATTCTGTCTTCTTGCCAAAGGAAAATTTATATTTGGAGGAGTACAGCTTTATCTAGAGGCTGTCTGTATTTTTATCCATGATGCCCAGTATATAACAAAGAAAATTAATGTGAAATTTTGATTCTGGTCATGTTAGAGTGAAATTGAATTGAATTCACTCTGTCACCTGAAACAATACAAACATCTGGACAATATGTAAGAAACAGTAGCACTCAAGACATTGGATATCAGTTAGACAAGTACAGAATTCCCAAGAGATAAGAAGCAAATGAGAACGACCCTCTGGCAGAACCAGTTCACTGCCTGGACAGTTTTGTCAATCCAAGGCCCAGGGAAAATAGGCCTAAGCAAAGAGTGGTGGGCTGCTTAACTTGAGATGTTACTGTGATTCCATTAAGGAAATCAAGGCAGCAAGAGATCACAGAATGGATAGGAAAGAGTGCCAGATAGGAGATAACTGTGCATGTTTCTGGGGATCAGGAAAAGAAACACCCTAAAGGATGAAAGGGAACAGTGGCTGAATATCTCACAGGGCCCAAAAGAGTGATTACTCACAACACAGTGGATAAATCATAAAGAGTTGGTTATAGTACTAAGAATAGCATTGCTTCAGTCCAAATGAAAATGAACTCTAAACTAAGTTACTCCACTCCTGCATAAATAACCTGGAAAGTAAAATGTAAATATATTAACCTATTTCAAAGTAATTTCATTACCTTCCAGAACAAAGTCCAAGAATATTTATAGAAATTAAAAAAAAGTACCTAAACTGTAAAACTAACAGTGCTACAGATTGAATGTTTGTGTGCCCTTAAAATTCATAAGTTGGAGCCTCCCTTGTGGCCTCGGGGTTAAGTCTTAGAGATACCACATCGATGGCCCATTGCAACAGCCTGAGTTCGATGCCCAGCCAGGGAGCTAACCCACATATGGTACAGCAGACCTCTCCTGTTGCACCTGCTCCTCCCCTCAGCAGTGTATTTCAGTAGATCTGCCTGTTCTTCTACCCACTCTGTCTCTGTTGAATCCTCTTACTCCCCTGCACCTCTGGCCTATACCTTAAAATAAATACATGTGTTGAAACTTGATCCCCACTGTGATGCTATGAGGAGAGGGTGCCTTTGGGAAGTGATCAGGTTATGAAAGCCTAGCCCTTAAGTTGGAATTAGTACCCTTACAAAAGAGACCTGAAGGAGGTCCCTTACTCCCTTCTACTATGTGAGGACGTAGCAAGATAATGACTATCTGGAAAGTGGGCCCTCACTAGACTTCGAACCTATCAGTGCCTTGATTGTGAACTTACCAGCCTCCAAAACTGTGAGGAAAAGAAAAAAAAAAAAGGTTGTTTAAGTCTATGGTATTTTTGTTGTTGCAGCCCAAGTGAACTAAGGCCAATTTCTAACATCTGATTAAAATTATCAGCAAGCAAAGTAATAGAAAAATATGACCCATGGTGAAGGTATTAAAAAACTCCACTAAAACCAATCTAGAAATGATATAGATTATTACATTAGTCGATGGAGGTATTAAAAGTTACTATGATTATAATCCACATGTTTAAGATGCTAGAAAAAGCTCTGGATATATAGAGATATGTGAGCTATTTTTTAAAATGTTCTAAAAATAAGTTTTTCAGATGAAAATGACAATATCTAAAACAAGAAATACAATGAATGAGTTTAATAGCAGATTATATATTGCAGAAGGAAAGATTAGCAAATTTAGAGATGTAGTAATAGAAATGAAGTACAGAGAGAAAAATACTCCAATAAATAGAGAATTAGGGAACTTCGGGGAAACTTTAAGTGGTTAGATATAAATGTAATCAAAGTCCTTATAAAGGAGAATAAGGGAATAAATACATTTGAGGAAATAATGTCTGGGATTTTTCTAAATTTAATTAAAACATAAAACCCTATTATTAGTTTCCTTTGGCTGCCATAACAACCACTACAAATTTGATGGCTTATTATATAGGAGAAAGATGTCCTAATCAAAGTACCAGCAAAACCATGTTCCCTCTAAAAGGTTGGGGGCAGAATCTATCACCTTCTGGTGATTTCAGGCTTATGGGTATAAAAGTCTAATTAAAAACAAAATAAAACATAGGAGTGCAGGTTTCCTTTTGAATTAGTGTTTTTATGTCCTTTTAGTTGATTCCTAGGAGTGGAATCGCTGGCTCATATAATAGACCCATTTTTAGTGTTTTGAGGAATGTCCACACATCTTTCCATAGTGTCTAAATGAGTTTGCATTCCCACCAGCAGTAGAAGAAGGTGTCTTTCTTACCACATCCTCACCAGCACTTGTTGTTTCTAGTTTTGTTTTTTTTTTTTAAATTATGTACTGTTCTCATAGGTGTGAGGCGGTATGTCTTTGTGGTTTTGATTTGCATTTCCTGAAAATAATGATCATTATGATAATAATAAAGCTTGTCTGTGGATCTTAAATCTCACTCAGCTTTTCTCTTAGAAGGACACTTGTCACTAGGTTAGAATCCACCAGAACAATCATGGAACACCAGATATTGATGGAGGCAAGGGAAATGCTGTGCTGAAAATACATCACACATCATACTTCTAGTCATTTCAGGAGCTTGAGACTTTATTCTCTAAAGTCTATATTATACTTTAGAAGCAATGCTATGGCATGACCTGCCAACACCTGCTGGATTATGGGGGAGTCATACCTCTGCAAATGCTCTCATCACTGAGTGTTGGGTGAGGGTTTTATCTGTATAAATTTAAAATTACTTGAGGCTAGACTGTGTGGTGATGCAAATAATTAGCATTTAAAGTATCCTAATTAAGAATTTGTATTCTAGAAATAACCAAAGCAAAATAAAGTGGAAATATCATTGAGTTTGCACTTGAGATATCTGTACAAAATAAAAGGAATATTTAAATAAAATTTCAATTGTAAAATGAGTACTGTGTAATATATGGAGTTAGCTTGACTTATTGTGCCAGAGCCTTTTTTTTTTTTTTTTTAATAGGTTTATTTGAATGTAGTCAAGTAGGATTCTTCTCAGAAGGGTCTAAGTCAAAATTCTGTTCCTGTTTTACCTACTTTATAAAAGATTTTGTCCCCTAATATAATCTGAAAGTTTCCTATTCTGTCTTTAGTATAATTGTGCATTTGAATTTGGGCAATTATTTTGTAGGTGAAGCTTATCAGAAACCCTAAAGAGAACAAAACTTGGGACTATATTGAACTTATCTATGGATTATGTATAAATATATAGTTAGATTATATGTAGGTGTAGATAAACATATACATTATGCATGTAAGTACGTAGTTTCCTTTAGAACAAAATGTTTACATGTATGATCTGAGATTTGTTTTCATTAGTGAGAAGGTGAGGAAAATCAACCCCATGGAGCTGCTTATTTTTTCCGTAGAGATTCAAACTGAGGAAAGTTAACTTGGCATAATCAAATTATTAACAGTGGATGTGAGCTCCAGATACTGGAAAGATGTTATGAGCCTTTGGTTTATCTACAAAGAACAGATAAATGTGAAATAACTCTATATCTGAATTTAGAAAAGCATGTGAAAAATAACCCAGATTGTGTTATTCATGGGCGGGGTAGGGGCAGTATTATTTTCCACTTTAGATCCTTGTGCATTTTTATACAGCGAAGATAATCCTTCCAGAATATGTGTCAGTATGTTTTCATATGTATATTAATATGTGGCAAATCTGTGAGTAAATTTCCAGTATATTAGAGTGTGATTCTTTTTTTCTATAAGGTGGGATTAAAGTAGGTACCTGATTTACTTAGTTGAAGTATTTTGTCTTCAGGTATGAATAGTTAAGTAAAGAAAATAATAAGTCAGCTTTCTTTTGTAAAATACTGTGCCAGTGAATTCTTTTTCAGGTCTAAATCATTATCAAGCAATTTCTTTTACAGAAAAGGTGTTACTAAGTCATGCATTGTATTGTACAGTATCTGCTTATTTGACACTGAATATAAAGACTATAGTTTGATTTCTTTTTCCTTGTTAAACTAGACAGTTTGCCTAAACAAATCAGAAGTTTTCTGTGTTTACAGAAAAAAATTAAAATTCTGTTTTTTTTTTTAAATGAACTACTCTGAGTGTTTACTATATGACATATATTGTGTGTTAAGAAACAACTTCATGATTTACAATATAAGTTTAACAGATAACATTTCCCCTAGACAAAATTTGAGGATGGAGAAAAGTTGATTTTCCTGGAAATAAAAGGAAACCCTCAGTTTTTCCTTGAATTTTGATCTTCTCATGTGGTACCTCTCTCCTGGACACAAAGTCTCCTAGTTTTCCCTTCTGGTACTTCAGGTTATTTTGTGCTCGGGATCAGGGAGATGACTATTGCAGTGCTGGTGGTGGCAGTTCCTTAACCATGTGACTTTGGGCAAGTTACCTCGCCTCTTCATGACACAGTAATGTCCTCTTTTGGAAATTAATAATAATATTTACCTCTCACTCTATTGGCAAAGACTTCAGGAAGTGAGGCCTATAAGGTTCTTAGTATTATAGAATGCACTCTTAAAAAATTGTTAGGTAATTTTCCCAAACATTGTGTGTATATACACACACACACACAGAGAACAAAGTATATGAGAGTATATATAAATGAACACTTATTTTAAAATGTAAAAAATTAATAAAATAAATGGAGCTACCTTATAGGGTGTCATAAGTTTTAGGAAGAAATAAGTCTGTGGGTTTGTATTGTTTGTTGATGTGTGTGTGGGGGGGTAAATGGAGGAAACAACACAATTACATATAATATGTAGGTTTCTAAATTCAATTTCCATATATACTTTTGATGTTAACAGAAATATGTTGAATGAATCTTTGCTTTTTTCTAGTTGGTGTAAGATTTTACTCTAGAAGCCAAGAATTAGCTTCTAAATTTTAGAAGATCAAACTCTCTGTCATAATTCTTACTTCTGCATGATGGTGTTTGATCTCTGAGGAGTCATGTCCTAAGTTTAGCTGTCTTTGTTGAGTGCTGTTTGAGTAAAGAGCTGAGGTATATTCCTTTTCTCTCCATGGTCTTTGACTTCAGGCTCTCCTCATTGCCAGCATTATTGGCTCTAACATTCTTATGTAAAGGATAATTGGAAGAAAGGAAGTTATTAACTTTTCCCAAATGAAATATGTGATTAATAATTATAATTTCTAACATTTAATCAGCTCTTACCATATGTCAGGTCTTAAGATTATGCTGTTTCTCTTGACTCCCTTGCTTTTACTTACTGTGTTCTTCCTCTGTTTTAAATCATTAGTAATTCTGTTGAGTCTATCTCCAAAACATAGCCTCAGTCAATTATTTAATCACTGCTGCTGCCATTCTAGGCCAAAACATCTTTGTCATTTACCTGAAATGCTGCATTAACTTCATTGCTGGTCTCTGTTACCAATCCCCTGAACGGAGTGCTGGTTCTCACAGCTCATCCCTGGTGGTGTGCAGGGCCCTGGTGTTGGGAATGTCCTGAATTCATTCATGGAGCGTGGGTCCTGAGATGCACACATAACCTGCAAATTGCAAGTCTCCCTGTGGACTGTGTAGTTTCAACTCTGAGTCATTGTTGAGTCTTGAGTACCCTCTGTTTTTGGCATTGTCAGATTTCCTTTAAATTCATTAGGGTGTTCTCTTTCTTTTTTTCTCTCTCTGTCTCTGTGTTTGTGTGAGTGTGTTTAAACCATTTTTTATTGCTAATTTTTAAATTTAAAACAGGATAGGGAATTCCTTCATCTCATTGTGACATCTTGGTTGGATGTCTCTAATTTTATTGACTAAAATATAAGGCTAAGCAACAATTCACTGAAAACATTTAATAATTTTGTAGCTCATACTATAATTTATCATGTTATTTGTTCTTTTTTTTCTTTTTTTCAAGATTTATTTAGTTATTTATACAAGAACTGGGGCACAGGACAGATTTGCGGGAGGGTGAGAGGATTCACCAGAGACAGGGTGGGGAACAGAACAGGCAGACTGACGAAATACACTGCTGAGGGGAGCAGCGGGCGAGACAGGAGAGGTATGCCGCACCATGTGGGACCCTCACTGGCCAGAGGGATCAAACCAGCACTGCAGAGGCTGCAGACAGCTTCACAGTGCTGCACTCAACTGCCTGTGCCACCAGGGGAGCCCATAAATTATTTTTTCTTATATTCTCATTTAATATTCAATGTATGTCAAATTTTAGGAAGATAATAATTTTTACTGTAGATAACTTTTATAGAGTATGAACAGTTTAACTCATTTAAGAATAACTGATTTCTTAAGTACTGATCTTATTTCTGTTAATATGCTCTTCATGATAACATCATAGCAATATCAGTAAAAAAGATGGTGAATACAATTATTCTAAATTCCAACACTTAGAAACATATATAATCACATTTAGATGGACATTGTTGCAGTCTTCATGGACAGACTCAGAGACATTCCCTCACAGGCTTCATGCAAAAGTAATGAGAGACAAATGGATAGAAAAACTCTTAAGCCATATTATTCTGGTATGTTTAGAATTGTGTTAAACTTGATTTCAGGTTTAAAAATAATTAGACATGAAATATAAGAATTGCTGAACGTAATACAAAATACTTTTCCTCTAAGGTGAAAAGATTATAAATACAGAATAAAGTCAAAGAGTTTTTCAAATTTTTGAATATGTAGTTTTATTACTCTTATTAAAACTTGAGACATACTTGAAAATTTTTTTCTTGTTTATATCTATTTTTACTCTTTTATTTATTTATTTACTTACTTATTTATTTATTTAAATTTAAATTTTATTTTTTATTCCCCATATAATTACAACCCTCTTACTTTGACCCCAATCCCTCCTTTTCCCTGCCTCCCAACCCCCATGGAGTGTCTCTGGTTCATAGTTGTTTGTTGATTTTTATATTTTCTTTCTTACAGTTATTCTTTTTCCTGGTCCCTTATTTAAGTTTTCTAGATTCCTGCTATGAGTGAGACCATCCGGTATTTTTCTTTTTCTTTCTGGCTTATTTCGCTGAGCATGATCCCTTCCAGCGCCATCCATGTTGCTGTGAATTGCATGTGTTTATCTTTTTTGAATGCTGAGTAATATTCCATGGTGTATATGTACCACATCTTCTTGATCCAGTCATCTATTTTTGGGCATTTGGGTTGTTTTCAAAGCTTAGCTATTGTAAACAGCGCTGCTATAAACATAGGGGTGCAGCTGCTCTTTGGAATTGATGTTTCTGTGTCCTTTGGGTAAATATCTAGGAGTGGAATTGCTGGATCATATGAAAGCTCTATGTTTAGTAGGTCCAGAAATCTCCACACAGCTCTCCATAGTGGTTGGACCAGTTTGCACTCCCACCAACAGAGCAGGAGAGTTCCTTTTTCTCCACAAACTCACCATTTGTTGTTGCTAGCTTTTTTAATATGTGCCATCCTCACTGGTGTAAGATGGTATCTCATGGTAGTTTTGATTTGCATTTCCCTGATTACAAGTGATGTTGAACATTTTTTCATATGCCTGTTGGCCATTTGCATTTCCTCTTCAGAGCAGTTTTTAGCTCTTCTGCCCATTTTTTGACTGGATTATTTTCTTTGTTTTTGTTGAGTCTCATCAACTCTTTGTAGATTTTTGTGATCAGTCCTTTATCATTAGTGTTGTATGCAAAAATGTTCTCCCAGTCAGTGGGGTTTCTCTTTATTTTTGTTATTGTCTCTTTTGCTGTGCAGAAGCTCTTTAATTTGATGTAGTCCCAGCTGTTTATCTTTGCCTTCACTATCAGTGCTTTGGGTGATGTGTCTGTAAAGATGTCTTTCATGTGCCTATCATGTAGTGTTTCGCCTATATTTCCTTCTATGTATTTTATGGTTTCAGGTCTTATGTCTAGTTCTTTAATCCATTTTGAGTTTATTTTTGTGTATGGTGTGAGGTAGTGGTCAAGCTTCATTCTTTTGCATGTAGCGACCCAGTTTTCCCAGCACCATTTATTGAACATGCTTTCTTTGCTCCAATGCATATTCTTTCTACTTTGTCAAAGATTAGTTGACCATAAATCTGTGGGTTTATTTCTGGATTTTCTATTTGATTCCATTGGTCTGTGTGTCTGTTCTTGTTCCAATATCATGCAGTTTTGATGATTATGGCTTTGTAGTTTAGTTTGAAGTCTGGGATTGTGATGCCTCCATTCCCTTCTTTTTTATTTTTTTTTTCAGGAGAGCTTTGGCTATTTGGGGTTTTTGGTGATTCCATATGAATTTCATCAATAATTGTTCTATCTTTGAAGAATGACATTGAAATTTTTGTTGGAATAGCATTGAATCTGTATATTGCTTTGGGTAGGATGGCCATTTTAATAATGTTTATTCTTCCAATCCATGAGTGGGGGATGTCTTTCCATTTATTTGTGTCTTCTTCTATTTCTTTTAACAGTGTTTTATAGTTTTCTTTGTATAGGTCATTTACCTCCTTTGTTAGATTTATTCCCAAGTATTTGATTTTTTTTTGTTTTGATAATAAAAGGGATTTTTTTTTTATTTCTTCAGATTTATTGTTTGTGTATAGGCAGGCTACTGACTATTACATGTTGAATTATTTTTTCTGTGGAGTTTGGGGTTCTCTATGTATGTTATCATATCATCTGCAAATAGTGATAGTTTGATTTCTTCTTTTCCTATTTGGATTCCTTGTATGTCTTTCTCTTGTCCTATTGCTCTGGCTAGGACTTCCAGTACTATATTGAAAAGCAATGGTGAGAGTAGACATCCTTGTCTTGTTCTAGATCTTAATGGAAATGCTTTCAGCTTTTCACCATTGAGAATGATACTGGCTGTTGGCTTGTCATATATGGTCTTTATGATGTTGAGGTATGTTCCTTGTATCCCAAGAATTTCAAGGGCTTTTATCATGAATGGGTGTTGCACTTTGTCGAAAGCTTTCTCAGCATCTATTGATATTATCATATGTTTTTATATTTCTTTTTGTTGATGTGTTGGATAACGTTGATTGATTTTCGGATGTTGAACCATCCTTGTGTCCCTGGAATGAAACCTACTTGGTCGTGGTGAATTATCTTATGGATGCATTGTTGGATTCTGATAGCTAAAATTTTGTTGCGTATTTTTTCATCACTGTTCATTAGCGAGATTGGCCTGTAGTTTTCTTTTTTTGTGTTGTCCTTGTTCGGTTTTGGTATTAGTGTAATGTTGGCTTCATAGAACATGTTTGGGATTATCCATTCCTTCTCAATTTTTTTGAAAGAGTTTGTGAAGGATAGGCACTAATTCGTTTCTGAACATTTGGTAGAATTCATTTGTAAATCCATCCATTCCTTGGCTTTTGTTTTTGGGAAGGTTTTTGATTACCATTTCAATTTTGCTGCTTGTAATTGGTCTTTTTAGATGTTCTATTTCTTCTTTATCTAGGTTTGGGTGATTGTAGGGTTGTAGGAATTTGTCCATCTCCTCTAGATTGTTGAACTTGTTTCCATGTAACTGTTCATAGTAGTTTCTGATTATTCTTTTGATTTCTGCTGTGTCCATTGTGATTTCTCCTCTTTCATTTATAATTCTGTTTATTTGTGCTTTCTCTCCTTTTTCCTTTGTGAGCCTGGCTAGGGGTTTGTTTATTTTATTTATTTTTTCGAAGAATCAGCTCTTGGTTTCATTGATCTTTTGGATTGTTTTTTTAGTTTCAATTTCATTTATTTCTGCTTCAGTTTTTATTATTTGTTTTCTTCTACTGGTTTTAGGGTTTTTGTTGTTCTTTTTCTAGATATTTGAGCTTCAAGATTAGGTTGTTTCTTTGAGTTCTTTGTTGTTTCTTGATGTGAACCTCTATTGCTGTATATTTTCCTCTTATTACTGCTTTTGCTGCATCCCATACATTTAGGAAATTGGTGTCCTCCTTGTCATTCAATTCAAAGAATTTTTTAATTTCTTCTTTGATCTCCTCATTAGTTCAGTGGTCTTCCAGTGTGGTTTTCAATCTCCATGAGGTTGGAAAGTTCCTTGCCTTCTTTTTATGGTCTATTTCTAGTTTGATGCCTTCATGGTCAGAAAAGATGCTTGGTATGATTTCGATCTTGGTGTATCTGTTGATGTTTGTTTGGGTCCCAGTATGTGATTGATCCTGGAGAATGATCCGTGTGCGCTTGAGAAAAATGCATACTCAGATTTTTTTGTGTTTAGTGTTCTATAGATGTCTGTTAAGCCCAAGCACTCTAGATACTTATTTAGAGCTTTAGTGTCTTTCCTTATTTTTTGTCTCGTTGATCTATCCATTGTTGATAGTGGTGTGTTGAAGTTTCCCACTACGTATGTGTTTTCTCTGATGTCTGTTTTCAAAGATGACAATAGTTGTCTGATATATTTTGGTGCTACTTCTTTGTTGAATATATGTTAATGAGTGTTATTTCTTCTTGAAATATTGTCCCCTTGATCATAATGTAGTGACCGTTGGGGTCTCTTTTTATCTTTTTGAGTTTGAAATCTGTTTTATCTGATATAAGTATAGCTGTTCCTGCTTTCTTTTTTGGTCCATTTGCTTGTAGGATTGTTTTCCATCCTTTAACTTTGAGTCTATTTTTATCTTTTGTAGCTAAATGTGTTTCCTGGAGACTGCAAAAGGTTGGGTTTTGTTTCTTAATCCAGCCTGTGACTCTGTGTCTTTTTATTGAAGAGTTTAGTCCATTTACATTTAGAGTTAATATTGATAGGTTAGCATCTGTATTTGCCATTGTGTTTGTCTTTCCTTTGATTTTATTTATTTATTCTTTTAAAAACTTTTTTTTTTGGCCTTCTTTCATTGTTATTCTTCCCTCTGAGTTTCTGGCTTTAGGACTCCTTGTATTTTTTGGAGTGGGGGTTTAGTCATAATGAAATTCCAGAGTTTCTTTTCGTCTGGGAAGGTCCTTATTCTTTCTTCATAGAGGAAGGAAAGCTTTGCAGGATAGAGTATTCTTGGTTGGCATCTGTTGTCTTGAGGTCTATTGACTATACCCTCCACTCTCTCCTTGTCCGTAGTGTTTCTTCGGAGAAGTCTGATGTCAGTCTGATTGGTTTTCCTTTGTATGTTATCTGTTTCTTCTCTCTTGTCAGCTTCATTATTTTTTCCTTGTCTTGGATTCTTGGGAGCTTTACTATTATGTGTCTTGCTGTATTTTTCCTTTCATCATGGAAGTTTGGTGTTCTTCTTGTTTCTTGTATTTCAATTTTCAGCTCCTTTTTCATATTTGGGAAGTTCACTTATTTCCTTGAATATTTTCTCTGTTCCTAGGTCTCTCTCCTCTCCTTCTGGGATTCCTATAACTCTTATATTTCCTTTCCTCATGGAGTCAGATAGTTCCCACAGTCTTTCTTCAGTCTTTTTAATTCATACTTCTCTTTCCTTTTCTGTTTTGGTTCTTTTATTTCTGTATCTTCAAGAGTACTTATTCGTTCTTCCATTTCCTCTATTCTGTTATCACTGCTTTTCCCACATTCTTTAGCTCTTCTGTTAATCCTTTGATCTCCTGCATTTCCTTCATTCCCTCTTTAGGGACTCAATTTCATTCTTCTGAGCATTGTTTTCCTTAATGACTTCCATCAGTTTTTTCATCACAGCAATTTTAAATTCTTTTTGTGGAAGGTTCAGAAGTTCTTCCAAGTCACCATAGTTGCAAGCTGGTGGGTGTTTTGGTTTTTTTTTTTTTTTTTTTTTTTGTAGTGTGTCTTTTTTCTGAGGCATTGCTACTTTGCTTGTAGTTTTTCTTTTCCCTGCTGCCTTTCTTCTAATTTGCCTTATGCATTGGGACACTGTGCCGCTGGTACTGACTGGCATCTTTTTGGTGTGCTCTTTCGGGAGTTTCAGAAACTGGCAATCCAAATGAGTCAAAAACTGTTATGCCAGAAGTCTAGTGAGGCAGTGGTACTTTGAGTATGTTTTTGGTCACTGTCACAGAATCTCTACTCCTTCTGTGTTTAGTTACAAAGGTGTTTCTTGAAGTCCCACAGAGTTCCCTGGAGGTGGGGCAGCTGGATTGCACTCTGGGTTCCAAATCTCTGGATCCTCCTCTGGGCTCCAACTTCCAGCCAGATGGGACCAGGCTTGTGGGGGCCTTCAGCTCACCTCTGACTGCGCAGGGAATCCTCTACCTCTGGCTCCATGGGGAACCTTTTGCCAGATTCAAGCAGTCTTTATTGAAGAAAGGTCCCTGTTCTAAAATGGTGCTTTTGACAGGCACACTCTTCCAAGCGCCAGGTCTGCCCCATCTGTGGGTGCCCGCTCCCCCTCTGGGTTCAGACTGCTGGCTTAAAGGGACCTGGCATGGGCAAACTTTCCAGCTCACCTCTGGCTCCTCTGGGAGCCTTCTGCCAGTTTCAAGCAGTCTGTACTGAAGAAAGGTCCCTATTCTAAAATGGCGATTTGGAGACAGGTACTCTTCCACGCACCCGGTCTGCCCCGGCCGTGGGTGCCTACTCCCGCTCTGGGCTCAAACTGCTGGTCAGAAGGGGCCTGGCTTTGGCGAACTTCCCAGCTCACCTCTGACTCCTCTGGGAGCCTTCCGCAGGTTTCAAGCAGTCTTTACTGAAGAAAGGTCCCTATTCTATGGGGTGTTGGTGATTTTTTTTCTGTCACTAGGTGATGCCAGAGATCTCTCCTAGTGTCCTTGGGGAGCTGCTTTTTTTTTTTTTTCTTTACACCGTGGGACAGGGGAACAGAGTGGGAGTGTTGGGGAAAGCCTCGATGGCTTTGGGGTATTGTGTCCGCCTTGTGCCCCACTGTCGTGGGGATCCCACATCCCGAATCTTGTGCCCCAGGTCTCAGTTCCAAAGCCCTCAGGTCCAGGACGCGGGCTGTAGCCCAGTTCAGTGTCCGCAGAAAAGGCGCCTTTTGCACCCAGCTCCCGTGTCTGGGCACCTGGTTTCTGATTATTCAGTGAGCGACATTCACCTCAGTGAGGGCCCCTCACATCTCCCCACAAGCCTAGGTTGCAGGCATGGGGACCTGGGCAGCCGCGATCCACATGTTCTTTGCCGCTTTTCTGCACAAGCTTCCTGGCTGGCCCAGGGCTGTGTGTAGGTCTCCGGGAGTCTTTGTTTTTCTCTAATGGTGCCTGGAGCCATTCACTCACCTCTGCGGTGTATCCTGCAGGGTTCTCCACAGCTCCAGTTCACGGGGTGTGGTGGCTGAAATAGTTCCTTTCTGCTCACAGTCCCACTTGATGCGTAATTTGTTGTTGTTGGTTGTTTTAGGTTTTTTTTGTTTGTTTGTTTTTTCCTCCTTTCTGTTGGAGAGTGCCGACTTTGTGGGTGGGGGAGGGTATCAGGTTCTGAGCTTTCTTTTATGGCAACTTTCTTTTTTGGGTAGTTTGCTAGTGTCGTCCGTTTATCTTCTGTGTCCCAGTTCTCACTGGGACCTGCCGCTTTTCCTCCCTATTATCTTTTTTTTTAATGGGAGATCTAACTCGCAGCGTTTCCTTGCTGCCATGTTGATCTGCTCTCCCAATTCAAAACTTTGAACACAAGGTCACTCAGTGGGATAGAAAATTTGAAATTAGAATTGGGCCAGCATATTCAGCAAATTCAGGACCATCTTTGCAGTGCTTAGCTGGTCTTCTAGAGACCTCAGGGTACCAGCAGAAGAAAGCTGGAAAGCAATAGGAAGAACTGAGGGGAAAAAAGAGAGAGAGAAAGAAAGAGCAGATAGCAGATATCTCTATTTTTACTCTTTAAGGACCTTCTTTTCCATGTATTTCAGATGACATGATGTTGTCCAACAGAACTGGGATGTTTCATATTTTGCAGTTTTCTTTCTGTATTTTGTTTTGTCTATATTCTGTTAATATGTTTTCAAGTTCACTAATCTTTCTTCTGCAATATCTAATTGGCTTATAGCATTACTAATGTTTTTTTTTTTTTTTGCACCTCAGAAATCTTAGTATTTACTTCTGAAAATTGAGTGAGTGTTTTTATCTTCCAGTCTATATTTAACATGATGAATCTATCCAATTTCTTGAACATGTCAACTATAGTAATAATGACTGTTTTAATGGAGTTGTATAAGAATTCTGTCATATATTTCATATTTTTATATTAGTTTTTTTATTTTGTTATGGATTATAGATAGCTGCTTGGCTGTATAGTAATTTTATTAGATTCCAGATATCAATTCCATATTGTTGATTCTAATTTTGTACTCCTATAAATACTCTTGCAGTTTATTCTGGAACACAGTTAAATTATTTGGAATATGCTTGAATCTTCAGATATTGCTTTCAAGCCTTGTAAAGAGGAAGCAGAGCAGTGTTTATGTCTAATTTTGTCTTTTTTCTAAGGTGAAAATCTTCTGAGTACTCTGCCAGTGTCTAGTGAATTATGAGGTTCTCTTCTCAGGCTTTTGAGCATGTGAAGATTTGACTGGGACTGTAGTATCAGATTCCAAACTCATTTATGAAGTTATTGGCAGGAGGCTTTAGTTCCTTGCTGGCTGTTGCTGGGGTACTTCTGTTCCCACTACTTGGGTATCTTCAACAGGATTGATTGTGTGTTCCTCACTTCATGGCAATAACTTTCTCCAAGTGAAAATATGAAAGAAAGCAATATGGGAGCCAGGATGTCTCTCTGACCCACACTAGTAAGTCATCCTCCTTTAATATCTGAAACCTAGTCTTTAAAAACCAAGCCATTATGTGTTGCCCGGATCCAAGGGGCACAGAATTAGGTTTTAACAAAGAGAGGAAAGTCAAATAATTTTTATAAAATACAGAACTGATCATTGTCACACTTCTTACCTTCAATTATTTCTATTTTTCCCACAAGCAAAATGTGTTTATCTCCTATAAACTCCCAAATTTTCATTGCTTTCTTCTTAAAATTCAGGACATTGGAATCTCAATTAGGACTAGTATGAATGATCCCCTCTTAGGTGAAATTGCTTAAGTAAAGTTTTTCAAGTATAATATTTTAATTCGAAGATCTATTAATTAATAAAACACTATCATCTGCCTCAAACATGCACAACAGTGAATGATGGAACAGATTTAGGTAACTGCTCAAGAAAAAGGGAGTTAAGCTTTAGAAACTCCCACATCTAATGAAATGTATTTATGGGTAGAGGATTTACTCTTGAGATTATTCAGACTCAAGGGCTTACTTATCTATGGGTTCCTTTTTTACTCCTGTTTATTTTCTCTCAAAAATTAGTTTCAGTAAGAATGATAGGATTTGTCATTCTCTTCCTTTTCTACCTCTGTATTACTGTGAGCAGGGGGTAAACATGGTTAACTCTGCTTAACTAAACTAAAATCTCCCTTTTTTTCTTTTTGGCTAGCCCTGTTCAAACAATATCTTGTATATCCTTTATTTTTTTAAATATTTATTTATGCGTACAATAACTGGGGTATAGGCCAGAAGTGTGGGGGCGTGGTGGGAAGATTCATCAGAGTGGGGAGAGGAACAGGTGGATCTACTGAAATAAACTGCTGAGGGGAGCAGAAGGGAGACAGGAGAGGTCTGCTGCACATTGTAGGCTATCTCCCTGGGTGGGGATCAAACTCATGTTGAGTGGCTGGCAATAGCTTGATAGTGCTGTGTCTTTAACCCCTGTGCCACAAGGGAGGCCCATCTTGTATTACCTTTAGACATTTTTTCTAGTGAGTTCTGTTGAATTTTGATCTTATTTTCTATTTTGGTATATATTGGTTGAAGGAGAATCTATACTCTGACTTTATTTTTCATCTTTGTATAAAGGAAAGATTTTGTTTTTAAGTGAAAGGACATGTATCTGGATCAGGAATTGTATTTTATCTTCTGACCCCATTTTGATGCGGGAGTCTCTTTTCTACTGACAACATAAAATGAAAAAAAAAAAAAAAGGTTTCAAAAACTATAAAGGATAGTATGAGTATTTAACTTTACTTGGACACTTGACTAATACATATGGTATGTATAATATACAGTGCCCCAAATGTTCTAATATGATGCTTCCATCAGTTAATGTTAAATGAGTTGCAGTTGCTACATTAACATTTACTTCAGTAGTTGTAATTGTGTATTTGCTAAGGAAACATCAGATATGTTTGGGCAAAAGTCAGGGACACACCTGAATTTTTCTCATATTTTCATCACTCAGAGCCTTTAATGAGGCTTCTGCCTTCATACGTCAATTTTTAAGGTATCTAGCTAGCATTTAAACCAGTTTTTTCTGAAATGCAACATATTTAATTTCTATTTTTAGTAACTAGAGAATTTTTATCTTAGTTGATATGCATAATATAGACTAGATATAAATTAGGACCATATTTTGGATTTCAAATTAAAGTCTGCAATAATAAATGTGCTGACTTTGTTATTGTATATACTTTTCATAGTGGCTTCTTGTGACTCACTCTCTTATGGGCTCATCACAGAACAGAATTTTCCTCTTTTGTAGATATTCACTTATGACTACAGAGTTTTTTTTTTTTTTTTGAAGATTTATTTATTTATACAAGCACTGGGTACAGTCAGAAGCGAGGGAGGGTGAGAGAATTCACCAGAGGGGGAGCAGAGCAGGCAGAAGGACCGAAGTACACTGCTGAGGGGAGCAGCGGGTGGCAGGAGAGGTCTGCGTGCCATTTGGGAACCTCCTCCGATGGCCCGGGAGAAGCCGGGGATCAAACCGGCACTGCAGAGGCTGCTGGCAGCTTCGCAACCCAGCACTCAACATCTGTGCCATGGGGAGGCCCTGACTACAGAGTTTTTAATACACTCAGTGTAAACAGCCTGCTCAGAGTAGTGTTAGATAGGAAACTGAAATGTTATGACTCTTGAAAACAGCTTCTGTCCCAAGCTCACCATAGCCTTGATTCATGCACTTTAGTTTATATTTCACAACTAAAAATGTTAATATTAACTTTTTCTAACACATAAATATGAACTTAAATTTTTTCTTAATTACACTGGTTTGATTCTGAGAACTGGTGATGTCAGTAGACAACCGGAGTATTTGTATCTCTGGCTACTTAATGACTTTAGAAATCTTTCTTTATGAGGACTGGATATTTGTGTTCACTGATACTAAATAGATAGGAATAGGACAGAAAACTGAATAGGAAATTTTTTCATCTAGTGATATGTCTGTATCTTGAAAATAATAACTATTCCCTGATTTCAGTCAGTTATACCCAAACAATGGAAAAACTTGTATTTGTAGAGATTGTTATTACCTACATGGTTGCCTGCAATGCAGAGAAGATGATAATGCTTGGAAACTGAATATCAATATCAGATTTAAAAATATGAAACCCTCCCAAATTATATAATATCATTTTGTGTCAGACTACCACTTGGTAATCAGTTTTCGATTTAAAAATGAAAAATTATATAATGTTAGATGGAAAAGATGATGATTTACATGCCTTTGGTTTAAAAGAATATAAAGGAATTTATTTAAACCAGTGCTAAGTTATAGCTTTGGAAGAAAGATCAAATAGAGTAAAAATTATTTTAACTAGAGGGCATTTATATGACAGTGGTATTTGATAACTCTGCTTTGTCTCGAGATGAGATTAAGATTGGAATTTTAATGGTTTCAGATATTGAACATTAAGTAACTAATTTTCAGGAGAAGGGACATAATATTGTACAAGTAATGACTAAGTCAATGGGAGGGGGCTCAGAAACCAGGATTCTCTATACTTAAGAAGTCAGGGCAGAGATGATTTTTTTGCAGAAGTAGAAGCTCTTTGAGATTCAGCTAAACAAATCTAATTCAGAGTTTATAACTTTTCCACTATGAAAACTCTAAGTTTAGAAGGACTAAAAAATAAAACTGTCATTATTGGCAAATGACATGATTGTCTAAATTATAAACAAAAATATAAATCTTCCAGGAAACAATAAATGAGTTTAAGGTCAATATATAAGAATCAATTACACTTCTATGGACTAGGAATAAGAAAATGGCCATTAAAATTTAAAAAGCAATACCATTTACTAATATAAAAATATGAATTATTTAGGAACAAATTAAAAGATATATTTGGAAGGTTTATAAACACAGCCCTACAATGTGTGTTGAGAAATATAAAATATATAAATAAGTAGAGACAGTACATACATACAGTTGGTGACTCATTATTATAGTAAAAATTCCCCACCGGTTCACCTACAGCCTTCATGCACTCTTAAAATCCCAGCTCATCTTCTATATATATTGAGAAGGTGTTTTGTGTGGAACATAGAGAAACAACAAAGGGTCAGATAGAACTAAACCAGTGACAAAGCCTAGAAATTTGACTGCAAATTGAGTTTACCAGAGAAGGGCATCCCAAGGTTCCCAAACTTCAACACTGTAAATGGGTCTATCATCTGCCATGTGAAGACAAAGCATACTCTTAGTGTGAAATTAATAACATAGGGTGCATAGAGAGAAAAAAGAAGAAATGGTAAGAGTTTCCCAATAAAACACTCAAAGTTACACATCCCCTCATGGGTAAATGCCCAGCCAAACAGAATTGGCCCAAAGTGAGGTTGCTGTGGCCCAAAATCTTGCCTTAATTCTAATGTACCTTCTGGTGGGGAACCAAAGAAAGGGACAGAAGGGGACTGGCAAGTTTGGGAAGAAAGGAGCAAAATCAGAGTACAAGTCAAGGTGATGACTCTCATTACAAACCTTCCCATGGGTCTCTGACCCATGTCTCTATGTGTCTTGACTCCATATCTCCTCCTATTTCCCCCAAGTTCCTGGTGAAAGTGCAAAGCCAAGAGACACACAGGACTTTTTTTCATGTCTCTGCTCCATGTGCATCCTCTAAGTCTTCTTCAACTTCTCCCTGTTCAGTTCTACCCTACATTAGCTGGAACAGGGAACATGGACCCTCCCCTTTTTATGATTACACTGTTACAGGAGAGGTGAGAGGAGAACAAAGTGGGGAGAACAAAAGACCACAGGTGTCTTGGTGGTGGGCGTGATATAATAACAACACCTAAAAGTGGTGATCTGATACTTCTAAATCATATACAATATTGTAAAGCAGTGTTATCTCAATTAAAAAAGGAAATGACAGTATTATATATATGTATGTGGAGTTTAAACAGTATAGGTAAACACTAAGGCATTTTATAGATCAGTTTTTTTTCAAAATAAAAACTAAATTGGAGGATTTACTTACCTGATTCTAGTACTTTCTGTTAAGTTACAGTAGTGAAGTTCACATAATAGGTACCTGAGAATAGATAATTAGACTAATGAAAGAAGAAAGTTAAGCAATGATCACAAATATATGGATAACTTTTTCCCCAACAAATAGATAGACAATAAAGATTTGTTATGTCAACAAATCTTCCAGGATAATTGCATACCTATAATGCAAGCAAACTATGGTATGGTAGACAATGGAATGATATTCAACAATGGAAAGGAATAGGCTATCGGTGCATGCTGCAACATTGATTTCTTATGGAAAAGAAGGAAAGAATAAAAAAAAAAACAGGAGTATATATTGTATTATTCCATTTCTGTAAAATTCTGGTAATGCAAGCTAACATACCATGACAGAAAGCTTTATCAGTAGTTGCCTGGGGTCAAGGGAGGGAAAGCAATAAAGGGCAGGAATGAGGGATTATGAAAGGCACATGTAAATATTTGGTTGTGATGGCTAAGTGCATTTTCATTACTATAGAAGAGGTTATATAGGAATAAATGTAAATTAAAACTTAAAAATGATCACTTTAACATGTTTTTTGTTGTGCCACTTATTCTTAAATAATAAAAAATAAAATATTTGATTAAATTCAAATAAATATGGAATGGAGGGAAAAACTCTATCAATGGTTCCAGTAGGAATTAGTGAGATAGTGGATAAAATTCCATATTAGATCAAGTAAATATTGACTAAAGAGGCAGATTTTGACATTGGATTAGAAAAACAAACATAACTACATTGTTTATAATATGCATACATTAATATAAGGATACAAAAAGTGAAAATGAGGGAAAAAGCCATAATATTCATCTATTGACGTAAATGGGTATGCATCCAGTTATATACCTTTAAAAAGCAAACTTACTTAGCTAAATGCAAATCATAATGGAGTCGTTAGCCCAACTTTTTAAAAAACCTGATATAAAAAGAAGACCAAAAAAAAAAAAAGCCAATAAATATGGAATATCTCAAGACCACAATGTGGAAAACGTCATATGCAATTGACAATGATAAAATACTATATCCTACATTAGAGTAGTTTATTATTTTTAAATGTTTATGGGATAGTTAGTAAGATTGGATTGACTATATTATATGTCCCAAAGATTTATAATATTAAATGAGTTTTCTGATAACAAATTAAGCTAGAAATCAATAATGAACTGATAGACAATGTCCAGTATCCTAGAATATATATCGAAATAATACATGGATGAAAAAATTAAAGCAGACCTTGGTAATGTGTCTTGCATTAAAACCAGGGCTAAACATACATAGTTTTATTGTGTAACCTTTAAAGAAGGTTAAAAAATCTTGATTGATATGTTTCTATATTAGCTGCCAGGAGAAAAAGACAAAAAGCAAAACTCAAACCTGAAAAAAAATTAGGAGCGATAATACAATGATAAAAGGAAAAAATAATGAAATTGAAAATAAATATACACAATGTTTATCAAAAAATATAACAAGCCTAACTTCAGGGTCCTCCCTGGTGGTACAAGGGGTTAAGTCTCAGCACTATGAAGCTAATCCCAGCCACTGGAGCACGAGTTCGATCCCTGGTCAGAGAGGTGACCTACATGGCACAGCACACCTCTCCTGTCTTGCCCACTGCTCCCCTCAGCAGTGTATTTCAGTCACCTGTTCTGCTCCTGAGTCTGTCTCTGGTGAATCCTCTCATCACCACCCTTCCCCCCTGTGCCCCTGGCCTACACCCCAGCTCTTGTATGCATAAATAAAATAAATTTTTGAAAAGACGCAATCGAAGCTATGTGAATGGTCAACAGGCCCATGTAAAGTGCTCCCTATTAAAATGAAAAAAGGGCTTAACTTTAACAAGAATGAACAAGAAAGACAGTTAACTCACAAATTTCTATTATACTATGTTCTCTCTTGACTTGGAAAACTTAAGATTGCAGGGTCCGAACTGACTTGACATTAATTCCCATTAATTCAATGACATATCAATAAAAATCACAGGAGCATTGTGTGAATAACTGACAAGTTGAATATGAAATTTATTATAGAAATTAAAATTGCAAAATATATTCAAGACTATTAAAGATGACCAAATTGAAGGACTTGCTTGGTCAGACATTAAAGTCTTTTATACTTCTATGCTAAATCATTATTGGAGTATTGGTCAAAGAATAAAAAATAGCATCACCAGGAATTAAAGTTCCAGAAATGGACTTGCATATATTACATTACTAGATTGATGACAACAATTTCATTGCCGATCAGTAAAAAACAGAGGTATTTTCAATAAATATTCCATCAAATGGATGGTGATATGGATAAAAGTGA